>NW_026596158.1:2873829-2911931 GCF_907164565.1 Psammomys obesus | reverse complement strand
TCTTTCTTTCTTTCTTTCTTTCTTTCTTTCTTTCTTTCTTTCTTTCTTTCTTTCTTTCTCTCTCTCTCTCTCTCTCTCTCTCTCTCTCTCTTTCTCTCTCTCTCTCCCTCTCTTTCTTTCTTTCTTTCTTTTTTTTTTCGAGTGTAGCCTTGGCTGTCCTAGACTCACTCAGTAGACCAGGCTGGCCTGGAACTCACAGAGATCCACCTGCCTCTGCCTCCCTGAGTGCTGGGATTAAAGGCGTGTGGACCACCACCGCCCAGCTCAATTCTGTTTCTTGTCATTTAATATTTCCCTCCCTCCTTTCTCTTTCTTTCGCTCTCTTTCTTTTCTTTCTTTCTATCTATCTATCTATCTATCTATCTATCTATCTATCTATCATTCTTCCTTCCCTTTCTGTTTCTTTTTCCCTTTCCTTTCTCCTTTCTCTCTCCCTCCCTCCATCCCTCCCTTCTTCCTTCCTTCCCTCCCTTCTTTCTTTCTTTCTTTCTTTCTTTCTTTCTTTCTTTCTTTCAGACAGGCATGCTGCCAACCCAAGGCGTTGTTTGACTGTTCATTACTTTGACGCTCAGGGTCCGCTCACACCTTGTCGGTGATTAGGTTGGACTCTGTGTCTTGGAAATTTAAGTGGTCCGCCTTGTTTCTGTTACCAGCTACGTCTGTGGATTCAGGATTCCTTGATGTTATTTGGGAAGCAGATCAACAGTCTAACATAAGAATTAGGAAGAAAACCAAACCAAACCAACCAAACAAGCAAAGCAGGCCAGGGGCTGGCGAGGTGGCTTAGCAGGAGAAGAGTACTAGCTGTTCTTGGCGCAGGGACGCAGGGAAGTCTCTGGTTGGTGACGACCGTCTGGGATTTCCAGTGCGTCTGTCTCTTCCTTCTCCTGCTGGCTTCAAGCTTTTTGCACACACACCAGGAAGACTTGTTCAAACAGGTTGCTGAGCCCCACCCGGGCTTTCAAATTTAGTAGATCTGGGATGGAGCCAAAGAAATTCACTCTCTTGCAAGTTCCCAGGTGATCTGTTGCTACCGGCCCTGGTTGAACAGAGCCTCTGAGGCCGGGTTGGTTAAAAGCACTGGCCGAGCATGAAGCCTGCAGACGTATGGTGGGGATGAGGCAGTATCCGGCTGGGGGCTGAGGTTTCCTCCGCAGCGGCCGCAGCCCCTGCTGTCTGAGCACAGCCGTGTGTAGGTCTGGGATGCTGCTTTATGCTTGCTGGGCATGCATAAAGCCCTGGGTTCTAGCAGCTGTACTGCAAAAGGGGATTGGGCTGGAGAGCTGGCTCAGCGGTTAAGAGCACTGGCTGCTCTTGCAGAGGACCCGGGTTCGGTTTCCTGCACCCACATAGTGGCTCACAACCATCCCTAACGCCAGCTCCCTGGAGTCCGACACCGCAGTCTGAATTCTATGGGCCCCAGGCATACGTATGGTGGACGTACAGACACGTGAGCAAAATGCTCTGTTGCCAGCAAGAAGGTAGATACACGTAGTTAGTATAACAAACATATTTTCTTATGTGGAGGGTCGTTACACAAAGTTCATCCCTAAATTCCCAACTACACTCCTAAGCCTATGTCTCCAAGGCTCCTCACCTGTGTGACTTATCTTGGCTGAAGGTCAGGTCCAGTCTCTACCAGAAGTCCTTGATTCGACGGTCGGGATCCTGGGAGATATTCTCCAGATGTGCAGAGCAGAGCATTGCTCTTGGCCTCTGCGTATATATTGTCCAGTGGGCATCATGGGGTCTAGGACTGTCTGGTCATCTTGAGTGAGTGCTGTCCCTGGATTCTGGTTATCAGGTGCAGGAGTAATGGGGTTCCTAAGTTATTTATTTATTAAGGTTTTTGTTTTGTTCTGTTGTTTTTGAGACAGGGTTTCTCTGTGTAGCCTTGGCTGTCCTGGACTCTCTTTGTAGACATGGCCTCGAACTCACAGAGGTCTGCCTGACTCTGCTTCCCAGAGCGCTGGGATCAAAGGCGTGCGTCACCACGCCTGGGGTCCCAAGTTATTTTCCTAAGGCTTTTTTTTTTTTTTTACCATGCTCATTACACACGCATACACATAAAATAAATAAATATAAATTAAAAAAAAATGGATCGTTCACCTCCAGCTGGCAGTCCTCCACTTCAAAGGAGAAAGCAGCGAGCTGAGCGGCGCACGTGCTTCTGAGACTCACAGAGGCACCACGACCAGCTGTCTTAGTCTGCTTCCTATCACTGTGATAAAATGTTATGACCAAAAAATAACCTGGGGAGGAAGGGGTTTATCTCGTTTACAGGATACAGTCTACCATCAGAGGAAGCCACGGCAGGGACCTGGAGGTTGGAGCCGGAGCAGAGATCGCAGGGGAATGTTCCTTTCTGACTCCCTCATACAACCCATGACCGTGCCTAGGGGATGGCGCCGCCCGCAGTGGGCTTCGCGCTCTCTCTCTCTCGTCAGCCATCAGTGAAGGAAGTGCCCCACAGGCAGTCTGATGGAGACATCTCAGCCGAAGTTTCCTTTTCATACATGACTCTAGAGTGTAAACTGACACAGCAGTACATACCTCATTAGCAGACTGTCACCCATCGGCTCTTACAGTGTTCCTGAGCTGGAGAGATGGGTAGCTGCGCATGTCACACAAGACGTAGGACCTGACCTTAGAGCTTAGCATGTACAAAGCTGGTTCTGGCAGCGTATGTGTCTATAAACCCAACTCTGTGTGGGATAGAAACAGGAAGATCACGGGGCTTTCTGGCTGCTGGCGTAGCTCCAATTCAGTAAGACACCGTGTCTCAAAGGATTAAGGTGGAAAGTGATAGGGCCAGGCCCTTGACACTCTCCCCAGGCCACTGTGAATATTCGTAGGTGCTCTGTGACACACTCTCTCTCTCACACACACAAAACCAAAGCTGTACTTCTTAATAAGCTTTCTTGCCATAAGAAAGGTCCCAAACAAGACCTCCCAGACTCAGCTTCTGTGTGATCTATCTTCTCTTTTCTCTGTCTTTCTCATCCCTAAGAACTAATGCCCTGTTCCCACTGGAAGACCATCCAGACGTCTCTGATCATCACCTTCAATCTGGAGCTAGTCCCATCTTGCCTTTCCAACTGGTCCGTCTCTCTGAGTCAGTCTGTCTTGCAGTCACCTTGGAACCCAGGAACAAAGGATCTGGTAAACATCTCGTGCTGAGTCAGAGCTACCTTCAGGCCGTAGCAACTTTCTCCCATGTAAAGAAGCTCTGTGGGGCCGTTCTAATAGAATCATAGTGAGACAACAGTTTGACAAAGTGCTGAACTCTGCAGGCCTTGGCCTCGCTCTCTTTTGCTCCTGTTTGATGGAGCCACGGAGCTCTTGTTTGCTCTCTGATGACATGGCTGGGCATGCTTGGTCCCCCAAGTCCTTCCTTCCCAGTACTCGTTTTATGAATGTTTTCACTCCATCTGTCCCCTCCCCCTGCCTCTTCTCTCTGTAGTGGTTTGAATAGGTATGGCTCCAGAGACTCATGTGTTTACTTTTTGTTTGTTTTGTTTTGAGACGGGGTTTCTCTGTGTAGCCCTGGCTGTCCATGACTCGCTTTGTAGACCAGGCTGGCCTCAAACTCACAGAGATCCGCCTGCCTCTGCCTCCCAAGTGCTGGGATTACATGTGTGTGCCACTGCGCCCGGCCAGTTACGCCTTCTTTAGCTCCTGTCAGCCATGCATCTGCTTGAAGCCATGCTTCTCTGCATTTAGCTCCCACTTTCCCTCTCTTCCCTGAAGACTGGCTGAGAGCTGTCTGAACCAGTGTCTCCTAAATACAATTCCTACGGTCCCAAATACAGTCATTTTTACTTTCGTAGTTTTTGACTTGGGGTTGATTGACATCCTTTTAAGACCCATTTTTCCTCCTTTAAAACTTAGTAATTTAATAAATGTCTCTTAAAGACCTTACCCAAGTGCCCAATTTTTGTGTATTGTATCGGCTGGTCTTGCTTTTCTCTCTCTCTCTCAGGATCATCCCATTTACAGTTTCCTCTCCTTTGTATGATTGTTGGTTAACCCAAAGGAAGAGTATAAACACATGTGTGACCTGGCCCAGCAGCTTGTTCTTCAGTGACGGGATCTTGATGGGAGGTGCCAAGGGATGAGAAAGACAGAGAATAGAGAAGATAGATCACGCAGAAGCTGAGACTGGGAGGTCTTGCTTGGGACCTTTCTTATGCCAAGAAAGCTTATTAAGAAGCTTCATGGGCTGGAGAGACGGCTCAGTGGTTACGAACACTAGCTGTTTTTCTAGAGGTCCTGAGTTCAATTCCCAGCAACCACACGGTGGCTCACAACGATCTATAATGAGATCTGGTGCCCTTTTCTAGCATGCAGGCACACATGTAGGCAGAACACTGTATAAGTAATAATAAATACATCTTAAAAAAAAAAAAGAAGAAGAAGTACAGCATCTTCTCTAGTGTTTGCAGGGGGGGATGGCCACGGTCAGCAGAGAGCTAAGCCAGACAACATTGGCAAAGAGAACACAGGATGCCTCAGACGCAGCTGCCTAAGGACTGATAACTGCAGCCCAGCGGGAAGAGTTGTGTCCCCAGAAACAGCAACCTTGACTCTCATGAGGCGCTGGCTCCATCGTCAGCCATGCCTTGCTAAGTCCTTGCCCATTCCCTTTGTCCTTTCATTAGGGCCTCTAAGGAAGCCTTGGGCAGTCTGGTTTCCACCCATGTACATGTGTTAGCTGGTTTGACTCCCAACTAACGCTGCCTTATTCATCTCATCTACAGGCACCGTGGAAGCAGGGATCAAGTTTTGTCAGCGGATGCAGGGATGGATGGATGGATGCAGGGATGCAGGGATGGACAGATGGATGGATGAATAAATGAATGAAGGATGAATGCATGTATTGTTACAGGTACAGATGAGCCACCAGGTGTGGTGGTGCACACCTTTGATCTCAGCCCTTGGAAGGCAGATGCAGGCCGATCTCTGTGAGTTCGAGGCCAGCCTGGTCTACAAAAAAGTCCAAGACAGCCAAGGCTACACCCTTGAGAAACCCTGTCTCAAAACACAAAAAGAAAACAGTAGATGTACAGAGGAAGAGCTGCCCGGATATCCATGGAAACAGAGGCACAGGAATGCATGATAGATGTCTGATTGATGCATGAATATTTGCATGGATGCACAAATTCGTAACAAATGAGTGGAAGGGTACATAGGTTAGGCTTTACCATGTAGCCATGGCTGGCCTGGAACCTGCTGTATAGACCAGGCTGGCCTCCAACTCACAGAGATCCACATGCCTCTGCTTCCTGAGTGCTGGGACTAGAGCTGTGTGCCCCCACACCCCGCCAGAGTTAAAGCTTACTGCTGCACAAGCATGGGGATGTGAGCTGAAATCCCCAGGGTCCAGCTGAAAGTCGGGCTTGTCTGCGCATGTCAGCGAGCACCCTGGCACGAAGGGTGGGGTACGGAAGGACGGGCGGATCCCCAAGAGATCACCGAATCCTGTGGGTTGGTGAGCTCTGACTTCAGTGAGAGATCTGGCCTCAAAAGATAAGCTGAGAGCCACAGTGAAGACACCAAGGTCACTCTCTGGCCTATATTCACGCAAGCCACGCACACGCACACACTCATGTACACAGACACATACACACACACACACACACACACACACACACACACGTGCACACACACATTCCAGTTTAGCTACGGGCAGACCTGTAATGCTTGGTCATCTTGGGACTATCAAAGGAGACTGGCCCATCTGGCTCAAACCCACTGAAGCCACCAACCTCTTCACTTGGGCCTGCACAGTTTGTCTTCCAGTCAAAGAATGGAAAACTTCACCCGCAGGTGAGGCTAATGCAGCACCCTTCTCTGGACAGGCGCCCAAGGACAAGTCTGGATGTTGGACAGTTGGACAGAGCATGGGCAGATTGGTGATGATGTCACCCATCTTGCCTCCAATCCCCATCCCCCACGCCTGACACCACCCCGTCTCTTCCCCGCTTGAACACTCTCGTCCGTTGTTCTTGGACAGGTGGCTCTGTGGCTCATCCCTCACGAGCTGACAGGTAACTCGTGAATACACTCTTGACTCAGGAGATTAGCTAGCTCCCATGACCGGCCAGTCCCTTCCCATCTGCCTGCTCATCGCCTCCCAGAACTCAAGGTTCTCCCTACCAGCTTTAATTCTTCTCCAGAGCCCAGTAGAATAAGGACAGAGACAGATTCGGGAGCCTCCTGAATGGAAAACACTTTTATTGGAGGTACTGAGCCAGGGGAGATTTGTCGTAGATGGACGTCGGATTCCACGCTAGCCTCCTCGTCTACTGGGACGGCCTAGGTCCTAGGTCTTAAAGAGAATGGTCACTGGGAATCAGGAACTGCACTTCTTAGTCCTTTCACCTGAAGGGCAAGGGGGGATGGTCAGGTTGTGGACCCCCCTCCCCGGGTCGGAGCCCCCATTGCCAAGCCAGGATGGGTTGGGCTTTGGTGGAAAAGAATTGGCAGCCTGGCCTGAGTTGGCGTTGTCTTCTGAATACGAGAGCTGAGATGGCTCTGAGCTTTGGGGAAAGGGTCAGCCTCCCCTTTCAGGGTCCCCGCATCTGCTGCCCAGATCCCCTGCCTCTTCCTCCACTCCATTCGTTCTCCCTGGCTTCTGAGTGAAGGTCACTTACCTTCGGGAAGAATTCCCAGTTAATGAAAGGAAACGCCCTTTTGAACAACTGAAAGGAGAGAGAGAGTATGAGTCTGTGAGGTCCTGTAAGCAGCCATCAGTAAGCCCTCATTTTGTGAACAGCTGTCAGTAAATTCTCAGGGAATGAGCAAGGATCAGTAAATACTGACGTGAGCAGGAATCAGTAATCACACACGACTGTGCTCACCAGAGTGACACCCTGCTATTGGTTTCTAGTCACAGTGAGAGCTGCCGTTCTGGAGCCTTACTCTGTGCCTGCTTGGTATCAGCTGCTGTGCAAACGGGCTTTCATCTAGGCATCACAGTAACCTCTTCAGGTAAGCACTGTCCCTGTGCCCACGTCCCAGATGAAGACCCGGAGCCCCATGGAACCGAAGATGTTCTTGAGGGGTCACACAGGAAGCACAGAGCCAGAGGATGCAAACGCTAAACCTCCGTTTCTTCAGAAGGAGTGGGGGGACTCAAATATAATGGGGATGGTTGGTTTGTTTCAACCTTGACTATGTACCCCAGGCTGGCCTTGAACTCACGACTCTCCCACCCCAGAATCACAGGCATGCTTCGCCACACCTGGCTCTCAAACACAGCCCTGAGTACTTACATCAGTGATGACGTGCCAGTTCAGGAACTCGTCGGACTTAAAGGCCTGTGGGAGGGTGGGGGGAAAGAGAGAGACCAGGAGCCAGTCAGTCCCAGACTGAGCCAGAGTCCAAGCTCTGCCCAGCCCTCTGGAAGAGATGAAGATGGGCCAGGAAAATTCGCAAGCTGTCTCCTTTGTGAGCTGGGTCTCGCCATGGGGGCTGTGCTATGGGATCGTACTCACAGACTGTAACTTGTCAAGGTTCAGGAACTGACTGTTAAAGCCCTAGGCAAAAAAGCAGGGCGTTAGGGAAGTCGCTGAGGAGGACAGAGGTGGGGACCCGCCCGAGAGTGTGGACAGACAGGTGTTTACCTCTGATTCTGCAGCATAGTTACCGATGGTGGTCGCGTCTTCCTGCAGAGGGTGACAGAGACCATGAGCCTGGCTTTGGTGAGCCCGTCTCCCTGACAGCCCTCCTGCCCTCCCCCATGCCCTTCTTCCTCTGCAAGTTGGTCCCCGAGAGGCACCGCCCACTGTCTCCCACTGGAGGCCCAGTGCCAGCCCCGCTCTGGTCCAGCTGGTGGTGGGTGGGAAGGGTGAAGAAGGAGTGCCAGGCAGCAAAACCAGCTCGTGTTAGTTGGCAGTCGGTTTTCCATGTGCCAGAAGACCCATGCTTGTTGGCCTGGCGGGGCGGAGACCAGAGCACCAGCAGGAGCCAAGCCGGGAAGGTGAGCTGCCTGGCTCTCATGGGCCGAGGCTGGCTTGCCATGCAGCTCGCTTGGCATCAGCCCTGGACTCGTCTCCCTTATCCCTTCCTCCCCACAAACATGGTCCCCCGTTTTCAACTTGAACTAAACTTGGCTGGGTGGGGCTCTGAAGGGATGGCTCAGAGGTTAAGAGCACCTGCTGCTCTTATGGAGGACCCTGGTTTGGTTCCTGGCACCTGCATTAGGGGCCTCACAGCTGCCTGTAACTCCACCTCCAGGGATAAGCCACTCTTCTGGCCTCCATCACTGATGGCTTTCCCCCACACATACATGCAGACAAATCGTGCGTGCTTAGTTAAAACTCAAATCTTAAAAAACAGCTCTGTGTGTGTGTGTGTGTGTAGCAGTGTTTAACTGCGTAGCCCAAATGGACCTCAATATCTCGGTCCTCCTGTCCTAGGCTCCCAAATGCTGGGGTCAGGGGTCAAAACTGTGCCCAACTGTGCCCCACTATGCCTAGCTAGTTGTTCTTTTTTATATATTTATTTTTGTTTCTTTTTAATTTTTATTTTTCCTGAGACCGGATTTCTCTGTGTAACAAAAGCCCTGGCTGTCCAGGACTCGCTTTGTAGACCAGGCTGGTCTCGAATGCACAGAGATCTGACTCCTTAGAGTGCTGGGATTACAGGTGTGTGCCACCACACCTGTAATTAATTAATTAGCTCCCAGCAACTACTTGATAGGTAAGAATTCATAAATAAATGCCGATTTCTGGTTTCTCGTGAAAAGCGTGAGGCTCCAGCCACCTTCTGTGCATTCTCTCCATCTAGCCACAGTCCAAGGGCGCAGAGACTGAAGCCCCTCTAGACTGGCCGAAGTCCCCCGATTCATGTGAGATCCAAACACATCCTGCTCTCCCTGAGGCCATCGCTCAAATCCAGAAGAGACCAAGCCCTTTGCCTTAGATGGTTTTTGTGTGTGTGTGGGGGGGGGGGAGCTTGAGACAGGGCTTCTCTGTGTAGCCTTGGCTGTCCTGAACCCATTTTGTAGGCCAGGCTGGCCTCGAACTCACAGAGATCCGCCTGCTAAGATTTTTAAAGCCAGGAAGAACATTCTTCCCTTCCGTTAAGAGAGAAGTGGAGGGACTACAAGGGTCCTCTCTGTCTGGGGATGCGATCACAAAGGGGGGAGGGGAGCCGCCCAACATCTGGAAACTACTCAGGGGTTTAGAAAGGATGGCTGGGTGAGGGGGACCCCAGTGATCCACCTCAGCTTCCAGCTCCCCAACCCCCCCCCCAACACACCTTTCCAGAAGTGTGACCATCCCTGTCCTGAAAGGTCTTCCCGAACTGTCCTGTTCTCCCTCTTCTCTCCTTTTGCACTACGCTGCACCCCGCGATCTCCCCTTCCCCTTCAGAACCTCAGCTTCTCAACAGCTCCTGGGACACATCGGGCAAATAAGAGCCGAGTCTCTCCAGGGGTGGACAGGAAGCAGCAGGGGGCTAAGGAGGGCCAATGCAGGCGTGCTCACCTCAGCGCGCCCCAGGGTGGCTCCCTGGACAGCATGCAACGCCAGGAGAGAGAGGAGAACCACAGCCGGAAGGATTGGGATCTTCATGGTGTCAGGTTTGGGGTGCTCTGAGGCGGGGCCTCTCTGGCGGCCCTTTATATTGGCTATGAGGACGAGTGGGGTTCCCACCCTACTGACTCACCCCCAGATCATGTCGCCCACCCCCGGGGCGCCAGGAGGGGGAGGCATAGACTGTTCCCAGTAGATCTTTGATTTCTCAACTCTCATTCCTCCCCAGGCTCTTGCAAGGTGAGGCTGCCATGGCTCTATTCACGAACGGGGTGATGGGATGGAAGCAGGTCGAGCCTGTCCCTGCGAGAGTTGGCATCTCCGAGCAAGCCCTCCTTCTGCCTGTGTCTCTCCTCCTCTCTCAGTCCTGTGTCCCCCGCCCTGTCAAATCCATCTAAAGCCCCAGACTGCTGAAAGGCTTTCTACACTGCTGATTCCTTCTGCTTCCCAGCTTTCTTCTTCTTCTTCTCTCTGCACTTACCTCATACGCTGGCCGGAACCCACTTTTTATCCTGCACGCCTTTCCTCTTCCAGGCAGCTCTCTCTCTTCTTCCCTTCCTCCCTCTGTTCCTTTCTTCCTTGCAGTTTTTTGAAATAGGGTCCACTGTGTAGACAAGGCTATACTTTATGCTCCTGATCCTCTTCCTTGGCCTCCCAAGTGTTGAGATTGCTCACATCTGTCGCCACAGCTGGCTAAACTGTCCCTTAGTCCTAAAACACCTTTTGCCCATCTCCAGTTCTCGGAACTTGGCACCCATCCTAGGTGAAGCTTCCCTGGCTGTCCCCATCCTGTCCCTTCCCAGAATTGTTTCTTCTGGATAATACCCATGCCTGTACTTACTTTCTGTGTCTTCCTTTGATTTTTCAAGAATAATCTCTGTTTCTTCCTCCTCAAAGGGAAATACACTGCCTGGTTCCTTGCACTTCTGAGCCTCCTGCCTCTACATCCAGGGTGCTGGGGTTACAACCTCGCACTGCTACATCTGGTTTGTGTGGCTCCAGGACTCAAACCTAGGGCCTCGGGCACGTCAGGCAAGCACTCTACCAACTGAGCTACGTCCCCAGCCCAGGGACTGTGTATTTATTTACTTCTTTCTGCCCACCGGCAGCATGCCTTACACACGATGCAGTGGAGATCGGGGGCACGAGAACTGCCCCGCTCATCCTTTGGCCTAGCTCTGCGCTCTCCTCTCCTGGGCCAGGGCCCTGCATATGAACCAGCTGTTGCAACATGGATGACCCCGGAAGGAAGCCAGGGACACAAAGAAGCAGAGGCGACTGTCCCAGAGACTCCCCTCGAGGAGGGTCAGAGCTGCCCTGACCTCGGAGCACTCGCCCCACGTCCTTGAACCACCCCACTTCCCACCCCACCCTCAGTGGGATCACTCCAAGTGACAAAACAGCCCAGTGACGCAACCTGCTCTGCAATGAGGTCCAGATGGCCCAACCGGTGTCGCAGGCAGGTGCTGGGACAGGATGGGGACTAGAGCCGTCCTGGCAGAGAAGCCCTTATCTGAGGGCTGGGTTCGTTACCCCAGCCTCAGGCAGGCAGAGGGTGGGAGGCCTCAGTGTCATCCACGAGAAATCTTTGTGACCCCAGAAGCCGGGACCTGCTGCCCGGGGCCCTCTTGAGCATCCACGAAGCCTCTCCCATAGGCACAAAGCAGGGAGGACAGGGCCTTGAGGAACAGCCTCTTCCCGTGAGGACCATGTGACTGTGGACGTCATCTGGTGCTCCTGGAGGGGACAAGAAGGAGAGCAGAGCGAGGTAGGTGGAGTTGCTCCCCAAGGGTTTTCTGGAGGACACAGATTTGAGCGGGTGGATTCCTTCTGTTTAGCTAATTAGCGCCCGTGTGCCAAGGTCCTTTGCGCCAGGCTAGAAGAACAGGCCCTCTGGAAGAAGCCGGGACCAGACAAAAGGGAACAGATTATGCAAAGCAGCTCCATTTAGACGTGCTAATGGCAGAATCCAATTTCAAGCCCACGACAAGCACTCACACCCGGCAGGAGCCAACATTAACACCACACCAACATCTCTCTGCCTGGCTCAGGGCTCGGCTCTCCGGTAGGGCTTTTGCAGCATGCTGACGTCTCAATGCTGTTTTCTTTCCGCGCCTAATGGTACCAATAACATTGCCAGTTCTGACTCTATGGCAGGGCCTTGTGCTAAATATTGAGTGCATGATCTCATCGAATTATCAGAAGTTCTGGGAGGTTAGCACTATAATTACCTACATTCTGTGGGTGGGGGAGCCGTGGCAAGTAATAGAGGTCGCAGGGCTAGTGCGTGTGTGTGGCAAGGCCAGTGCGAGGGCCCCGGAATTCCAAGGCCTCTGCTCGCCCCTTGCTCCCCTGTGCGGTTCCTCAAAGAGCTTCAGTGTTTGCTGTGAAGTAGATCCTTGACCTGAGAGTCCAGGGCACATTCCCTGGCCCCCTTGGCCAGATGTGCTCAGCAAATGAAAAGAAGGAACTAGCTGGGCACATCGAAGTCTGTCATCCCAGATACTCCAGGAGCGGAAGCAGGAGGAAGCTCAAAGCCTAACTGGGTTATTATATGAGTTAGAAGAAGAAGAAGGAGAAGGAGGAGGAGGAGGAGGAGGAGGAGGAGGAGGAGAAAGAAATAAGTAGAAGAATGAAGAAAGAAGGAAGAAAGAGGAAGAAGAGGAGGAAGAGGAAGAGGAGGAGGAGGAGGAAGCCACTGCCTAGCTTTTAATCCTAGTACTCGGGGAGGCTGAGGCAGGTGGATCTCTGTGAGTTCGAGGCCAGCTTGGTCCACAAAGCAAGTCCAGGAGAGCCAAGGCTACACAGAGAAACCCTGTCTTGAAAAACCAAAAAAAAGAAGAAGAAAAAGTAAAAGATGGCTCGGGATGTAGCTCAATGGAGAGTACAAGCGTGGAGTCCACCGTGAGGGAGCCTGAGCATGGCTTAGAGGCAGAATGTGCGCAGTGCCCCCAGTTCAATCCCCGGTACTGGGCAGTAGCTCAGGGGTGGGGGTGGGGGTGGGGGAGGGGGAATGGTACCGGCATTTGCCAACTGCAAGGAGCCTGCAATTAATTGCCCCCATTTCCAGATGTCCCACATAGGAAAACCATCTTCCCACATCAAGTTATGTCTTTGCAGATAATGTCCTAGCTGGGTGTGGTGGCCACAGGGACGTGGAAATAGAGAGACCAGCCTTGGCTACATAGCAAGATCCTATCTCAGAAAACAAACAAGAACTTTAACCAAAGATAGTTCTCTAGTCTGGACTCCGCATCTGTAGCTGTAGTGCCTAAAGGCGTAACAGCTCTAAACACAAGCCAGTCTGTTCACGTGCTCTCCTGAAGGAATTCTGTTTGCTTGCAGAGTTAAAAGCTGCCGTACTGGCCTGGTGACATGTTCTCATTGGTCACCTTCCAGATGGTCTGCACTCTGTTTGTTTTATGGTGCCTGACGTTGGACATGCTCAGCAAAGCTTTACTGCTGGGCCACGTCCATCCACAGCTCTCTTTTACTGTTTTTTGTTTGTTTTTTCACATTGTGTGTGGGGGGGTCAGAAGACAGCTTTCAGGAGTCAGTTTTAGCTTTCTACCAGCCAAGCCATCTTGTCAGCTGGGGAGATGCAGGCCCCCAGAACTCACGTAAGAGGCTGCGTAGTGGCGTGGATTCCTGGGCTCACTAGCCAGCTGCCTTGCCTCTTGGTAAGCCAGTGAGAGACCCTGTCTCAAAACAAAGTGGAGGAATGCCACTCGAGGTTGCCATCTGGACACACACACACACACACACACACACACACACACACGCCATTCCCAGGCTGGGCTTGAACTTTCTTTCCTCCTGCCTCAGCCCCCAAGCGGCCGGAAAGATAGGTTCAGCTCCCTGATTAATTTTCAAGAGTGCAATGGTTTTTCTGTTAAGCACTGACTGGTCTTAGGGTCCCTCTCCGTGCTCCTCACCTTCCTCCATCCACACTGCCCTGGTGACTTTGTGTTCAGTTTAAGAGGGAGACGGGTAGGCAGTTGTCAATAAGGGGAGGTCAGAGCAGTTGAGTAGTGGAGGGGGAGGGTCAGGGAAAGCCTCCTGGGATTCCGCTCCACTTTGAGTGACTACATGGAGTGATGGGGTCCCCTGACTCTGTAGCCCCATGTCTAGGCAGGCCTAGCTGTCATGGGGAGGAGGGAGACAGAGAGAGAGAGAGAGAGAGAGAGAATTAAGAGGGGGCTTTTACCCTGGCCCCTGGCAGAGATGACAGGCGCAGACCTCACAGGTTGCTAAGCAACCTCAGGGCTGCCTATGCTAATTCTAGTTATCCCCATTCCTTCCCCAGCACACCAGTAAACCTCTGTGGTTTTGTTTTTTTTTTTTCACCACCTGCCCCCACCCCACCCCAAATGTGACAGAACTTGAATGTGGGTAGGAGGTGAGGCCCAGCCCTGATTGCTACATCGTGGCAGAAGCCAGCTTCGCGGCTATTGGGGTTGAGTGATTAAAGGAATGGACACCAGATACTGGTGGGGGTACTCTGGGGACGGATGAGGGATCGCTGCAGAGAGAAGGGAGCCTGAGGTCTCAGGAGAGGGTTCGGACAATCAGTCAGAACTCAGGGAAGAACGCTCCCCCTCCCCCAATGCCAGTGAGCAGTATTACCACACTCGGAGGCCCTCCTCCCACTCTGGAGGTTGTTTGCCTAAAGCTTCTCCCAGGAAGACTTCCTGATCCGTCCCCCCTCCAACACTGAACTTCCAAGCCCTCCTCCCATTGGGTAATCTATAAATATTTCTTGTTGGTGTTGGGAAGACAAGGCGGCCGCTCCTGTGGAGGGGGGCGGAGAGCCACCAAAATAAATAAATAAGTAAATAAACAAGCGCAGGAGATGGTACCAGGTGCTGGGAAGGAAAGGATGAGCTAGGGAGGGGCCTGTGAACTGAGACCTGGGGCGGGGAGAGATTGAGCTGGTGCCTGAGGCAGGAGGATTAGTGCAAAGCCTGTGCTACAGAGCAGGCATGGGCAACTCGGCGCGGAGAAAGGTCGGGATGGGAGAGAAGAGCTATCAACACCCCATCACCTGAGTGCCTTCCCGCCAGACCCTTGACCTTGAGGGAATAGGCTACCCAGCCTAGGGCTAATGGAAAGCTTGAACGTTGGGACTTCCGAGGCTCCAGGGAAAACTCGGGGTTAGCCAGGAGTAAGGCACCGCTGCCCGCTGTTGGAGGGCCCCACAAACCCAGACATCCCGTAAGGGTCTGGAGCCGTCTTGATCCGAGTTCCTCGGTACACGTTCACACAGCAGGAAGCATCGTCACCAGGGGGACCAGGGCTTCTCCCCGGGACAGCCTTCTCGCCTGCCCCCATGTGGCTGTGGCGGGGTACTGCAAGGTCCTCCGTACTGTCGAGTAGATGAGCAATCCGGAGCCTCAAACGTAAGAACCAAATGAAGTGGGAGGAGTAGACCATAATCTACTCTCGGAAGACGTAGGCTTGATCAGGTGCCTTTCCCGAGTCGGCTTGGGGCCAGGTTTCTCTCACTGATTCACAGCTTACTTGAGGCCTGTGCCCCACGCCAAGGATGGCTGCCAAGCGCTTAGCCAACTTGCAAACGGCACCGGCACTCACTCGATTGTCAGGGTTTTCCTGCCTTGCCTTTACTTCCTGCCCCCCTCCAGCGGGGATTTCGGGGGCGGGAGGACAGTGACAAGGGGCCCCACACTGGGGCACCCTGTACCAGTTCCATAAAACAGGAACTTTCTGGCCCTGTCCCAGGGGCTCCTCAGCCTGCGTCACAGCAGGGGTTACACGGCAAGGTCATTCATGGCTTTGGCTCCCCCTCCACTTCGCAGCTTCCTAAACACTGCCACCCTCTGCTGGTCCCCAGCCCACCAGGAGTGTACAGCATGTCCAGGTGTATTCTCCTGGCCGCTCTGTCCCGCCCGGTCCCTGTGCGTCCCCACTGCAAAACTGATCTGTCGTTTTGAACAGCCTCCGGACTCCCAACTGCCTGTTTTTGATGCCCTGAAAGCACAACAGAGCAACTGCTGAAAACAGGCAGTTTTCTTTTTTTTTGAATTAATTTTTCTTTTCATCTTTTATATCAATTACAGGTTATTTACTTTGCATCCCAGAGGCGGTTTTGCAGAGGGAGAACCTTGCACGAAGCCATCAGCTAGCTCTCATCCCGTGTCACCCAAACCCAACTGAGCCCAGGTCTCATCTCTCTCCAGCCGACCACATCTCATCCCACGCTCAGGTGAAAGGTTCTCAGCCAGAACCCATCTTTCCACTCCCCTGCACCAGGGTCAGCAGAGCCGTATTAAAGAATAACAAATCGTGAGAGTCTTGGGGAAACAAAGAGCCTTGTTTTATTTATTCGAAAGTAGGAAGCCCCTGCAGCATTGTTACGGGGACTTCCGGTCACAAAGGGAAGAAGGTGAAGAAACTGGCCGGTTATCCTAGGACGCTGATTCGTCTCCGGGACACCACAGCGGAGTGGGGAGGATGAGGACAGATAAACCAGGTCCCCGGGTGAGCTGATGCGAGATGACAACGCCCACATAGGTCTGCCGCAGCAGAGAGGACTGTGGGTAAGTACAGCCAAGCTCCCTGAAGCCCTGCGTTCTTGGAGAGTCGGCAGTGACTAGAACGAATCTTCTAGAAGAAGGGTGGGGAAAAGCAGGAGAAAAATGAATGACAGAAGACAGCCACTCCTACATCAACTGAAAACGAACCCTTTCATAAAGATTCCTGGCGCCAGTGGCTCCTTAGCTGGGTCCCTTCCTCAGCCACCTTCGCTTCTCTCACTTTTACGCCTACATAAAACGCATTTTGTGGCCTCAGTAACCACTTTCCAGGCCAGGCATGATGGTATGCACCTGGGAGGCTGAGGCGGGCTCATTAGGCCACCTGAGCTACACAAAAAAAGACCCTGCCTTAACAATACCAACCAAAATGTGGACAAAAAAAGCAGAGCTGCCTTCCAGGGCCTTACTTCACCTGAACCGCTGCCTCCCGGAAGGCTCGCCTAACCGCAAGTACTGCAGGCCAGCCTTCCCATTGGTTCTGTTCCTTCATAGTTCTCTCTCTTCAACCCTCCAGCCAGCATTCCCTTGCTCATAGACAGCCCCACGTGTCCTGGGCCGTTTTCTCAGGAGTCTTTTCTCCACACCCCACAAAGAGGATGCTGCTCCTCATCCCACCTCAGGATCCACCCCGAGGAAACCAGACTTCTCGGCCACTCGCTGAGGTCCAAGGACATGCCCAGCTCCCAGCCTGCCCAAGAGGTGGCTACTTCTGCTCCTGGCATTCAGCCCTGTGTGGCCCACTTCAACACTTACCTACCAAAACTTCATCCACTTCAGCAGGCCGGGTTGTGCCCGGGAAGCCTGCAAGGCAAGGGGAATGGCTGAGCGGACATCGGGACGTCGAGAGTTTGCCACCTCCCCCAGCAGCCTTGGTCCCTGCAGGCTGCACCCTCTCAATCCCCTATACTCACCGAGGACGAGGAAGGTACGACTCCTCCCTGGAAAGAGAAGATCAAGAGAGGTGACTCTTATGGCAGACTTTTCTAGGCTCTACCTTGGCCTCAGGCTCCCCAAGGGCCCCCATGGTAAGCCATCATTATCAGCAAGGACCATCAGTCCGTGATTTCCCCTCCAGAGCACACATTTTACCCAGCAAGATATTGAATATGGTCCCCCAAACACAACACAAGGGAGGAGCGGGAGAAGAGAAGAGCTGTCCTGCCCGTGGGCTGGATGGAGGTCAGCTGTACGTAGCGGCCAGGTAAAGCCTATGGCGGCATCTCCTTGATCGGTGTCTCCTCCTCATCCATACTTCCTCATTTCATTCATTCCTTTCGCCTTTGCTTTTGTGGCGTGGAGCAGCGGAGCACAGAGCCTCACACATGCTAAGCACCTCACGCCACTCAGCCACGCCCTCAGTCTTCATATGTTAAGACAGTAAGTTGCCCAAGCTAGAGGTGAATTGTAGCCCAGGCAGTCCCTGAACTTATGGTCCTCCTGCCTCAGCCACCATCCCAATTCCACCACAAGTGGCTAAGAAGCCAGGCTTTTGGCCGCCTGCCTGTGCTTTCTCTTATCTTCGAAGAGCGTTCTTTCGCCAGGGCGTCGCTGTTCCGAGGATCGGGAGGGAGTCCCTGGCCTGGCTTTTCTTTGTCAGCCTGATTGCCATATGACATATTCACTCTGGTATTAAATCACCTTGCTTACTTATTTGCCGGCTGGCTGGTTTTAAACCTATTCTGTATATCTCTGTATTTGGGCCACGGCGCACACGTGGAGGTCAGAGGACAGCGTGGAGTAGACAGGAGTGGTCAGCTCTCCCCTTCCACCATGCGTGTGCAGGGGATCCGTCTCAGGCAGCGAGGCCTAGCAGCAGTGGCCTTTACCTGCAGAGCCATCTCACGGACCCCTAAGACGGCCTTGTCTGCAACTACGCAAAACAGACCTCCCAATCCCCCCCCCCCTTTTTAATTTCCTCTGAAGCGTGAAGCGTTCAGTTTCCCACCAACCAAGCGTCTCTGTGCTTAGCTTCTGGGCTGGGCTGGGCTGCTATCCTCCACCCCAGCTGCGGCCCCACAAGGGGCAAGAGCGAGCATCCCCAGGCGAGCCTGCGTGGTTGGTGAACAGGTGTAAACTGGTCACCTCCACGCGTCTGTTGAGCAGGCTTCTCTCCCGAACCTGCCCTGGACCTGCTCCGGGTGGGGAGGTGGTGGTGGGGTCGCCCACTGTGGTCCCCGTTACAAAGCAGTATGGTGGAGGAAGGACACAAGCCTCTCCCCGCGCCAAGCAGAGCCCAGAGAGAACAAAGCCTTTCAGAACTCACCTTGGGGGTGGTCTTGGCATAGTATTGCCAGTTGTAAGTAGGATTCTCCTGTGGGCTGTTGTGGTAGTTCTGTGGGAACAGAAGGCCATGGGGGTGCAGAGGAGAAGGGAAGATGGCGTTTTATTGTGTAATAGCCACTTCTTTGCCCGGACAGCCAGTTTCTTAGAAGCCGTGCTGTGTCCCCTCCTTGTAACACGGGCTCTCTTTCTTGTTACCCCAACTGGAGCCCACCCCATCTGGTCCTTCCTCAAATGTGACACGGGAGGGGAGGACGGGGAGACCGAGAAGAAAGGTGGCATTTAAGTCAGGCGGTCAGGGGAGGAGATCTTACCTTGGCTGTGACGGCGGACACCTCTTGTCTTGCTGCCTCAGGCTGTGAAAACTATCAGATGGGAGGGAAAGGAGAGGATGTCGGATTAGCCAGCCTGGAGAAGGGGGCAGGGAGAGAGAGACCCAGTCCCCTCCAGGGAGCCTAGGGACAAGAAACTCACCTGATCGGAGGCGCCCCCTGCCCTCTTCTGCAGCGACGCCACATCCGAGCCCTAAAAGGAGCCGGAAGCCCCTGTCAGTGTCCTCCAGGCCTTGCCAAGCCTCCCGAAGCCCAGACATTGCACTTTGAGCTCTACCTCCTCTTTGGGCTCTGCCTATTCTACCCTACCCCCTAATGGTCCCAGGTAAGCCCGGTAGGGCTGGAGGGTGCCGATGGCCCAGATAGATCTAGGACACGGATTTCCACACTCAGGATTGGAGAGCAACAGTGGAGGACCCAGTGGGGCAAGAGTACCACCTCCACACACGCTGCAGGGTTGGCAGCTCCGAGTGGACACAGTACTAGAATGACAAAGGAGACGAATCCACACGGGTCCCTCCGCCCCGGCCAGCCGTGTGCCTGTGCCAGCCCCTGATGGCCTCCCTGTAGGCCTCTCAGTCAGTCCTACTGTACTGAGACTGTTCTCCATGACGTGCTTTGGAGCTTAGTGATTAGGTTCTCATGGAAGGGAAGACAGGCGAGGAAACATTTAAAGCATCTGCAGCGCATACCTCACAGGTCCTATCCATCTGACAGAGGAGACAGGGATCAAACCCACCCTAGGCAGGGGCCCTACCACTGAGCCACACCCCCAGCCCCTCACTGGGGGATTCTAGGCAGGGGCTCTACCACTGAGCCACATCTCCAGTCTCCTGACCCTGAGTCTTAGCCCCACCACTGGCTCTGACACTGAGGTCACAAACTGGCCACTCACAGACCTTTAAATACTTTTCTTTTGGTTGTCCTTTTTTTTTTTTTAATAGTTGCAAATGATTTAAAATCAGATTTCTAATTTTTCTTGAAAAAAAAAAAAAAACCTGTAGTAACCCTGGTTCTACATGTGTGCTAGAGGAACTCAGACAGCTTGCCTCAGTTCTTGCTCCCGAAGGCCACTAGCCACGCAACACTGAGGGTTGGCTTTCTGAGTGACCCAGTGGACCTGATCATCCTCCTCCCCGAGACCCAGCTACCTAGCCCTCTGCACCTGCCCGAACTTACCTTTCTCCTTCTGATTCCTCTCGGCTTTCCTCCCCGGACCCCTTTGTCATCACTTGTCGTCCCCATTTTGTGCCCCCCCCCCCACTCCACCCACTTTCCCTCGGTACCCACCCAGCTGTGGCTGTCTCCGCGCCAGGCCACGCCCAGAAGGATAAGCAGCAGACCACAGACTGTGGCTGCCTTCATGGTTCTTGCTCTGGCACAGTGAGCGCCCGAGCCTCCTGCCCTGGGATTTTATCCTAGGAAGGCCCTCCCACCCTACTCTCTCAGTGACTCATAGCTTCCCTCTCTCACTCCCACTCCACCCTGCTCAGGGTTGCATAAACCAGGGAGAGTGGGAAGGGAAGGCGTCCTCCCTCACCAGGGGCAGGAAGAAGGTCGGCAAGCCATCCCTCAAGGGCTGCCAACCCCAAAATGACAGGTTCTGCCCAACCCCTTACCTCGATCTGTTTCCAGTTGAAGAAAGGGGTGCTGCGTTTGAAATTCTGGAAGGAGAAGGTGCCAGGACTCAGAGGGTAGGAAATGACAGCACACCGGGCAAGGTGCCAGGGGCCTTTAGGAAGGGCCAGGTGTGGCTTGGGGTTGGGTGAAGGTGAGCATATGGGAAACTGAGGGCGCTTGAGTTTGAGATAGTGCCGGGGATAAAATATAAGGACAAGTCCTATCTCAAAGATGGAGCGCGTCGTCAGCCCTGGCGGCACACGTCCAGAATCTGCATTCAGAGGGCCAAGGCAAGAGGACACAAGCTAGCCTGCGCTACACGGTGAACTGAAGGCCAGCCAGGGCTAGCCAGCAGTTTTAAAGCCCGGCTAGGCCCACATAGCGAGATCCTGTCTCAGAAACGTAAGATAACAACTGAAAAGAGGGGCAAGAGGGAGACTCAGGACGTGATGGCCAGAACCCCTGGGTCTCTGAAAAGGCGAGAGCTTTCTCACCTCCCAAAGTCTTCGGAAGTAAAGTAAGGCTCGAGTGCTGGGAGGCTGGAGGCGGCCCTGTGAACAAAAGATGGGGGACAGGTTAGCAGGGAGCCCGCCACTGCTGTCTGCCTGCAGCCTTCAGAGATGCCCTGTAACTCGTGCGTGAAAGGGATGACGGGAATCCTCATGGACACTGGAACCTGGAAACGAGAGCCGGGCTAGATGTCTGCGCCCTGTGGCTGCCACGCCCAGTTCCCCGTTCTCCCAGTGCCTCTCCTTGGCACAAGTGTCGCAAACCCCTCAGGACTCAGGGCTACCACAGTCCCCAGCACACACCCCCGCCTCCCTCCTCCCAGGACAGCAGTGGAGGCAAAGGCCCAGAAACCACAGTGTCAGGTAGCTGTGGTTTATTTCCGGGGGAGGGGGTGTGAGCTAGGGGTGAGGGGAGGGTGGTGCACAGCTCCTCATCTGGAGGTCAGGGTTTGTCAGAGCACCCCTTGTCCTGAGCAGAGAAGTAGGTTCTAAGAGGAAGCTAGAGGAGTGGGACTCTGGAGAGCAGTGGGCAGGGGTGGGCTGGCAGTTAACCCCGCTCTCAAAATCTGCATGGATCTTTTGGGAGACACTGTCATCTCTCCACACAAACCGTATGTCCCAGCCCAGGCTAGAACCTTTCCCCTCACTCCCCCCACTGGCTGAAGGGCTCAGCTCCCTCATCCCCCTTCTGCTTGGAAAGACTGGAGCTGAGTGCCCTCTCCTGCCCAGCTCCACCTACTCCTTTCTCCCAGACTGACCTGCTGGAAGGCCAGTTGCTGTGAATCCCACCTAGCTAGCATTCCCAGATGAGCAAAGATGCTTGGCCGTGTGTGTGGGCCCTTGGTGCAGTTCCAGTCTCTGTCCTGGCCTCATAGAATCCTTAGTCCCCCAAGGACTACAGCAAGGAGGCTCACCCCACCAGAAGCTGGTTTCTTGAAAAACAGCGCTCATCCAAGCATGGTGGTGCATGCCTGGAATCCGAGCATTCAGGAGCCTGAGGCAGGGGACTCTAAGGCTTGAGGTAAACCTGGGCTTCCTAGTGAATTCAAGACTAACCTGAGCTACATCGGGAGGCTCCATCTCAAAGTTAAATAATAAAGTACATAAGGAAAACAAAATGTATTTTGTTCATTTAAACCAGAAACAAATTGCTGCTCGGAAACCACCATCTCCAATGCCTTGCCTCGTCCCTCAGAGGTCAAAGAGACCTTCCTGATGTTTGGGCAATTCTGTCCCCCTCTCATCACCACCTGCTTTCCCATAAAGACCCCAAATCTTTGGAATGTCTTAGGATGAGGATTAAAATTTTAGCAGCTCAAAGAGGCTAGTCCAGTGGCAGGAATGCTTGATGGACAGAGTCAGAGGAACTGTGGGGGAATGAGGAACCACAGCACAAAGTGAAAAGGGGGTCCAGGGTGCCAGATCGTTCAAGGCAAGCCAGGCACCTAAATTATTAAGTGCCAATTTTTAAATTTTGGCAAGTAACTCATGCTCTTTTTTGAAATGTGTCTTGGTGACTCTCAAGAAGGCCAGCCCCATCTCTTGGGTGTCTGCTGTCTTTTCTTTAAAAACAACAACAACAAACAAACAAAAAAAAAAACCAAAACATGTTTCTTGAGCCTGGTGCCTCAGGCCTCTCCTCCCAGCTACTCAGGAGGATACTGAGTTCAAGGACTACCTTGACAACTTAGTGAATCCCTGTCTCAAAGTAAAAAGTAAAAGAATGCTAGGGGGATAGCTCAGTGGTAGAGCCCCTGCCTAGAATCCCCCAGTGAGGGGCTGGGGTATGGCTCAGTGGTGGAGCCCCTGCCTAGACTCCTCCAGTGAGGGGCTGGGGTGTGGCTCAGGGGTACAGCACTTTGTTTGGCTCTCTTGTGGCTCTAGGTTCAAGCCCAAGCACTGAAAAAAATAATTTTTTAAACTACAAATAGGGCTGGGAAGACATCTCAGTGTTTAAGAGTAGTTGTTGATATTGAAGAGGACAGAGTTCAGATTCCAGCACCCACATCAGGCAGCTCAAAACTGCCTGTACCGCCAATACCAAGGGATCTAATGGCCTCTTCTGGCCTCCACGGGTACCACCTCCCAACACACAAGAGACTGATAACACACACACACACACACACACACACACACACACACACTTCTTTTTAAAGTAAAAATAAACTCCAACTTTGCTTTTTAAAAGAATGTCACTAAGCTGGGCTCGGTGGTGCATGCCTTTCCCGGAACTCACGGAGGCAGAGACAGGCAGATCTCTGTGAATTTGAGGCCAGCCAGTCTACAAAACAAGTCCAGGACAGCCAAGGCTACAGAGGAAAACCTTGCCTCAAAAACGAACAAACAAAAATGGCCCAAACAGGCACATCTGTCACCCACAGTCATGGTTTCTTCCTGAGGACCTTGGATATTTTTTTTCTTTGCCCTGCATCTTCTCATTTCTTACCAAACTATCATGATGTCGAACCGTTCTGACCAGGGGCATTTACTGTGAAAGGGAAGGGTGGAGCAGGGAGAAAGAGAAAGGGTTTCACTGCCCTAGCTGTGAAGACTGCACGTGAGCAGGGTCTCTCCCAAGACCTGTCCCCCGTCTGGTACTAAGCAGCTCCCCCTGCCTGTTTTCCTTGTCTCTCTGAGTTTGTCAGTCTTCTGAGTTTGTAGGTCCATGTAACTCCTCATTCAGTGAATTCCCAAGGACCGTTCAGTCTGCCTGATCCCTTTTGTGTAGAGCTGGGGATTGAACCCAGAGTTTCATTAGTGCTAGGTGAGCAGCTCTACCACTGAGCCACACCTCAGCCCCTCACTGGGGGATTCTAGGCAGTAGCTCTACCATTGATCCAAACCCCCAGCCCCTCACTGGGGGATTCTAGGCAAAGGCTCTACCACTGAGCCACATCCCCAGCCCCTCATTGGGGGATTCTAGGCAGAGGCTCTACCACTGATTTCAACTCAAGCATTCACTGATAGGTTTTAATTTTGAGATATCATTTCCTTAATTTGCCCAAGCAGGCTAAAACTCATTCTGTAGTTCAGGGTGGTTTTGAATTTGCTAATCTTACTGCCTTTTCTTCCGAAATTGCCAGAATGACAAGCCAGCATCCTGGCAGGTCTAAAGGAGAGACTGGACCGAGGTTGAGGGTTCACCTGGGATATTAAAGACATCCATCCCCTCTGCTCCATCTAATATTTTCTGAATTTACCCTCTCTTTCCAGGTCTCCATCGGCTTCCCACTCATGGACTCATTTTGTTTGAGCATTTGCCTAAACACCTTTTTAGTAGCTCTCATTACTGTACCCCTGCCTCATCATGAAGCTGTCTAGCTGTCCTCTCTCGGTCCTCTGCTCTCAGATCAGAGGACCTTCTGGCATTGCCTTCTGGCCCTTACCTTGTTGATGGCATCCCAGTTAATGAAACGCAACTTGGCTTTTAAATTCTGCAGAGGAGACAAAAAACAATGTCCAAACCCGATCATGAAAAAAATGTTTGCTTTTGTTTTGTTTTAGGACAGAAGGGGTCAAGAGCTGGCCTGGAGAGATGGCTAAGTGGTTAAGAGCACCAGATGCTGTTCTAGAAGACCTGAGTTCTACCCCAAGCACCCACGTGATGGTTCACAACATCTCTAACTCCAGTTCCAAGAGCTCTGACGCCCCCTTCTGGCCTCTGCTGGCACCAGGGACACGCACTCAACTACATAAACTAAAACTTTACAAAACTTCCAAGACGAGGCTGTGGCTTTCCCTGGAGATGTTGGGGCTGAGGAAGTGTGATGGCCTCTCCAAAGGTGAGTCAAACAAGTTCACAGAACTCACCTCCCAGAAACCGTCCAAGTCGAAGGGCAGGGATGGTGCATCGTAGTTCTAAGGAATGGATGAGAAATGACAGGAGGTTAGGAGTGTCTACTTTGTGAGCAAGAGGGAGATGTTGGCATCGGGCAGGAAAGGGAGAAAGTACACCTGAGACCCTAGTCCAGCCCAAGGTAGAGGGCGTCCCCGACTCACCACACTCTTGAGTTCACTGACAGCTTCGTTTTGACCGCTGTCTCCGCTAGACCCATGCTCCTGGGTAGGGGAAGGGAAGATTTATGTTCAAGGCTCCCGTTCACCACCGCACCCTCGCCTGTCTTCTACCCCAGGCCCACCCATGTCCACCTCTGCTCTCTCCTCTCTGTGACCTTTGCTCTTCTCTCTCCCACGTCTGCATGTGACTTAACCCCATAGCTGACCTAATCTCTCGAGACACACGCTCTCCAAGAAAGCCCAGGCTTTCTTCAAGCTTGCCGCAGTCCTCCTGTGTCCCTGAGGACAGATCTGCTTCATGCCTGCCTGCCACATTCACGCTCTTGCCCCGACTTTCTTCTGCCCCACCCCACCACGGAGAGCAGTGTTAACGTGGGGTCCCGCCGTGTGCCAGGTACCACGCCTTAGCTTGCCATGAGACTTCTTTGAGGTGACTTCATTTTACCAGCAGGGGCCAGCAGGGAGTATCAGCCTCTGTCTGCCTACATGGGCCCCGCATCGCCTTGCTTTCATGATAGTACAGAAAAGTCTACAGGAGCTAGGAAAGGCGAGCAGGCCGGGGTCCTCAGAGTCAGAGGGTCAATTGACTTGCTTGAAAAATACGTAGATGATGAATGGCAGACTTGACATTTAACCCCCATCTTTATACCCAAAAGTTCAACAACTTCCCACTTCTCTATACTTATTAAGCACATTTGAATGTACATCTGTGTATGTGTATGCGTATATGCATACATATGCATGTATGCAAATTCCCTTGATCTGTTTGGGGAGGGCATTACTTGGAATTGGACCTACCTCACCTATGTTGAGCAGGGGCTCCACCACTGAGCCACACCCCAGCCCCTCACTGGGGGATTCTAGGCAGGGGCTCTACCACTGAGCCATGCCCCTGTTCTCTTTTACTTTTAAAAGATCTCTCTAACTTGTCCAGGCTGGTCTTGAACACACTCTATAGACCAGGCAGTCCTTGAATTCCAGACCCTCCTGCCTCGTCCTCCCCAGTAACTGGGATTACAAGTCTTGCTTTTAGAATATCTTCTTGTGTTACTTTTGTCTGGTTTCCCACTTGCCATCAGTACGGCTCTGATTCCAGACGGAAGGAGAGAGGGAAGCAAATGGCAGAGGAGGGGAGGGAGATCCCCGCCGCCATCTTGGGTTTTTGGTAGTCAGCAGTTTGTACGAACAGCTTATGAAAAAAAATACGTGTTTTTGTCTCTTGGCACTCCATCCCACTCTCCAGCATCCTTTCTGGAAGCCACCAAGGCTGTCCCTTGACTCACCTGGTAGTCATGGGAGCCCCCAAGGAGACGGCTGTTTTCTCTACTTTCCTAGGGAGACATAAAAAGCAGAAGTCAGCGGGGAGGAGAAGGCAGGACAGAGGGGAAAAGGGATAGATAAGAGAGTGTGGAATCGCTTCCCACCAGGTCTTACGTCACCTGTGACTGCTCACTTACGCTCATGAATGCACCACCATCTGTTAATTAATATGCATTTCTCCAGAACCCAGCGCGAAGCGCTGTTGCCACTAAGCCATCAGAATCCTCCCCTGGCCAGGCTGCCGCGCTAAAGCGACGCAGACTAGAAACTCCAGGTGAGCTGGTCTCTGCACTGGGCGGGAAGGGAGTGTCAGCTAGTGGGTCCCTGGTGGCACAGGGCATGCTGCCTGGCCAGCTCCTGAATCCGTCTCATTCCCAGAGCCACCAGCAGGCCTGGCCAGGATGTGGGGACACTTGCCCTGTTGAAGACTAGTGACTACTGTATTCTGCAAGTTGAGTGTCTACTCTCCAGCCTGCTATCCCCCCCCCCATGCCCTGGTATCCCTTCCTCCCCCCGAACCTCAAGAACCTCCCTGTTCCCTATTCAAGTACAACACAAAAAAAAAAAAAAAAGATAGAGACCAAAAAACGTTGAGGCGCTATGTTCTTTTTCTCCTTTTTGAGGGTTTTGTTTTGTTTTGTTTTTCAAGACAGGGTTTCTCTGTGTGGCTTTGGTTGTCCTGGAACTCACTCTGTAGACCAGGCTGGCCTGGAACTCAGAGACCTGCCTGTGTCTGCCTTCCAAGTGCTGGGTCTAAAGACATGTGCCATGAAGCCCAGCTGACTCCCTGTGTTCCTAAAGCTGATTTACAGATAATAAATAAACAAACAAACAAACAAACAAATAAATACACTACAAGAATTAACAAGGTGAAAGACTTGCTCTTTAAACCGAAGCACCCATAACAGTGAGCACCTTAATTGCCAGTTTGTCAGAGAGCTGCTGCCTCTGCTCTGCGGCCCCCCTCTCCTCTGACTTCTCCCAGTCTTGTCTTGTTCCTAGCCCAGTGACCCCTGCTGTGCCACCAGGGCCCAGCCCAGCAGCCTCAGCACCTCCAGGGATCTGGTGAGAAACTCCGAATTCCAGCCCCACCCCAGATGTGCAGGCTCAACCTGCACTTTGCACAAGACCTCTAGGTGTGGACAGGAGTGGCCCACTTACTCAGCCCTCGTCACTGTGGGTGCTGACCCTGGCACCCAGATTTCCAGAGCAGCTGGGAAGGTGTGTGCGTGCGCCACTCCTCGGCTAGCCCTCCCTGGATCCTGGGCGCTGGCCAAGGACGGGGCATTTGAAATGACTGTCTCTAAAATGGGTTGATGAAATACTGACGGCGGGCACAGCAGTGCCTACCTATAACTCTGGCTCTCAAGCCTCGAGTGTGGGCTAGCCTGGGCTACGGTGAAAGCCTACCTCAGAAATAAATAAGACCGGACTGGTTTACACATGGAATCCTCACGACCTCATCTGGGTATAGAGCAAAGCATAGTGCAAATGAGTTTGCCTCCAAGTTCAAGGCCTGTTAGGGCTCTGTAAGGAGTTGGAGGCTAGCCCGAGGTACTTAGCGAGACCCTGTCTCAAGATAAACTCTAAAGAAAAGCTGGGCTTGGCGACCTGTGCCTGTAATCCCAGCACTTCTGAGGCTGAGCAGTGCTGTGGCTTTTCAGAATAGCCTAGACTGACCCTGTTGGTGACACGTTGTCTAAAGAAAGGGATGAAGGAAGAGTTAAGTTCCAGGATAGAAAGAACATTTGCCTCTAATCCAGCATTGAGGAGCTGGGGTGGGGGAGGGGAAGAGTTGAGGGGGGTGACATGGCTGCTCAGTGGCAGAGCACTTGCCTAGAGGCCCCCAGTGAGGGGCTGGGGTGTGGCTCGGTTGCCTAGCTCGTACACACTCTCGAAAGCGCACACACACAAGAGCAGCAGGAATGAAGGAATGCCATCCTGCTGTCCACTGTAACTTTGGAGACTTGGGATTTTAGGGGTCTCTGGTCCTTCCTAGTCAAGTTTGGGTTCCCTCCCAGGGTTAGGTGGGGGTGGGCATGAGTAAGGAGGTCCAGCAGGCAGGGCTCCTGGGGCCACAGCACGGGCACAGCGATGCCAGGCTGCCCCTGTGTCTGTGAGTGTGTCTCTCACCTGACTCCCAGATCCTCCGGCCACTCGGACATCATTCCCTGGGTTGTTACACTGTGGGGGAAAGATTTTTTTTTTTCTCCTCAGTCTGCTGCTCTGCACTCCTGGCCCCTTATGAAAGCGCTGTAATCATCTCCTCTTGGGAGAGAGGGGAGAGAGCAGTGCCTTCATCTTCAGCCCCATCCCTGACCACTCTGCCAGCATCTGTGTGCACACACAGTCCCTGGCCACTCACCTCAGGTCTGTCGATACCGCCACTTCCGCTGCTACTTCCTCCGCTACTTCCTCCTCTGCCACCGCTGCCACCGCCGCTGTTTCCTCTGTCGCTGCTGCCGCCGCTGCTGCTTCCTTCTCTGTCTCCGCCACTGCCACTTCCCTGCAAGAAAAGAATCCAGGTAATGTCTCTAAAGCATATGCAAAGGGCCCAGGAGCTCCTAGCCTCCGTTCTTTCCCCATCTTTGGCCAACAGGTTGCTAGAGACAACTTTAGTAAACTTTAGTTAAAAAAAAAAAAAAGGCCAGGTATGGCCCAGGGTTTGGAAATATACAGTGGGGAGTCTGGGCTGTTGGCTCTCTCTCTCTCTCTTACACACACACACACACCCCTATAAAAAGCTGCCACTGGGGCTGAAGAAATAGCTCAGAGTTTAAGAGCACACACTCTTCCAGAGGACCTGTGTTAAGCTGTCAGGACTTATGTTAGGATGCTCAAAACAGCCTGTAGGTCCAGTCTCAGGGGACCCACCCGTCCGGCCTCCAAGGGACCCTGCACTCATTAGGACATACCTATATGAACATATACACCCCATTTTAAAAAATTAAATAAGCTGCCACTCGGGAACAGGCTGGGCTTGCTCCATCCCAGCCCTTCTTTGCACACCCTCTCTTACAAAAAAAAAAAAAAAAAAAAAAGGAAGAGGAGACCCTGGGTCCTTACCCTGGAGACTGAATAGCCTTCGTCAAAATTAGCCGTTTCTCTGTCCTGAATGGGGAGAGAGGGTCGTCTCAGCCTCGGGCACATAAAGCCGCCTGCAATTAGCTTTATCTAGTTGGTGTTTTGTTTTGTTTTTGAGACAGGTTCTCATGTAACCCAGTATAACCTTGGACACATCACATAGCCATGGCTGACCTAGACTCCACCCCCAGGGAACTAGGATTCCCGGAGCACTTTCTACCAATGGGCGGAAGAGCCCTTGGACACCCTCTCTCGGAGCTCCTCTCTAAGATGACCCCTCCTGGCTCCCCCATGCACCACGTTATCCACGCTGCAGCTATCCTTAAGTCTCCAAGGGGGGCGACCCTCCCCTGTTCTCCTGGAAGCATCCAGAACAAGCAGGGGGTTTCTGGTTTGCTTTGTGATAGAGCTATGTAGCCCTGGCTGGCCTCAAACTCAGCAATCCTCCGGCCTCAGCTTTCCAGGCGCTGGAGAGTACAGTATTTCCTCCGTGTCCTCTTCCCTCCCCTCACCCTCAGCTCTGCTCAGCAAGCAGTAAAGGTTGGACCCGAGCAGGGACTTTCTCACCATGGCAGGGAGCACAGGAAGGGACGCAGGCAGTGCCCCTGTATGAGGAGCCCCGTAATCAGGGCTGGGAGGGTGGGGGCTGGAGGCTGGAGGAGTCCCGGGAGACCACCGTCACAGAAGCCATCCACTCTAGGGCTGTGACAGCATTAAGGGAAACCTCAGAGCCTTGGTCCCCGGCACCCCAATAAAGAAACTTACCCGGGACCCAGAACTGCTGCTGCCACTGTGGCCTTGGCCGCTGCTGCTGCTCCCGTGGCCGCTACTGCCCTGGCCATGACTACCGCCACCGCTGCTGCCACCGTGGTCACCGCCGCTGCCGTCTCCCTGAGGCAGGGAGAACAGAGCAATGACTAAGCATAGGGCCCCACCACCGTCTTCCTCGGCCCCTTACAGGGTCCTGTTAGCCTCAGCAGGCCCCTAGAAAGCAGTGTATCCCCGCCTTCCCAGAGCTGAACCACAGGCCACGCCCCCTCTTACCCCAGAGCTGCTGGAGCTTTCGCGGGAGCCAGATGGTGGCGGGTTGGTACACTGTGGATGGAAGGGGGACCCCACGAGGGCAGAGAGGTCAATGCCACCTCTGTAGATCAGGCTTCTCTGTTGCTTGTCTCTTGGCTTCCTCGCCCCTCCCCATTTCCCTCCCTCTTCCCCTGGCCCTCGACCTTCATCCCTTCCCACCGCCTCTTCTGTTCCTCCTCATCCCTTCTCTGTTCTGTCCCATGCACCCAGACACCCCTCTATCTTACCCCTGAGTCTGGGTTGCTGCCTCTCACTGAGCCGTAGCCAGGCTGAGCCACAGCGCCCTGCAGGGAGGGTGAAACTGAGTTTAGGATCCAGAAGATAAGGAGGGGTGGGGAGGACAGGGTTGGGACATGGGTCTGGGTGGTGACTTTACCTGGCCATTGGTTTCATAGCTGAATGACCCGCCATTGCCTCCTTGACCCGCAGAGCCACCCAGAGAGTTGGTTCCATAGTTGCCTTCTGAGGCCCAGGGAGTCCCCTGAGCACCAGGATTTCCCTGTCTTCCACCTTGAGAGCCAAACATGCCATGGCCTCCAGATGTCCCCTGCAAGGACAATACTCCCATCCTTAATGGGCCTATCCCTGACATTCATGAGAGAGGGAACCAGCACCATCAGAGAGAGGAGGAGGGGAAGGAGAAGGGGGAGGGAGAGGGAGGCCACTCAGTAGAGAGAAAACTCAGGGCAACGAAAGAAAATGTTCCAGACAGCCGCCCAGGAACCATCCGTTCACACTTTGACCCTCGACGCAGCCATCCCCAGCTGCGCTCTGCACACCCAGCTTCCCAGCCACTCACCCAAGAGCCAGAGTTGTGGGCAGCATCTATCCCTCGTCGAATGACATCCTCAGCCTGCCTGCCAACCTCATTTCCAGCGTTCCCCAGAGACCGTGCCGCTTCCCCGAGCCTGTGGTCGAAAGCATCTCCCCTGGCCCCCCTCAAAGCAAAGCCACCTTCCTCTCCGTGCCCCTGACCGAGGGCATCCTGGATTCCTGAGCTGGCTGCCTCTTTAGCCCCTTGGCCTACAGCCTCTCCAACTCCGTGGCTAATGGCATCTCCCACTCCTTGTAAGGCACCTGCCCCTTTGCCCTCTGCTCCACTCTGCAGTGGGCTGGCTGCCCCGCTACCCAGACTTAGGGCCAGCAGGAGACAGGCCAGGGAGCCCTGTAGCTTCATCTCTGCCCAGCTCCCTCTCTCCCCTGAGGATCGTTTCCTTCTCTCTTCTTCTGGGCTATGGGACCTCCTGCCTTTCTTCCTCTGTTTCCTTAGTCTGCCTCCCTCAGGACCCACAGCCTTCCCTCTCCGTTCCCAGACTCCCCTGCTTTCCAGAGCCTTCCTTCTTGCCACTACCCCTTATACTGTAGGTTGGGAGAAGGTAAGAGGGCTGGGCAGCCTAAAGCCCCTCCTCCAGTGACTCAGGGCCTGGCCACCACCGATAGGGTAATGAATCTTAATTGTGAATGAGAGCCTGTGTTGAAACAGAGAGAGAGAGAGAGAGAGAGAGAGAGAGAGAGAGAGCTGGCCGCCAGGAAGGGAGGGGAAAGAATAGGATGAGATGGATGCAAAAGTGTTCCAGTTGCCTAACCGCAGGAATTTGGGGCGCAGGGTGGGGACAGGAGCATCCGAGGAGATAGGTGTTGATAGGTCTGGAGGCGGCAGGGTGGGGGTACTTAGGAAACAGGGGTCACAAGCAGGTGAGACCCCCAAGGGTATAAGGAGAGAAAAGCCATCCCAGCTAAACCAGCATGCTAGGGCCGTGAAGACAGGGAGAGGTGACCTTTCCCTGCTCCCCAGGCTTCCCTGCAGGTGCCCCTCCTTGCATGCTTCCACAGCCCAGGAGACACTGAGAACTCTGGGGCTGCCATTAAGTTCCGTTCCGAGGGCCTGGGGACCCCCATGTTGAAGGAATGACACACTTCTGTGAGTGGCCCTGGAGGAAGGGTTTGGGCAGCTGTCACAGAGCGCTCAGGGGCCCTGGGCGAGGAGCCCGGGAACTGGGCGGGCCAGCCACCCGCAGGGGAAGAGTAGGCGGGAAAGACCAAGGAAGGGAGAAGCTGACCCAGACGCCCATCCTGTTTACCTGCGCCACAGAGGGGTATGAGTGTGTGTGTAAGAGCTCACAGCCACTGTGCTGCTTGCTCACCACCCGCAGCCTTCCCCAGGGGCCAGGGCAGCCCTGGCAAGGAAGGAGGGATCGGCCCAAGACCATCCCCTGCACTCGCGGCCTTCACCCCCGGCCACGGCTCCAGTGGGGGAACCCAGGCATCCTCCCCAGTCTCATCCCTGCCCGACAAGTGTGACTGCTTCTCGGGTTCCCAGGGGCCCCGGGTCCTCCCACTTGGAACCATCCTGTATCACTGGTTAGGAGGGGCCAGTTTCCATCCGCCTTTCTCAATGTCTGTCAGTCAGTCTCTCCCCACCCCGGCATCTGCGCCCCGGCTTGTAACAGTCAAGACTTCTGTGTATATCAACACCATCCCTGGCTGTCCCTCTCTCCCACCTCCGTGCTGCTCCATTGCTGCTGTTTTAATAATAATCATTAATACTAATAACCATCATCCCACTCCTACTAATAACAATCCCAGCTTGTTTGTCAAAGGCCTCCTATGTGCCCAGATTTCTGTGCTGGCTTCCACATGGTCAGAATCATCTAACCCTGAAAGATGGCTCTTTTTATTACCCTCAGAGAACACAGAGGGCCTATAGTTGAACCAGGAGCCAAGTCCAGACCTGCCTCTGACAGAGCCCAAGCTGCTAAGCCCCGTCTGTCACTTCAGCGTGTCACACCAACCCTTGCTTGTCTAGGTAGAACTAATCTTGGTTTTTTTTTCCTTGGGAGCTATGTAGGAGGAAGGGGTGCAGGAGGAAATCTGGGCCCCCAGAATGAGTGCCAGAGGGTCATCTGACCCCACTCAGAGGTTGGATGGAGGAGGAGCTCAGGACAGAACACTCGCTTCATGGTTCCCCTGGCCAGGCCTCACCTGCCTGGTCCATCAATGCTCACTTTCTGTATGCCAGCTTACTTTCTTACTTCAGACTGTTACAAGAGCCTAACGTTTGCTGGCAAACGTCCCCGCGCTGAAAAGTTGAGTCAGGAGAATCACTAGTTCAAGGCCAGCCGAGGCTACACAGCAAGACCCTATTGCAAACATACACCAATAACAAAGGATATTCTAAGAAAATATTTTGGGGGGTTGGCAAGGTGGCTCAGCAGGGGAAGGCGTTCGTCGCCAAGGCTGACCACCTGATGTCACATGGGGGTTAGAAAGTTGTCTTCTGCCTTCCACAGTGGTGCGTGCACACCCAGAGATACAAAATAATAATAATAAATAAAAGAAACGAAGATCATCTGTCCTAGGTAAAAATTACCAGGACAATACAGATAAAAGCAAACAATAGCATTGTTTTGTAGCTGGCTGCAGTTCCTGGGTCTTCTTTGTTATAAAGGAAAGTTAGCTGGGGAGGTGATCAGTAGGTAAGAGTGCTGTTCCTCCAGAGGACCTCAGTACGGTCCCCGCGCCCACATCCGGCAGCTCACAACTGCCTTTAACTCCAGCTCCGGGGGAACCAGTGCCCTCCTCTGGACTCTGTGGTGCCAGCATGCTTTGGTTACAGAACATTAAGAAATCAGGCTCAAACTGATCAGGGAACTCTCTCCCTGCTGCGTGCCTGTCCTCGTGTTGGAAGCTGCTGCTCGGACTGCTGGAAGAGAAAATGGCTGGCCCAGTGTTGGGGCCTGCATGATGTCGCACCACACTGCCAGGAGAGTTACACCCACTTAGGTGATGGTGGCACGACGGTTAGGAGAGTAACCAGTCCCTGGTTGGGTCCGAGGTCTGCTTCACGGGAGGGAGGTCATGTATGATGCTGTAAACCTGGTCAAGAGCTCGAGAAACCGCAGGCCCTAGAGGGAGACTTACTGGTGCTGATTCACTGAGCAGACTACTTAGGCTTTATGTTTATCCTCATGGATTCATGACACTCTCAACCTTGGTAGGAGAAGTTCCTTTCTGCAGTGGGTAGGGGTTAATACAGACTCGTCGCCGGTCAACGAGCTGGGAATAAGTGACCGAGGGGGCTCAGCCGGGGATGGACCGTCTGTATCAACTTCCCACAGTCTGAGGCTCAGGAAACACCGCAGGAGAATGGGTGCAAAGACTCTAACAGCTGGAGGGTGGGAGTCAGGGGAGCTGTGAGGTGCTGGCTGCTGGACATGACGTGATTGTTGGACACGTGGACTCGCAGCCGCTGTGGTTTGCCTGCGTAAGATCTGCACAGCACAAAGGGAGTCAAAACTCCAGCATGAATGGGAAAGGACTCCCGAGACCACGCCCCTAGCTGAGGAGCTCTTGGCAGCTATTGGCTTCCAAAGGAGAGTGCGCTTTCCTTTGGCCTTCATCCCTCACCCCACCATCTCTCCCCTCCCCCTCTCTCTACTCTGTCCCTGCTTCTCTCACAGAGATCTCATCTGGACTCTTCCAAGACCTCCGGCTGTTCTATCTATCTATCTATCTATCTATCTATCTATCTATCTATCTCTCCTACAATCAAAACTTTCCCCCTTAACCATACCACGGAGCAATCATGTCATCAGTTCATACAGTACATACATGTATGAAAATTTCAAAGTATTTTTGATAATTTAATGAGCCAGGCATGCTGGTGCATGCCTGTGGCCCCATCACTCAGGCCACTGAGGCAGAAGGATCCCAAGTTCAAGACCAGCCTGTGCAACCCCCATCTCAAAAGGTGAGGGTGGCTGGAAAGATGGCTCCCCAACACCCACACAGCAGCTCACAGCCCTCTGTAACTCCAGTTCTGTTGGATCTGACGCCCCATGCTGGCCCCCAAGGACATTGCATGCACACGGGGCGCAGACAAACGCCTGTACACATAAATTTAAAGAAAGAAATAAAGATTTTTAAAAGTCTTAGTTGGGTTGGGAGGGTGGCTCAGTGGATAAAGCACTTGCCATGCAAGCACGAACACATGTGTTCGGATCCCAGGAATGCCCGGAAGCTCTTGTGCCAGCCAGCTTAGAGGACACATCTGCAAACTAAGAAATTGTCTCAGGCAGGGCGGAAGGCGGGCACCCACACCTGAGACTCTGCATGTTAATAACACACACACGTGTGTGTGAACATACATGCATACACACATACATATCACACATAAACAAATAAATAAAGTCATATGTTATCGTTTTACGTGTATGAGTATTTTGCCTGTGTACCGTGTGCTGGCCAGAAGAGGGAGTCAAATCTCCTTGGAACTTACTTGCAGATAGTTGTGAGCCACTGTGTGGGTGCTGGGAACTGAACCTCCTAACCCGTGAGCCGTCTCTCCGGCCTAACAAACTTTTTCTTTTTGATCATGGGTTAATGGGTCATCAAAGTTAAGTGTGGTCGGATCTGACTTGTCCTGCAGCAGCAGCCTGCAGCCTTGTTCTTGCACTTAGCCTCCCGACTGCGTCTCTGCTTTAGACTCTGTCTCCCCTTTACTACTTCACGGACCGAAACCTGTCAAGCGGCGTCAGACACGTAAAGAAAGCTGCCTTGGGGGAGGGGCTACAAGGCTGGTTTTCAGCACTGACTGTATTCAAGGAGACTTCTTTTGGATTAGCTGGTAGGCTGATGCCTACAGGACGAAAAGAAACCATGACAGCATGCAGGGTCTTCAAGCAGACGGACAGCAGGGTCTGTCTGTCCTCCCTGGGGCAGGAGCCTGCTTACTCTTCTGAAGGAGCACTGTGGCTTGAGCAGGCAGAGAATGGGGAAGGTGATGTTAGAAAGGGCAAAAGACTGTAGGGATTGGGGGATTGTTGTGAGGGCTTTGGCTCTGGGGGCAGCTGCTGACTGAGCTGCTTTAGGGAGCCCTCTGGGGTGGGGAGTGCCCAGAGACCACAGGGGAGGCCTGAGGGCAAAGGGGGAGGCTGGCAGACCATCCCCCACTCCATACTGTGGGTTCCTGGTCTCAGCTCGGGACTGCCACATCCTGTTCCTGTCCCGGAGCCCTCCGGATCCTTCTCTTCTGTAAAGACAGGTGTGAGCCTAGGCTGTGGCCAACACAGGAAGGGCTTAGACGGTGCGTCACCGCGGGCCCAGAGGTCTCCTGCTAGCGGCAGGATTGCTGACATGCTGGGGTGTTTCCTTGGTCATCGTTACTGTTCTTGATAATTTTGTAATTTTTGTTTTGACTTACTTGTTTTAAAGCATGTAGTGTGTGGTGTGGGTATGTGATTGCATGTGTGTGTATGTGTAATTGTGTGTCTATGTGTGTGAGTGTGTTTGTGAGTGTATGTGAGAGGGAGTGTGCATGAGCGTGTGTGTGTGTGTGTGTGTGTGTGTGTACACGAAGAGATCAGACGACACTTTGGGGGCTTTTGTTTCTCTCCTTCCACCATGTGGGCCCTGGGGAATGGTTTTAGGCAGTCAAATTTGGCAACAAGACTCTACCTTCGGAACCATCTCACCGGCTTTAATTTTGTATTTTGAGACATGGTATTGTAACATAGTCGAGGCTGGCCTGGAACTCAGTATGTAATACAGGCTAGCCTCAAACTTATGATGTTTGGCCTTCATCCCTCACCCCACCATGGCCTCCCCTCCCCCTCTCTCTACTCTGTCCCTGCTTCTCTCACAGAGATCTCATCTGGAGATGAGAGCTAAGGTAAGAAGATTAGCTCTATAATCCCTACTGCCATGGTGCCAGGCAGGTGCACCCACACCCTGGCTTCTAGCTGTAGGTACACGCACACGCGTGCACACACACACACACACACACACACACACACACACACACACACACTTGTCCTTAAAGGGCCAGGTCAGAAACGTGTTTATGAAGAAGCCCTGTTCTAAAGCACCATCTCAGCATGCTGCAGGTCACAGGAAGGCAGGCCACCTCTCAGGTAGCCATGACTAGCTGGAAGGCCTTAGGCAACTCCTCTTCTCCATCCATCATGTGTGAGGAGGATAATGAGGGTGCCTGCCTCGGGGTGCTTATGAGGACATGATGAATCATATCTGTAAAGTGCTTAGCACAAGCCCAGGAAGGACCCATGAGAGGTGGTGGTGAGCAGTGAGGTCCCACCCAAATTCCTCACCCTGTTCTTGGGCATTTGCAGAAACTGGCCCTTCCTCGATGTCATTGCTCTTTGGCCGGGATCCACCCTTCCCAGCAGAGTGTTTCTCCCTTACTCTCATTCCAATGCCTGGCCCCGGGTTAGCTCATGTGTCAGACATTTGGGTCTGGACTTGACCTCACCGCTGAGCTCCATGGGAGGTAGGGTTAGGGGGGGATGAGTGTAGAACAAGAAACATTTTTGGTATAATTACAAATTGCCACAGGTGGCACCATGAAGGACAAGATTGGGGTGTCATGAGAGAGAATGGTCACTGGGGCCTAATTATCAAGTTGGGGGCGTGGCCAAGGCAGCTGTGTCCCTAAGCATGAGGAGGAAACAGCTTAGGGACACTGGGAGGCTAGGAACATGCCAGCAGAGGGCAGCAAATCACACCCTCTCCCAGGCAAGAGTCGCCTATGAGTAGGTACCCTCACGGCTACTGTGCAAGCAAACTGGGTGAGAAAGTGTGCTTAAGAAACAGTCAGTGCGAAGGAAAGAAAGGAAGGACGGAAGAGAGAGAGAGAGAGAGAGAGAGAGAGAAAGGAAGGAAGGAAGGAAGGAAGGAAGGAAGGAAGGAAGGAAGGAGGGAAGGAGGGAAGAAGAGAAGGGAGGAGAGGAAGAAAGAATGAAAGAA
>NW_026596158.1:2868645-2873819 GCF_907164565.1 Psammomys obesus | reverse complement strand
AGGGAAGAAGAGAAGGGAGGAGAGGAAGAAAGAATGAAAGAAGGAAGAAAGGAAGGAAGGAAGGAAGGAAGGGCAGAAGGAGGGAAGAAGAGAAGGAGGAGAGGAAGAAAGAATGAAAGAAGGAAGGAAGGAAGGGAGAGAGGGAGGGCCAATGCAAGAGTTGTCAGATGGCTCAGTGGATAATAGGTCTCACTGCGTGAAGCTTGAGTTCAATCCCAGGGCCCCACATGGCAGAAGGAACCATCTCCTTTGAAGTTGTCCTCTGACTTCTACACATTCCTTTAGGTGCCAATTTATTATTATTTGGTTTTTTGTGGGTTTTTTTTGTTTTGTTTTGTTTTTTGAGACAAGGTTTCTCTGTGTAGCCTTGGCTATCCTAGAACTCACTCTGTAGACCTCACTGACCTCAAACTCATAGAGTCACCTGCCTCTCAAGAGCTGGGATTAAGGGCATACACCACCACCAGCAGCTTCCTCCTCCTCCTCCTCCTCCTCCTCCTCCTCATCATCATCATCATCAAACTAGGCCGTGGTTTCCCATGCCCTTAATCCCAGCACTAGGGAGGCAGAGGCAGGTGGATCTCTGAGTTCAGGACCAGCCTGGTCTACAGAGTGAGCCCTGGTCTGGGACAGCCAGGGCTACACAGAGAAACCCTGTCTCAAACAATCAAATTAATAATAGTAGTAGAAGTAATAGTAAAAGATAGCTCAGCATGATGACCTGAGAGCCAAGCCTGATGACCTGAATACAATTCTGGGGCCCACAAATTGGAAAGAGAGAGCAGACTCCCACAAGCTGTCCTCTGACCTCCACAGGTGTATGCTCATGCCTCCGCCATGAACAATAAATCAACAAGTGCATTTCTGAAAAGGTTATTCTGGGGCTAGATGGACAGGGGCATGCTCAAGCAGTAATGATGTGGAGGAATATGAGCGGGGAAATTGCAGCTGTGTATTGTAAAATCTCTTTCTTCTTTTTGTCTGAAGCGTTTTCAGAGTGTTTCAGATGTTATGAAATGATGGGAAAAACAACAACAACACTAAGACAGGGTCTCCCTGGCTGGCCTGGAAGGCACTCTGTAGACCAGACTGGCCTCAAACTCACAGAGGTCCACCTGTCTCTGCCTCCAGGGTACTGGGATCAAAGGTGTGAACCACATCTGCAAAATTAGAGTGTGAAAGGGGCAGTAAATAAGAAGCGCGTGGGGCGTTGCCTCTGTTGTGGAAATGTAGGCTTCCTCTGTGCCCTGCGGTGTCCTTTTGTCCTTAAGGGGGTTCTCCCTGCTAGGCAAGCACAGTCAGCAAGCTGCCGCCTAGCCTAGGCTTTTCACTATCTTACATCCCCCAGAAAAGCTGGGTTCCCTAGGGCAAGCACCCTGACTCAGCTTTGGTCCAGTGGGTGGAACTGATGAATGGGAAACAGAGACACCTTGGCCAGATTGACACTGGAGAAGGAGATCCCACAGACTGCTTCCCAGGCTCTGCCGCTCCTCTGGTGCTCCTGCTGACACTTGGGGAATTGGCAGGGAGATCCCGGAAAGTGTGAGAACCTTCACAGGACTTCAGTAGTGCCCAGCTGCAGACTATTGCTTCTGCTGAAAGACCCAGTGTGCCCTCCCCCCGAGGATTCCCCATGCACCCAACAGGGGTTATAGAGACATTCGTGGTTGGACCTGAGGCAAATGGGCACAAGGCGGCTTTGGGCAGTCCTCATGGCTGGCACACGCTGGCTGCTTTTGTCATCCCCCTGTGCTTGAGCGGTTCGTGGGTATGAAGCCTGGACCTTCTGTGTTTCCACCCATGTCTGTGAAGAGGCTCTCCCTGCTGTCAGAGAATCTTCCACCTCAGCCTTCATCCTCCACTTACCCTGAGAAGCCCTCCCACCTGTCCAGTGTTCTCTCCCAGTTCGAAGCCTCACCCTCCCCGGCTGAACAGGAGAAGGCTTGCAGCTACAAGGCTGTTTATTTCCCTCCACTAACTAACCACACATTTTCCAACAGCACAAGCCTCCAGGAGACTCCTTCCTGGCTGGGGATAATAACAGAACTTTTACCTAGCTGGGCAGTTGGAGGCTTTGGTGAGATCACGCCTGGAAAGCATCCAGCAAGTCCTCATTGCACAACAGACACAAGCCGCCATTGTTTCTTCCTGGGTACCACACACCCAGCCGCCTTTCCCAGTGCTGAGCAGAAACGCTGCCCATTAGCCAAGAGCAGCTTGCCTCAGGGAACTACCCTCTTCCTGCTAATCATCCTCAAGTCTCCAGCGCTTTCCATCCTGTACGGCAAATCCCCAGCTCCTTCCAAAAGAAGGTGCCCCTCGCCCCAGCCGTGCCCAGGTCTCCCTAGGGAGCACAGTCAACCATGATGAAAATGGACAGTGTGTTCGTGTTTATTCACAAAGCTCAAAGCAGTCCCGCCAGGGGCACCCAGGAAGCTCTCCCCCACCCCAAGCTCCTCCAGGCCATTTCAGCTGATGTGACAACAGGAACATTCGGCTGCCTGGGCTTCAGTTTAGGGCATGATGGCGGCGATGCTCTGCAAGAGAAGAGAGGGGCATTAAATACAGGTACATGGCCTCGAGATGCCTGAGATCTGGGCTCCTATACTACTCCGGAGAAAAGATGGGGAGACCAGCAATTTATCTCAGAACAACCGGGAGCCAGCTGTCCCAGGGAGGTAGGAGGTGGGGTTATGCTACAGAAGAAGTCCTGCTTGTTTCACCTCAGATTTCCTGCCACTCTGAGTTGGGGCTATCACGCACCCTGGGCTCTGGACCCTAAACCCGGGAAGCACTTAATAGCAGTTGCTGTTCAATTGTGAAAACCAGAATTTGTATCCCAGCACCCACAAGAGGTAGCTCACAAACACATGTAACTCTATCTCTAAGGGATCCAACAGAAAAATCCAAATGTTTATCCACTCCCCTCCAAAAAAAAAGAAAAAGAAAAAGAAAAAAAGCTAGAGTAAGAACCAGAATTCCACAGGGTTTTATACTCTTCAGTCTGGAAGGGATCTACCTGCCAAGCTAAATTACCACTACTCAGATCACCCACGTAAAGCAAAAGGGCAGGGTATCAGAGGCATTCACAAGAAGGCCAGTAAGAAGGGGAGGCAGCTAGTCACTGGGAACGGGAGGAGAGATGACGAGGAGCCCAGATGATGGGCACGTGAGGAATGGTTTCGGCATCCCCGCCCTCCCTGGCTCCCAGATGCTCCAGAGCCCTGGAGGTGATATCTGTCAGCTTATGTTTGCTCGTTCCTTGGGACTGGAAAGTACCCAAAAGCTGCAAATGGGTGACGAAAGGCCGGAGCAGAGCTGGGAGAACAGGTTGGATGGTCTCTACAGAGACTGAGTCTGCCCGAAGGGACGCTGACTGCAAGAAGGCTATGGGAAGGAAATTCAAGGTAGAAGGGTGGAGAGTGGGGATCGTGCAGGCACTCACCCTCCACAGAGCTGGGAAGTTGATAAATGGCTTGTTGACCGAGGCCTGGAATTCAAGGACAAAGCAGGTCACCGACCTTCAGCCCACGGCTATCCTTGGGAGGACCTCAAGCAGCCTCCACTCCCCTCTCCCGGCTCCAAACCCACGTTTTACCCAAACTCACCCCAGATACTACTGTAGTGGTTGCGGCCCCTGCGTGTTGGCCTCCGAGCCCGCCTTGATGAGTGCCCTATTGACGAAGCCAGATCATCACTACCACCCTTTAACCTGTGAGGGTCTCCCTCACTCCTTTTCCCCAGGAACCTGTCTCCCTCTGAGATGACTGGGTCTGAAGTGGGAGCCCAGGCTGACCTCTGGGTTCCTCCCTCTCTGTCCTGGAAGACAACCAGAGCCCCAGCTACTAAGCTGATTGGGAGAGGTGAACAGAACTCCAGGAAGGCTCTGCTTCTTGTGGACTGGCTCACCCAAGCTCTCCTTAAATTCAGCACCAGGGAAATGTTTCCATCTCGGAGGAGACGGACTCAAAGGACCCACACAGATACCAGAGGCACCATTCACCCTCAGCCCTGATTCTCCATCGCTTTTCTACACGGTCTAGCCTCAAGCCTAACTTGAGCCATCCTTGCTCTTGAGCCCAGCGTGTCATTCACCATAGCCTCCTGTTTGCACCCCACCCTCAACTGCTCCTGCCACAGTCCCAGCCTCCACTTGGGGGTCCTGTTCTCCACCCAGGGCTCTCTCTAACCCCATCCAGCCCCCACCCCACCCCACCCCGTGGCTCCTCCCAAGCAGGGTGGTGTCCCAGCCTTTTGATCTCAGTGGCTTCTCCTGGAGTGCCTGAGAACTGGGACCTGGGGCCGTGCAGGAGGCTGCCTGCTTCTGGTCCCCAGGCCTCCTTGGGGCCTGCTCTCCTGCTGCTTCCCTGGCCTCCAGCATCTGTTCTCTCTACAGAGAGGAGGGTCTTCCAGAGGCTTTCCAGCCACCGAGTTAGGGAGGCAAAGGCAGAAAGAGAACTGCACACCTCCATCTCACTCGTTGAGCACTCCCCATGGCACCTTGGCAGGTCCTCTTAGCCTCTCTGAGCCTCAGTTTCCTCATCTGAATGTCGTAGAGTTATCCTGACCACCTCAGGGGCTTGTCACAGGGGCAGGACACAACAGAGCCTGTCGCCAAAGCTCCTCCCCACACTCTGGGTTTTCTCAGCCTCGTTCAGTGTCTGAGCTCAGAACTACTTTCTGGTTTTGGGAGAAGGAACACCTAAAGTTCTCTCACCTGGGACAGCTCCCTCATTGCGGGACTGGGTCCCTTTCACCTTTCCCCTTGTGAAGATCTGCGGACAAGATGGCTTAATCCATCTGCCCAGCTCGGCCACCAGCTCTGTAGCAATGGAGGTGGAGAAGAAAGGAGGGGAACCCGGTGTTTTGGCTTCCCAAGGGTTTAGCCTCTTCCCTCCCACAATCCCCTTCTCCCCAGGTTCCCCACCTCTGTTCACCTACATTCAGCAGCTGGTTGGCCTCCTTGCTGGTTTGGTTGACCCCATTCTGAACATTGTGCTGCCACCTGTCCATTTCCTTCCCGGCCTGGCCAGCAGCATGGTGGACGCCTTGGCCAAGCTTCTCCGCTTCCTTTCCGGCCTGGTTGACCCCAGCTTGGACCCCATGGGCCACTTTTTCTGTTTCCTTCCCGGCCTGGTTGACCCCAGCTTGGACCCCATGGGCCACTTTTTCTG
>NW_026596158.1:2868146-2868635 GCF_907164565.1 Psammomys obesus | reverse complement strand
CCCGGCCTGGTTGACCCCAGCTTGGACCCCATGGGCCACTTTTTCTGCTTCTTGTCCAGCCTGTTCAATGGTATGGTGGGCCCCCTGGCCAAAGCCCTCTATCTCCTTCCCAGCCTGGTTGACCCCAGGATACATTACTTTGTCTCCCCCTTGCCAAGTCTGCCCTGCAGAATAATAGCCGTGGCCTTGACCGTGGCCAAACTGCTGTGCCTCCTTTGCAGCATGGCTAAGTCCTTGATTGGCCCCTTGTACTATTTTACCCCCCTCCCTCCCAGCCTGACCAAAAGCATGGTGAACACCATGACCAAGCTTCTGTGCCTCCTTCCCACCCTGGCCAAGAGCATGGTGGGCCCCCTGACCAAGCTTCTCTGCCTCCTTCCCCCACTGACCAAAAGCATGGTGGGCCCCCTGACCAAGCTTCTGTGCCTCCTTCCCACCCTGGCCAAGAGCATGGTGGGCCCCCTGACCAAGCTTCTCTGCCTCCTTCCC
>NW_026596158.1:2867927-2868136 GCF_907164565.1 Psammomys obesus | reverse complement strand
CCAAGAGCATGGTGGGCCCCCTGACCAAGCTTCTCTGCCTCCTTCCCCCACTGACCAAAAGCATGGTGGGCCCCCTGACCAAGCTTCTGTGCCTCCTTCCCACCCTGGCCAAGAGCATGGTGGGCCCCCTGACCAAGCTTCTCTGCCTCCTTCCCACCCTGGCCAAAAGCATGGTGGGCCCCCTGACCAAGCTTCTCTGCCTCCTTCCC
>NW_026596158.1:2804868-2867527 GCF_907164565.1 Psammomys obesus | reverse complement strand
CCAAGAGCATGGTGGGCCCCCTGACCAAGCTTCTCTGCCTCCTTCCCACCCTGGCCAAGAGCATGGTGGGCCCCCTGACCAAGCTTCTCTGCCTCCTTCCCAGCCTGACCAAAAGCATGGTGGGCCCCCTGACCAAACCTCCCTGCTTCACTGCCCGCCTGGTTGACCCCGTGGTGGGCCCCATGGTGGATGATTTTGTCTGTCTCCTTTCCAACCTGTCCAGCGGCGTGGTTGACCCCATGGGCAAACTTCTCTGTTTCCTTTCCTGCGTGTCCGATTCCACTGTTGACGCCATGGGCTACCTTGTCCAAGCCATGGTCCACCTCCTTGCCGGCCTGGCTCCCCATGTGGCTAAGTCCATTAAAAACTTTCTCCACTTCCCTTCCAGCTTGAGTGATTCCATTATTGATGCCTTCAAGGGCCTTGCCAACCTCTGCCTCGGCATTGCTCAGCCCTCGGCTGAACCCTTCTATGACCTTCTCAATGGGATCCTCCCGGGCTGCCCTCGCAGGCAGAGCCTGGAGGAGCAGTAAGAGGCAGCAGGTCCTGAACAAAGTGGCGAGCTGCATGCTGTTGAGAAGGCAGGGAGGCTGCAGAGAGGAGCGGCGGGAGCAGGCCGCTATTTATCCTTCGGCTCCCTCCCTCTTCTCCATCCCGCCTTCCCCCCTCCCCCATGACTCAATTGCCCCTGCGAGGCTTTGACTTGGTTCCAGTCAGGGAGGTGTTTCCCAGAGACATTAGGGATTGAGCAATGAGAAGGAGGAGGAGGAAGACAGGGTGAGTCACGGAGAAGAGCATCTTTCCTCTTTGACCCGTTCAGGCCCTCCACCCCAGAGTAGGGTTCTGCCTTGCCCAGACCCCGCCTGTTTTCCTTTCTCCCCCATTGCCATCCACCCTCCCTTGCCTTTGAACCCACATTCAGACCCCCTCCATCCCTAGCCACCATGTCAGCCCCCTTAGAGATCTAAACCTACAGCTGTCCTGCTGAATGACTCCCAACCAAGCAGACAGGGAGGAGGAGAGAATGCCCAGGAGCTGAGGGCCTTGTCTGCTTTCATCCTTAGGGGCCCCTCTCCCACCTCCACCGCTGCTTCAGTTACATGGCCTTTGTCCCGGCTCCTCAGACATCCCTCTCACAGGTGCCTAACGGCTTTGCGCGTGCCTGGAAGCTAGAGTGTCACACAGCTGTCTCCTCTCACGCTGCACCTGGCCCAAATGGCCGCAGCAGCATCACAGCGAGACCTTCCGCTGTGAAGGTCTTCCATCTCCCAGGCACAGCGTGGTGTTACAGGTATGACAGTCATGTCCTGTGACATCATCCCTCGGTTTCTATAGTACTTATCGCCGTCTGAAATTGTATTTAGTTTCTAATAGTTGTGTCTCGCCTTCTAGGTGGTTTGCGTCTAGCCAATAGGCCCTTTGGACTGGGTACTGCCATAGCCCCAGTTTGCGGGAGACATTAACTGGGGCTCATGGATGGGTTAGAGGGAAGGGAAGAGTCCAAGCCTGAGACCATCTCACAGGGGCACCTGGGTCCCCAAAGCTACATGGGGTCTCTTGGGGAGGGCTGCAACTTTTGGAGGCAGAATCACGTGCTCATGACAAAATCCAGACCTCTTACCTCCCAGCCCAGGGGCTAGGGCTGGGGGCTGACTGCCACTGGGAAAGGACGCAGTGGTACCTGAAAAGCCGGTTGAGGCAGCCTGGGGAGAGGCTTGGAGACCTGGTGGAGCAGAAGCTGTCTCAAACATGCGGGCTGGGGGCCAGGACCTTTTCCTTCCTGCCTTCATCCTCGGGGCCTCCAATGCCCTCACCTGAAGCCCCGGGCATTGGCACTATTGGCTCAGATTAAAGGGGAAGCCACTGGGAACCTGGCCTGGGGCTGGTGTCTGGCACGAGAAAGGCAGGTAAAGGGTGGTGGAGCTTCCCCGGTGTCTACCTGAGGGGTAGTTTAGAGGAGGCAAACAAGAGTGGGGAGCAGTGGGGTGCAGGGGTGAAGATCAGTAGGTTGTGATGGCGATGCTGAGGCCGAGCGAGGGGGCAGTACTGGGAAGGGCGGGCGTGGAGGAATGCACAGGGTGTGCGCCAGCGGAGGAGGTGGAGCTATGCGCGTGGGTGCCCAGGTGTGACCGAGAATCAGCGCGTGTTTTCAACTCCAAACCAGGGCGCGAGGTGGTCCCCTCAAAGCAACAGCAGCCCCACCCAGAGCCAAACAGCCCAGGACCAGGCACCCAGGAGCCTCAGCCTTCCCAGCTCCGACAGCAGGGGCTGGTTAATTGAGCCAATAGGCAGGGTGCATCTGTTTCCCAGTTTCACACTCCAGTGACAAAGGTGATCTCCGGGCAATGTTGGGCGTGGCGCTCCAGCCGGAGCATCTCTAAATGATGGAGAGTCGGAGGTTAGGCAGAGAAGTGAGCCAGGGTGTGGGGGTGGGGGGGGTCAGAATCCTGGTCCACCCCAAGATACATAGGTTTGGCCTACCTTTTTTAAAAAAGTATCCCATCTTTTCTATGTTCTGTTGTGACAGGGTCTCAGCTAGCCCAGAATGGCCTGGAGCTCTTTATGTACCTGAGGCTGGCCTTGAATTCTCTATCCTTCTGATACCCTGACTGAGTGCTGGGATTACAGCAGGCATGAATCACCACTCTGTATTTTCTTTCCCGTCCTTCTCTCCCTCCATCAGCCCCTCTTCTCAGCTTTCAGTTCCCATCTGCCAATAGATCCAGGACTTCTCGCCTTTCTCCATCACCGAAAAGCAGCCTCTGGCAATCAGGCTGTGCTGCTTTCTCGGTGCTGGCAAGGAGCTCAGACTCCAGACTCCACACTTCATGCCATGGTGCCCAAAACTGTAGCCTATGTTCATGCTGGTGTCTGCCCAACCAAGATCAAAAGTGGGTGCCTTACCCAGAACCCCTCTGAAGAGGACTGCGTGGGGCCTGCCAGCGCACATCTGCCACAGGTAGAGAAGCAGGTGCCATTGCTGGCAAAAGGCAAGCCTCTCTTCCCTGGTATTCGGCAGATGTGCCCATAGAATTGATCTGAACCAGCTGTTGGGAGAAAAATCTCATGACCGTTTCCTCTCGTTATTAATTTGTCACTCCGAACGGCAGATGTGTCACTTTGAATGGCAAATTTTGAGGAGTTATTGGTCATTTTTGTTTTGTTTCAGCTAGGCTGACCTCAAACTCATGACAATTCTACCCACCTCGGCACCCTGAGTTCTAGGTCACAGGCACGGACCACCATGGTGCCCACCTCTCAGAGGGGGTCCTTTTGGTGTGATTCTGGCCTTGGCTTTATGAGAAATCTGTATCTGAACCTCTATATGAAGCTCAGGCTAGCAGAGAACTCTTCGTTTTCATGCCTCAGCCGAAAAGGGGCCGAGATGACAGGCATGTGCCACCACACCAAAGAAAACTTTGCCCAATAGCATCTAGATGGCCTGTCCCATCCATCCTGCTTTCTTTCACATGCTAGGCATGTGTTTACCAAAAGGCTATATATGCCCTAGATATTTTTGCGTTTCTTTTTTCTTTCCTTTTTGTTTTTGAGATGGGGGTCTCACTTTGTAGCCCTGGATGTCCTGGAACTCACTGTGTAGGCCAGGCTGACCCTCAAACTCCCAGGGATCTGCCTGCCTCTGCCTCCCATGAGCTGAGAGTAAAGATGTGTGCCACCACACCCAGACCTTTTTAAAAAAAAAAAAAAAAAATATTTTGAGACTAAGTTGGCCAGGCTGGCCTTGAACTCACTCTGTAGCCCAGACAGGCATCAGGCCTGCAATCCTCCTGCCTCAGCCTCTAAGTAGCTGCCTTGACAGATTCATGCCTATCTCCCTCCAACTTACTTTCAGTTTTCCTCTCCAGAGCCTTGCCAATCCCCACCCCCCGGGGCCAGTTCTTGACATGATATGGTTCTGGCTTCAGTTTTATGAGACAGGACCTCTATGTGGAGCCGTGGAAAGTTTCCACGGGGACATGGAGAAGGAAGAGATTATATCATTGTATGAGTTTTGGGCTTCCACCCTTCTCTCTAAGATGGTGACTCCTATCTGCAGCAAAGCCCCACCCCCCCTTGGTCACAGCTGCGTGTCAACCGGCCCTGCGGGTGACGGCATGTGCTAGTGAGTCACAGAAGTACAAGGGAGCCCTGGGGCTTGAGGGGACATTTTCTCCCTGCTCTTTCCTAGACGCACCCTGAAAGCCTGCCTTGTAAAGCTAGGCATGGAGACCTGTAACTGGCGCCGAAGCATCTAGGAGGATCACAGCAATTCTGAGATACGAAGTGTGATCTCGAAAGGAAGAAGAGCAGGCCTGAAGAGGTGGCTCAGTGGTTAAGAGCAGGGACTGCTCTCGAAGAGGACCTGAGTCCAGTTCCCAGCACCCACGTGGTCCATCTGTAACTCCAGTTCCAGGAGACCCGACACCCTCTTCTGGTTCCCAAGGACACACAGTGCACAGACATACATAATAAGTGTTGTTTTAAAAGAAGAAGGAGAAGGGGGAGAAGGCCATTTGTGGCAGATGCTGTCCCAGATGTTGAGACGCAGCCAAGGCTACAGAATACACGGGGGGAGGGGGGGGGAGGCGGGTGTCGGGGGGGACGGGGGACGGGACATCAGCGGGTGCTGAGAACAGGGAAACTGCTTGGAGGTCGCTTCACGACTGGGGGTGAGAAAACAAATGAGCTGAAGTGCGATTCTACGGAGAGGCACACGCTTAGCCTATGGGAACCCGGATTCCATCTCCGGGGCCCTCCTACTTCCGGCCAAGGATGACAGACAAGGTGCGCCGCACATGTGCCAGCTTACACACTCAATAGGACAGGTTAAGGGCCCTGTCACTCAACCCCAAGCAAAAACTAAAAAAAAAAAAAAAAAAAAAAAAAAATTGCTATCTTTTTATCTATTTTATTTTTACTTATTTATGTTTATAAATATATTTTAAAAAATTTTTGAGGCAAGTTTTCTCCATGTAGCCTTGGCTGTCCCGGACTCGCTCTGTAGACCAGGCTGGACTTGAACTCCTGGCAATCCCCTGCCTCTGCCTCCCTGAGTGCTGGGATTGAAAGCTTGTGCCACCACCGCCCGGCTCTTTTAAGATTTTTATTTTCTTAAGTGTGAGTGTGCAGCTATGGGAGTGTGAGTTCAGCGAGGATGGAGGCCAGAAGGTGCCTGTTGCCCTGGAGCCGGAGTCACGCGGGGCTGCAAGCCCTGGGACCGGAGCTGATGTCGTCCCCAGCGGCCCTTTGCCCCTGACTCATCGCCCCAGCTTCCCAGCCGGTACCAAAATGCTGGGGGAAAATAGCCCTGTAGCCCCCCGGTCCTTGCATCATTTCCGTGGCCGAAAGCGGAACCGCTAATATTGATAAGGTTTTTTTTTTTGTTTTGTTTTGTTTTGTTTTCCTGTCTAAAACTTTAAATAAGTAATGTTTAAAATTTGCAAGTTATAAAGTTTAAAATAATAATAATAAAAAAAATGTGCCAGGGTAATGTGTTTTGCTTGTGGAGTGAGTGACTTCTCAAACATAGGGTCGCCCAGCTGGTGCGCTGGCTAACGAGTTCAGTCCCCAAGACCCTCACCGCGGGACACAGCTTACACGCGAAAGTTGTCCTCTGGCCACCGCATGTGGGAGTTGACACGCACGCATAATACATGCATGTAATCTGTCATCAAAGGGAGACAGAAGTAACAATAGGCAGGGAAAGCCCCGCCCTTTCTGCACTGGCAGGGGCTCTCGCTGAGGCAGGGTCCCTCTGGCTTCTGCAGGGCCGGGGACTCCAGGCTAGCCGGCCCACAGCAATCTGGACTACAGAGGCATGCTACCGTACCTGGCTGTGCTCACACACGTGTGTGTCCTAACTCTGTTGCTTTTGGTTTTTATTCTGGGAATTGGTTGTTTATGCTTGTATATTACCGTATTTTGTTTTTAAATTTTAAATCTTAGTGCTACTACTTTTTAAGAATTCCCTGGGTGCATCAAATGCGTTTGGATCATCTCCATCCCTTCCCCGCCTCCTCCTCCTCCCAGATCCTCTCTACCTCCCACCCTCTTCCAATTTCACAAAAAAAACAAACAAACAAACAAACAAAAAAAACCACCAAACAACCTTTTGAGGTTTTGGCTGCACCTATGGGCCGTGCCTGAAAGGACCAGAAGAGGGCCTGGATCCCCTGGATCTGTAGCTAAGGATGGTTGTAAGCCACCGTGTGGGTGCTGGGAACTGAACGCAAGACAGCAGCAAGTGCTCTTAACGGCTGGGCCGTGTCTCCTGCTCCGTGTCTCCTGCTCCGTGCCCTCATTTCTTTGTCTTTCAAGCCCACACTGATTGGTACTGCCAACAGACTCATGGGTGTGGGGTGTCCCAGTAGTGTTCCGTTTACAACCCTAAACAAAAACTGACTTCCTTTCCCAGGAGCCACCAACTGTCTATAGCTCCTGAGCCGGGGGTTGAGGCTGCTGAGCCCCTCCCCCGCCGAGAATGTTGACGGCAGCGATGTCGGGCAGGCGACCACCCCTGCTGTGAGTTCAGGAGTTCAGTGGGTCCAGGGAATGGCCAGGAGACACTGCTTCGTTGCCGTTCTCCCGGACTTCTGGATCCTACAGTGCTTCCTCCCTCTCCTCGACCTCGGTGAGAAGAGCCACTCTTAAACCATAGGAAACCCAGGCATCCAAGGGGAGAGCTGGGAGGAGCTTTCTAGGCATTTCATACCCTGGGGAAAGCTAGCAGAACTCCTCAGAGAGCCAGGAACAGCATGGAGCAGGTGTAGAGGGGAGGGAGGAAGAGAGACTCAGCAGCCATGAGCAGCTGTGTGAACCTAGTGGATTCCACTCTAGGAGCCAGAGGCTGGCCTTGAAATCCTCAGTGTGGGCCTCCCAAAGGCCTCTGGAGGGTGAGCTGAGGCCTGCACACCACTCCCTCTGTGATGGCACTGGGTACTGTGACATCATCAGAGGCCCTGGAGGCCCTAGGCCTGGGCTCTGGGAGCTTCTTTATACCTCAGTAACACCTTGGAGGGGTCCAGGCGGCCAAGTCATGAGATCTTAGGCCATGTCACAACGTGAAGTCGTCCTCACCAATGTTACCGTTGTGCAGCTACTGAGGCAGCCATGCCCGGGTGAGGAGGGCCTTTTGGGGTGACCCTGAAATGAGGAGGAAAGTGGGGCCTGAGTCACCATGCCCTCACACAGGGTGCCTGAGTCCTGAGACCCTTCCTCCACCAGAGCGCTGGCTGCTTGGTGGCCCTGGGGCAGTGGGCCAGGGGTGGGCCCTTCAGGGGTGGGCTCTTTCTCACATCCTTCCCTTCTCTTCCCCACTCCCATCCCATCTCTTTCCTCACCCCAGAGCTTCTAGTTGAGATGGGGGTGGGGGTGGGGGCTGGGGGCTGTGTCCCCAGGATTGTCTGAGTTTTGGGTTCTATCAGTGGAGAGGGGAGAAGCAGAGGCCAAGATGAGGCAGGGCACAGGAGAGGGAGGGGTGACCAGCATTTGTGACAGGGTCTACATGAGTGTGTTTGCTGTACTCCATTAATGTCCCTGGTGGCCAGTGCCAAAGGGGCTGGTGAGCTTAGTCCTCCCTGGGCTGCAGAGAGCAAGGGTGCTGGCAGCACCCTTCCCCCACAGGCTGCACCCTTTATGGGCAAGGGAGGCATGCGTTTTCACAGAGCCTCACAGGCACCAGGGGAGGCCTGAGTGTTCACTGTCCCCATTCCATGGAGGCCAGCAGAGGTCAAGAGAGGGCAGGCCACTTCCCAGCCTCCCAACCAATCAAGCAAGGAAGAAAGGGTGCAGCTGGGGTTCTCCCCGGGACCTTGGGACTCTGTATCATCTTACTGCCAGCTGCTGGGCAAACCCAGTCTGAGGCTTGTGTGCATGTGTGTTCAGGTGCTAGAGGGCGCAAGGGCTTCTGGGAGGACAACCCCCAGTTCGCTCTGGTGATCACACATGCGGATGGGTGTGTGTGCTCGATTTAGGACACAGCAGCAGACGGGTTAGCAGCAGGGACCTGTCCTTTGGCCACCAGCTGCACACTCCTCTGTTAAGTGGGCATGTGTGATGGGGGCAGGGAGGGAAGGCCCGTACTTTTCTCTGAACCGCTTTGGGGTGAGGGCAGATCCCTGCTTGGAACTCTAAATGAAGAAATCTCTCTGCCTCCTTTCGTTCTCAAAGGCTTTCCAGGGGTTTGTTGGGACATTTGGTGCCACAGCACACTGTGGAGGCAGAGGAGAACTTGGCAGGGCGCTCCTTGCCGCCGTATGGGGCCCAGGGATCTAAACCAGGCAGCCAGGCTTAGCAGCAAGCACCCTTTCCCACTGAGCCCTCTCGCTGGCCCAAACCTCTCCCCCTCTTGTGACCACAGAGAGGAAACATCCCGTCACCAGTGAGTACAAGGTCATTGCCACCAGTAAACACTGACTGACACCTTGAGCAATGATCTGTTCAGTTGGGAACACCCAGGGTCCATTTGCAGGCCTCAGGTCTGAGAAGCAGGGAAGAAAGAGGTCAGGGGGAGGCTGGACAGCTGGCCCCTGGCTCCCATCCCCAACTTCTCCCAGTGCCTTATTCCCTTGCTGGTGGTGGCTCCCAGCCCTGTCCTTTACCATACTCCAACTTCCTGCCCTGTGCCACTAAACTCACAAGTATGTAGGTCCTCAGGTCCCACCCTTCCATTCCCTCTGGATGGAAGTTGAGATGCACCATCCTGGAAACAGGCCGGAGAGGTTCATGAACTTCTCCAGGGTCATAGGGCCGCAGGTAGCTGGAATGCGCAGCTTGAGATCTGTCGCCCGTGGCCCCTAGCTGCTGTCTTCAGTCCCCCGAGGCCTTCACGTATAGTTCAGACAGGACCACCCTTCCAGGAACACACTTTAGGTGTGTGCGTGGGGAGCCAGCAGAGTTTCCACCCAGGACAGTGCCATACACTCTGTCTCCTGAAGGTCCCTCAGGCTGTTAGCTCCCTGCGTGCTGCTACCAAGCAGGCTTCCTGCCCGGTGTACCAGCGCTGTAATCCCAGCACAAAGCGGCAAGGGTTCAAAGTCATCCTCACCACAAAGTGAGTTTGAGGACAGCCCTTGGGCTCTAATGAGAAAACCCCTGTCTCAAGGAGAGAGAGACAGAGACACAGAGAGACAGAAACAAAAGTCCTGGCCCTCAGTCTTGCTATTGTCAAGCTGAGTCAGATTTTCCTGGGAAAAGGCCTTTCTTTGGCAATTCTTACCATAACAGTCTGGGGCTCACAGAGCTGGCTCTGTTCCCAGACAGGATCAAAAAATGATCTTGGTAATATTAACGTGTAAGAGTGGGTGTATGTAAGCATGGGGTGTGGGAGGCCCTGGGTTTTAATCCAGCACTAAAAAGAAAAGGGTAGGGGGAAGCCTGGCAGAGTGTCGTAATCCCAGCATTAGGGAGGATGAGGCAGAAGGACCAAGAGTTCCCGAGTGGGCAACCTGACTCAGACAAGTTGTCCTCTGACTTAGACACACGTGCGATCGCGAGAGTGCGCGCGCGCGCTTTTGAATTAAGACGTGTAGGCTGGGGTGTGGCTCCGTGGCAGAACACAAGGTTAGCAGATATAAGGACCCGGCTTCAATCTCCAGCACCAGCCTCTGCCTAGAAAAAAAAAAAAATCAGGTGCCTGGGATTTTTAGTCATAAACCTCTTATATTTAATAGAGTATAATATAATGTAAATTTTTCTGTAGGGTCAGAGGGGAGGGCCTAGGTCATTTTAGACAAGTGCTCTACAGCAGATTTTTCTTCGGGTGTGTGTAGCTTTCTGTCTCTCTGCGTATTCGTGTGTGTGTGTGTGTGTGTGTGTGTGTGTGTGTGTGTGTGTGTACCAGTCAGGGCACAGTGTGGAAGTCAGAGGTCTGGAAGTCAGACTTCCACAGTGTGGAAGTCTGCAGGGTGAGCTGAGGCCTGCACACCACTCCCTCTGTGATGGCACTGGGTACTGTGACATCATCAGAGGCCCTGGAGGCCCTAGGCCTGGGCTCTGGGAGCTTCTTTATACCTCAGTAACACCTTGGAGGGGTCCAGGCGGCCAAGTCATGAGATCTTAGGCCATGTCACAACGTGAAGTCGTCCTCACCAATGTTACCGTTGTGCAGCTACTGAGGCAGCCATGCCCGGGTGAGGAGGGCCTTTTGGGGTGACCCTGAAATGAGGAGGAAAGTGGGGCCTGAGAGTCACCATGCCCTCACACAGGGTGCCTGAGTCCTGAGACCCTTCCTCCACCAGAGCGCTGGCTGCTTGGTGGCCCTGGGGCAGTGGGCCAGGGGTGGGCCCTTCAGGGGTGGGCTCTTTCCTCACATCCTTCCCTTCCCTTCCCCACTCCCACCCCATCTCATTCCTTACCCCAGAGCTTCTGGTTGGGATGGGGGTGGGGCCTGGGAGGTGTGTCCCCAAGGACAGGGAAGATAGGGAGAAAGAAAGAAGATTCCTGCGTGCCACCCGTCTTGCCAAGCTAAGTCTGATTTCTCTTTAAGAATTAAATAAATAAATAAATAAATAAATAAATAAATAAATAAATGCCTCCCAGAGTGAGGCTTATCTCCAGAATAGTTTGGAGCTCACAGAGCTGGATCTGTTATCACACTTGGTGGGTACAAGATCTCTGAAATGTTAGCATTTAAGAGTAGAGTGCAGGCAAGTGGGAGAGCGATTAACAGATGGGAGGTCCTGGGTTTACCCCCGCACTGAAAAGGAAAAAAAAAAAATGTGTTAAAGTGGAATGAAGCTGTAACCTCATCTTTGTGGAGGCTAAGACAGAAAGACCAAGACTTCAGGAGTGAAGTCGGGTGGTGGAGGCATACACCTTTAGTCCCAGCACTTAGGCAGATCTCTGTGAGTTCGAGACCAACCTGGTCTACGGAGCTAGTTCCAGGACAACTAGGACTACACAAAGAAACCATCTTGGAAAAAAAAAAAAAAACCCAGAGTTTTCAAGGTGTGGGCTGGAGAGATGGCTCAGCAGTAAAAAGCACTGACTGCTCTTTTAGAGGTCCTGAGTTCAATTCCCAGCAACCACAGGATGGCTCACAACCAGCTATAATGTGATCTGGTGCCCTCTTCTGGCCTGCAGGCGTACATGCACATAGAGCACTCATATACATAAAGTAAAATTTTAAAAAACATCTTAAAAAGTTCAGGCGTGAGACTCTGGGAAGAGACAGGGAAGAAAATAACATATGGAATGTTTTATCTACATCTCACAGAACGAGAAATGGGCACAGAAAATTCACCCTCATGTAACTCCTAAACACACACACAATGAAGCCAAAGCTGGGGAGAAATCCCCACACACATCTTAACCCCCGAGTGTTCTTGCTTCTATGGCTCAGTGGGTTGGGGAAGAAACGTTAGGCCATATAGCTGGCCACTAGGGGTACAGAGCCCAATGGGTTCTTTGTGGGAAAAACCCACTTTGTGTGTGTGTGTGTGTGTGTGTGTGTGTGTGTGTGTGTGTGTGTGTGTGAGAGAGAGAGAGAGAGAGAGAGAGAACGCACATGTGCATGGGAGGGTCTCATACCTTGTATGTGTGTCATACAGGTCAGAGGACAGTTTGTAAAAGTTGGTTCTCTTTCTACCACATGGGTTCCAGGATTGGCACTCAGGTCATGAGCCCTAGGCGCAAGCACCTTTGCCCACTGAGCCGTCTCACCACTGCCCATATATCGTGTGTAGTGTGTAGTGACCCAGCTCACTAGCCCCCTTCTGAACACTCTCTGCTCCCTACAGTAATCAGATCACCCCCACCTGCACCCAAAGCTGAGGAACCACCACCCAAGGCTGAGGAGCCGCCGCCGCCGCCACCCCCAATGGAGCCAGTCAAGTATGAAGAGCCGGCACCAACCCCTCCTCCCACTCCTCCGCCACCCAAGAAGCCACCTAAGGAGCTGACAGTGGGCATCAATGGGTGAGTCTATCTCAGCCTAAGCGGATGCTGGAGCCAGCCAGCCAGCCCTGCAGGCTGATGCTGTGTTCTCTGGTCACTATGGGCCGGAGGCATCATCTTCTCACTGGGCAGGCCAGCCCTCAGAGAACTCCCTTCTAGAAGACAACAGTCAGACAGAAGGAGGTAGTTCAAGGCTGCAGTCTGGACCACAGAAGGCCTCTGGGGAAACATAGGGATGAGGCCGTGTGCCAAGAGGCAGCCAGCTGTCTCTCTGCTTGGAAAAAGTCTTTGAGGTAGTGGGCAAGCAAGGGCGCTGTCACGGAAGCGACATGCTTAGTGTATTCTTAGACAGCCAGGAAGTGTGAGCGCCTGCAAGGACAAATTGGGGCTAGCGGAGGGGTTGCAGTCTCCTCTAAGACCTGAAGCGCCCCAGTGTGAGGAATATAGCTGTCACCTAACTGAGAGAGGACAGTGGTTTTACACGTGGAGAGGTAGGAAGCTTCCCTAAGTCCACCGAGCTGTAAGAACGGGGACGTTAGCAGGCATCGTGCTGTGCCTATAACACTAGCAAATGGCAAATGCGAGACTAAAGCAGGATTCCCAAAATCCAGGGCCAGCCTGAGCTATGAGTTCCTAGCTAATCTGGGCTACAGAGGAAGATCCTGTCTCAAAGACACAAAACAAAACAATGCAAAAGTGAGCCGGAGGCTGGGAGTGGTAGCACAGGCCTTTGATCCCAACAGAGGCAGAGGCAGGGAGGGGATCTCTGTGAGTTCTAGGCCAACCAGGGCCTAGAACTGTCTCAGCCTAGACGCTGTCTCAACTACAGAAAAATAAAGAAGACGCAGGGGCTGGAGACAGAGGTATATAAATAGGTGGTTGCGTACTTGCCTAGCTGCACAAAGCCATGGGTTTGGTCTCCAGCACCACACTTGCACAAGAATTCTTAGTGCCGTATGTGAGTTAGTGTGTGTGTGTGTGTGTGTGTGTGTGTGTGTGTGTGTGTGTGTGTACAACTTGCAGGAGTCCATTCTTTCCTTCCACCACATGGGTCCCAGAGATAGAACTGAGGAAGTCAGGCTTGGCATCATTGAACCATCTCACCAGCCCCAAGATTTCATCCTCTTATGGTTCAAAGTTCAACATGAACTTTGGTAGGACACTGGCACCATGACATCCCTGTCACTCTGTTCTCTCACCCTTCCCCTTCTCTGTGTTCCCACTTGAACAGATTTGGACGCATTGGCCGGCTGGTTTTGCGAGTCTGCATGGAGAAGGGCATTAAGGTGGTGGCAGTGAATGACCCATTCATTGACCCAGCGTACATGGTGAGTAGCACATGGAATGGGCCAGCAAGGGCGGCACTCAAGCTGGGGAGCTATCCGGGAACCTTCCCCCTCCCCCCGCTGCCACGCAGAACCTTGCTGACTCTTCCACAAGGTGGGGACTTGTCAAGGGCTGCTGGTTCTGCCACCTGAGCCCGGGCCCCCACTCTGTCTGCTGCTGCAGGTATACATGTTCAAATATGACTCCACACATGGTAGATACAAAGGAAGCGTGGAACATAAGAATGGACAGCTAGTTGTGGACGGCGTTGAGATCTGTGTATACCAGTGGTAAGCACAGGGCGACACCATGATTCTACACCTGACCTGTATGTGCGTGCCTCGAGGCACTGTTTAGAAAGAGGGTCTCTGGCCTCCGGAACAGTTAAGAACACTCATCTTCAGGACCGCGTGTGGTTCCTGGGTGTTCTGCATTTCACACACACCTGCCTATGCTCCCTGAGGTGTGTGGCTCCACCGCCTCCGCTCCTGCTTCCCCTGAGCCATCAGCCACCTCTCTATGGCAATTGAACCAGGAGCCTCTGAGGCCTCTTGAACCTCCACTGAGCCAAGGTACTCCTCTACCTAACCCCCATGCTCCTCAGCACCCCCAAACAAGGGCCCAGCCTCCAGAGTTCCCCATGTGCGGAGCATGCCACCCTGCAGTGTCTATGGCTCTGCTCTGCCACACTGGTCATCACCTCTGGGGACCCAAGCAAGGCTGACTTCCCAGTGCCCGCCACACACGGCTTCTGCTGCTGAAGCTGGGCCATTTATTTAGGTGTATCTCTACATCGGCAGTAACATGCCAGGTGGGGGGGGTACACTTGTGACCCCAGCCCGGAGCCACAGAGTAAAATCTGTCTCCAGGAAAACAACACAAAACAACACTATCTTGCTACTTTGCAAACCCTGAGAAACACTGAAGCCCCAGGTCTTTTGGCTCCGTGTGTCCCTTTTAAGTTGCTGTATGAGGTATGGGCAGGGAGCCTGGGGTGGGGGGCTGAGGGGAGGTGGGACTGGGAGTCAGGGAAATTAGAAGCTGAGTTTGAATGGCCCCAAAAGCGATTCCAGGAAGGCAGTTTATCAGTCACCCCAAGTCTGCACCTGTCTGGACCTCATCAGTCCTATATCTTGTGTTCTCCCTCCCTCACCTTCTCCACACAGAACCCCACTCCTATATTGCTGAAGAACAGCCGTACTTTCAGTTTTGAATGTTTATAAAATATATATGGCAAGACAAAATATATGGCTAGACAGACAGACAGATACATACATACATACATACATACATACATACATACATACATACACACACAGGCAGACAGATAGCAAGCAAAATGTCAAATCAGGTGTACAAAACATCTGGTGGAAATCAACGGGGATACCCCAATAAGCAAGTTCCCAGGCAGAGCTGGTGAGGCTTCCCAGTAAACGAGCAGACAGCAACAGACAGTGATGAAACCTCAGCTAGTTGGGGGCTTACAACACTCAGCAGAGCCTGCCTGGAGAAGCTGAGCTTTCTCTCACAGCTGAGCTTGCAGCCTCACCAACTGCCCAGCCTTGAATACCATGGGATAAACAACGGTCACCTGTATTCTCAGAGACTGAGTTTTACTGTCCCCTCCTTCCTATGTCACAGAGCTGAGAGGGGCCAGTCCATCCCTGGACAAGGGGTCTTGAAGAACACTTGACATAAACATAGGAGGGCAGAGGGGGAAGCCAGCCTGGCTTGCAGAGCAAGCTTCTCTGTGAGCCAGACACAGCTGCCCTCCTTCACTAATGCAGCTGAACGAATGGCTCTTCAGAACAGAGCTGTAGGCAGGAGGGGCTGTGCCAACTCAAGTATTGTTGCAGGAATTGCTGGAGTGCACCCAACTTGAAAGCTGAAAATAGGTGCATCCCATAAAAGCTACCAGAAAACAGTGTGGAGCAGAGGGAAAAAGAGCCATGTGCCTGGGGGCAGAAAGACGGGAGCCCCGTGTGTTCGTTCATTCCCACACTACAGTTAACTGGGGACAGAGCCTGGAGCCAGGTTCACATGCTGCCTTCCCCAATGCCCCAACACTGGCTTCTTTGAAAAATGAACATAGTAGTGTAATGGCGTTGTGGTAGCTAAAGGAGTTTCCTAAACTCAGACCAAAGCCTGAGGGCAGTTTAGCGAACGTGTAGAATGACTAAAATGAAGCATGTAAGACTAGGGATGTAGCTCAATAGTAGAAAACTTTCCGCTGTGTATAAAGCCCTGGCTTCGATCCTCAGCATCACAAAAAAAATTAAACAAACATGCACTGATAACTCAGCAATAAAGATCACAAATAGCTTTCAGAGGACCCAAGTTCCATTCCCAGCACTCCCAGCTGTTGTCTGATGTGTTCGTCCATGGGGACGTCCCAACAAAGGCTCAAGGGGTCATGACAAGAGGCTAGAAGACGTGGTCAGAGCCGGGACCAAGCAGCTTTGGTTAGCCTCACCATCTTCGGAGTCCATGCTCTGAGCATGTGGTGGGGGGAAAAAGGCTCTGGTCCCACTTTGGCAGTGTGGGATGGTTCCTGAGGGAGTAAGAGCCTGAGCTGAAGATGTGAATGTCTGTCTAGACACAGCAGGGCACAGCAAAGGAAGAGCGGTTGATTGTGAACCTGGAACAGGCAGGCGTATGTGGAGCTAGGGACAGGTATTGGCATTCCAGGCCCCAAGGCCTCTGGCTAGCCTGAGCCCAAGTGAGGGAAACTGACAGAGAGCCCGAGCCCAAGCGAGGGAAACTGACAGAGAGCCTGAGCCCAAGCGAGGGAAACTGACAGAGCCTTCCCACCGCTCCACAGCAAAGAACCCAAAGAAATCCCCTGGCGGTCCCTGGGGTGTCCCTATGTGGTGGAGGCTACAGGTGTGTACCTGTCACTGGAGGCGGCTTCGGTAAGTCAGGGAGAGTGCCCGGGGCTGTCTGGGAGGACGGTGCAGCGGTGCTGGGGAGACCCTAACCCTTGTACTCTGTCACTAGGCACACATCTCAGCTGGTGCCCAGCGTGTGCTGATCACTGCGCCCTCCCCTGATGCACCTATGCTGGTCATGGGTGTGAATGAGAAGGACTATGACCCTGGCTCTATGACCATTGTCAGGTACCCGGGACCACAGCTGTCCTTGGGCGTGAGGGTGGCAGAACTCTAGATCTCTGATGTCTCTCATGTCAACCTGCATTGTGTTCATTTCACCCCAAAACTACTAGGAATGCTCAGTAGCTGGAGGGCATGCCTAGGTAGCATTCCCCAGTGGAACCTCCAGTGCTCACTCTTTACAGCTCCCCAGAGGGCCCGCCCGCACCCATTCCCCCTTCCTCACAAAACCAGACTTAACGGGGAAGGTGTGGTGGCTCTGCCACACATCTGACACACTATGGCCATTTCAGCAATGCATCCTGTACCACCAACTGCCTGGCTCCTCTTGCCAAGGTTATTCATGACCGCTTTGGGATCGTGGAAGGGCTGATGGTGAGTTGGGGCAAGAAGGGTGGCAGGGAACCCAACACCTTCTTCTCAGGCCGTGCATAAGGCATGGAGTTAGCAGGCAGATGGCTCGGGAAGGAAGCCCACCACCTTTTGGAAGGCTTTTAACGAGGACAGGCCCTGGCCTCCAGGCGTCCCTCCTGTGGTCTGTTGGTGCTGGCCCTGGTAGCCTCCACACCTAGGCCACCACCACCCCCAGGTTCTAGAAGGAAGAGGAATGAGAGGTTAGGAGTGAGGAGGCTTCATCTTGGTCCTCTTGTCCCCCAAGACCACAGTCCATGCCTACACGGCCACTCAGAAGACAGTGGATGGGCCATCAAAGAAGGACTGGCGAGGTGGACGAGGCGCTCACCAGAACATCATCCCATCTTCCACTGGGGCTGCCAAAGCTGTAGGCAAGGTCATCCCGGAGCTCAAAGGGTATGAGGAAATGAAGGTGCTGCCAGGGTGGGAGAACCCTAGGGGGCCCTCACTGGCCTCAGGGCAAGGAGAGAACAGAAGCACAAGCCCCTGGCTCTGACAACCCACCCTTCATCTGAAACCCTCCAGGAAGCTAACAGGAATGGCATTCCGGGTACCGACCCCAAATGTATCTGTTGTGGACTTGACCTGCCGCCTGGCACAGCCTGCCTCCTATGAGGCTATCAAGGACGCTGTGAAAGCGGCAGCCAAGGGGCCTTTGAATGGCATTCTTTCTTACACAGAAGATGAGGTAGGGACTGAGGAAACCTTGGGGGAAGCTCTGGGATGGGGGCTGGGGAGTCCCCCTCGCCAGGAAGCTATTCTGCCTGGGCCAGGATTAGCACTGCAGACCAGGCCACGGTGATACACAACCGAGTGACTCTGAGGTCCAGGCCTGCCGGGGCTACATAATGAGACCTGTCTCAAAAAACAGAAATGCAGAACCTGCAGGCCAGGGAAAGCAGGTCTTCCTGCCTGAGCACTTTAGCCACTGTGATCTTCCAATGCTGCTTTTCCTTACAGCCTTGACCGTAAGACACTCACGTACTCTGTAGCACATACTGTCCAAGGAAACAGTGATTTAAGAGCTGAATCTTACAGCACTTTCACCACCTACACAGGGCCTGGCATCCAGAAGGTGCTTAATACATGCTTCGTGAACAAAAGACATCAGTTTTCATCTTTTGAATTCATGCTCAGGGGCTAGGCCAGGTCAGATACCTTGCCTAGAAGGAGACTTATAAAAAGTGCCATCTGTGCCAGGTGCGCTGGCCCACGCCTGCAATGCCAGCACTTGAGGAGGAAGAGGCAGGTGGATCTCTGTTGAGTTTGAGGCCAGCCTGGTCTACAAAGTGAGTTTAGAACAGCCAAGGCTACACAGAGAAACCCTGTCTCCAGGGACGGGGTGGAAAAAGTGCCATCGGCTAGGTGTGGGGGCACACGCCTTTAATTCCAGCACTCAGGAGAGAGAAGCAGCAGATCTGCGAGTTTGAGGTCAGCCCTCTACAGAGTGAGTTCACTCCTGTGCTCCCACCTTGGTGAAGTTCCCTTGCATTGGCTCCTGAAGATCCACTCTCAAACCAGTGTCCTTAAGGGCTACAGCCCTCAGGGTCTGTGTCTGTAGCTCCTCCCACCTGCTGCTAAGAACCAGGCTCATGCCATCCATTGCTTGTAGGCAATGCTTACTGGAAGAGCATGGTGATGTTTGTGTGTGCTCTCTTTCCCCTCGTGTATGAATTTGATGTCTTCCTCCACTGCACTCCATTCACTTACTGAAGAAAGCTGTAACTATAGCTTGCCAACTCCAGCCAGTCTAGCTAGCTGTCTTTCCCCGAGGATCCTCAGGCTAAATCTGGAATGTCAGGCTTATAGGTGTCTGCCCCTTGCTCAGCCTCTACATCTAAGTCCTAGGGATCCAAATGCAAACGCTTATGCTTGTGTGACAAGCATTTTTACCCACTAAACCACCTCCACCACCCCAATCTGTGTCCCTGAGAAAAAGGTCCCACCTGCCTTGGTTACATCCTGTCACCAACAAAACAAAAAAACAAAACAACAAAAACTCTATCCAATATGCCAGATGAGTGAATGACAATGTGGTCTGGGAGTCAAAGTTTGGGGTCCTGGAGGTCCTTGCTCTGCTACATGTATCTTTGAAACTGTCACCTAGGTGGTCTCGACCGACTTTCTCGGCAATTCCCATTCATCCATTTTCGATGCTAAAGCTGGAATTGCCCTCAACGACAACTTCGTGAAACTCATTTCCTGGTAAAGGGGGAAGACGCCTGGTAAAGGGGGAAGGTTGGTAGGAGGGCACACATACACCTGACGCCCCCTTCCTCCCCTCCCCAGGTACGACAATGAATACGGCTACAGTCACCGGGTGGTAGACCTCCTCCGCTATATGTTCAGCAGAGAGAAGTAATGCAGAAGGCCCCTCCGCGTGCGCACCTCGCGTTCCTGCCATTGGGAAAGTTCCCCCTCAATGTAGGAGGCGCGGCTCTCGCGCAGCTGCCAGCTCAATAATAAAAACCACAGTGCATACAACTTCGCCCTCTTGCCTCTGCGCCGGTCACCGTGGGTTCAGGGCCGTGTCCAAGGTTCTCGGATGAGCGAGAAAAGTGGCGGAGCTGTCAGAACACCAGCGGTTAGGCTCTGGAAGCCGGCAGCGGGGCGGCCGATGGGCGCTCTGACGTCACAGCGCGCGACGGGCCGGGCCGGACTACAGTTCCCATAAGGCCGCGCGCGGGCCACGGCAAACCAGGTGGGCGCCAGGCGCCGGTGCCGGGAGGCCGAGACCCCAGCTCAGAGGAAACGCCGCCTGGCGAGTCCCGCGCTGGCGGCACCCGGTGGCCGGTGTCATGACTCTGTTCCACTTCGGGAACTGCTTCGCCCTCGCCTACTTTCCCTATTTCATCACGTACAAGTGCAGCGGCCTGTGAGTGCAGGGCGGGCGCGGGGCGGAGAGGGTGCGGGGCCCGGGCCGACCCCTCACCGTGGCCCGCTTCTTCAGGTCTGAGTACAACGCCTTCTGGAAATGCGTCCAGGCCGGGGTCACCTACCTCTTTGTGCAGCTCTGCAAGGTGAGGGACTCTTTGACTCCACGTGTCTGGCCTCCCGTCACACCAGTTCTCGGGGGCCCGGCTCTGCTGCTGTGGCCTTCCATAGGACCACCCTCGAGACCACGCTTAGGGGCTGTGCCTTAGAAAGGATGGAAGCCTGGGAGAGGCCTGGATGCAACTTTTTCCCAGCACTCGGTAAAACTGAGGAAACCTCTTAGCGTTGTCTAAGCGATATTTCACCCACAGGGTGTCGCATTGTGGTTCCTGTGCTACGCGTGCGTTCGCGGAGGCATTTCTAGACTTAACATTCCCCTGTGAACTTCTAGACAGGCACTTGCTCTCTATCTCCCCCACTCCCGTGATCTTACCACTTAACACCTAGAATGACCCCCAGAACCCAGCCTCGTGCCCACTCACTTTCCACAGTATCCACGTAGGTGTTCTCTTTTTTTTTTTTTTTTTTTTTAAATCTCCCTCACCTTCCGGTGACCTTTCTACTTTCTATTCTTAGATGCTGTTCTTGGCCACTTTCTTCCCCACCTGGGAAGGTGGCATCTATGACTTCATTGGGGTGAGTTGGACAAGGGAGAGCAGAGCGAGCGGCAGGGAGTGCGGGAGTGGGCTCACCTGGTCCCCGTGTTTACTGGAGCCTCTGCCTGACACACAGGAATTCATGAAGGCCAGTGTGGATGTGGCGGACCTGATAGGCCTAAACCTTGTCATGTCGCGGAATGCAGGCAAGGGAGAGTACAAGATCATGGTGGCCGCCCTGGGCTGGGCCACTGCTGAGCTCATTATGTCCCGGTGTGTGGAGCAACCTGGGAAGGGACTCCTGGGTCCCACAGGGCTGCTGGAGGGTGGGGATCAGTGTCTGGGGGCTTGAGGGGAGTGTGGGTACTGGAAACTGCCTCGCTTTGCCTCCTTCAGCTGCATCCCTCTCTGGGTGGGAGCCCGAGGCATCGAATTTGACTGGAAGTACATCCAGATGAGCATTGATTCCAACATCAGCCTGGTATGCATGCTGTTCCCATCCCGCCTTCATGCCGTCAGCCGTATTTCTCCCCAAAACTTGGTCCCAACTTCCCACTTCCTCCCTCCCTGCAGGTCCACTACATCGTGGCATCGGCACAGGTCTGGATGATAACGCGCTACGACCTGTACCACACCTTCCGGCCCGCTGTTCTCCTCCTGATGTTCCTTAGTGTCTACAAGGCCTTTGTCATGGAGTAAGCTGGGTGTGGTTTGAGGCTGGGTTCAGATGGAGGATGGTTCTTTTTCCTTTCCTCATGTGATGTTTCCCCACAGGACCTTCGTCCACCTCTGCTCGCTGGGTAGCTGGACGGCGCTGCTGGCCCGGGCAGTAGTGACAGGGCTGCTGGCCCTCAGCACCTTGGCCCTGTATGTTGCTGTTGTCAATGTACATTCCTAGCTTAGTGCCCCAGGTGTTGGCCCACCTTTTCGCTGCCTCTCTCCAGATTTTAGTCAAGTAAACGGTGTTTGGAAAGTTTTGTGTGTGTATGTCTATTTCTCTCTCAGAAACCGAATCCTAGGACTATGTCACTTAGGTCCCACAGATCCTGTCTGGCTTCAGGACCAGGTAGGCAAGCTGGAATGTTGGCCAGTCCTCCTGGTTTCCCCAGGGGAGCCTGAGGGCTTGATAATCATTGAACGGGCTAAAGAGTGGGCACAGTAGAAGGTAAGAGGGGGATTTGGGCAGAGGGCATTCTTCCTCCTTACAGCTTGGCCTGAGCTTTCCTGCATGTGGGCCTTCCCTAGGTAGGCTACCTCTAACCCTCCAGCGCCCTACTCCATACTCCGGCCCATCTACTGCGTGACAGCCAAGGGCCTTCATTTGGAACCCGTCCAACCGGGTCACCGTCTCCGTGGTGCTTCATTGTAAAGTTGACAGCTGCCTGTGCCCTTACCCTTGAGACATCTGGAGCTGCCCCATGGAATGATTTCCCTAGTCAAATGCCTACCGTCATTCAAGCCACAAGGCCTCTATGAAAAGTGCCTTGATTCTGAGCTTCTTCATGCTAATTCTGCAGCCTGCAGATTAAATCCTGCCTAAGTCTCAGTGTGTTCGGGGTAGGAACTCTAGGTCAAATAGCTAGAGTTGAGCCCACCAACTTGGACACTGTCCGGAATGCCAACTCCGCCACTGCAGTCATGCCCTTGCTTGTTCAGTGGGAACAAGTGGATAGGGCTTTTGCCCTATCCACTTTCTTAGAAGAACCAAGGCCTTGACTGTCTCGTTTAAGCTCCACTGAGGTGGAAATTGCATTGTCTTAGGAGGGCGCTTCCCAGCCTTGGTCTTCCCGGTGTCATCTACTGGGGTAGGGCAGTTGCCCCATCCCACTTTGACTGGGCTTTCGAGATGTTTAAGGTTAGACATGTTGGTTCTCCTCCTACCTAGGGGTCTGTCTCCAGCCCATGAGCGGAGGAGCATGCCTGGAATGGCCCGTGAGCACTGTACAGGGATCACCCGCCCCGGGAACCACTTCAGGGAGCTAGTTCAACTACTTCTAAAGAACAAAGGTTATATACCCCTTGGGGAGTGGGATGCTTGATTTGCATTAAACAGCACACTCCTATCACATGAATGGAAACACAGTGCCTAATCATCATGGAGTCACAGGGAGCTGTGTCAGAGGTCATGGTTAGGGGCGGCTGTGTCTAAAGACACTCCATGAAGTCAGGCAGAGCAGGAGGGCCTGCTGGGAAAGAGGGAGTCCTATCTTTAAGGCAGAGCTCAGAATGGCTGTCCGGACTCTGAGAGCTACATCCTCAAACAGCAGGGTTCCTGCAATGTAGACAGCGCTCCTTCAGGCTCGTTAGGACAGTCTGCTTACACACGGCACACTTCCTCTCAGATGGACCACCTTCCTCAGCGCCCCGAGTGTCCCCAGCAGCTCTGTGCACTGCGACTGAAGAACAGCCTTCACTGTGCACTGTGGAGCTGTATTGGGATCACTTTCTCATGTACCTCCATCTCAAGGCCTGCCTGTCCCTTCATGGAGACGACAGAACTAACTAGGGCCCTCATGGGGAAGCCTGGGCTGTGGCTAGAGGTCTGGGTGGAAAACAGGGTTTAGTGGGACAAACAGAAAAAGAAGTGTCCAGGCAGAGGTAAAGGCCTGGCTTCTGCGAAGCATGAGACTGCCTGATTCCAATTCAGCAGGCCTTGTCCAGTAGCAGTCAGTAGCCACAGCTGATGGCTGATATGATATTGACCAGGGCAGTGGGGGTTCTACCAGAGTCGGTTTGGGGTTTGGGAAGCTGGCCATGGTGGTGGTATCGAAGGACAGAAACCAGAAGGCCACGGTGAAACAGTCCTCAGCAGGGGTGGGAAAGTAGCTTGAAGCCAGAAAGTGAGTTGTTTTTGTTGGTCGGTAGGAGGCAAAGTGGGGAGGAGACAGGTCTGTAAAGGGATAGCACTCATTCGGGGCTTGGCAGCTCCCAGGAGCCTTCCCCCTTCCTAGGGAGGTGTCCCCTGCCATTGGTGCAGGTCTGAGAGTGATGGAAAGGCCAGTGTGGGTCACACCAGTCCAGCGGGAGAGGCTGGACACAGACGTGGGCATAATGACAGGCGGGACTGAAGTCCTCAGGGCTTGAGGGGATGGGGGCAGACAGGAAGGAGAATCTCAGGTCCAGCCAGAGAAGCTCCTGACACAGAAGCGGGGTGAGGCAAACAGGTTACCAGGAAAGGGAGTGGCCACCGGGATGGGGGCATTCCCAGTAACTGGAGGAGTTGGCTCTTCAGGAGGTAGGAGTTTTTTGGGGTGGGGGAGAACCTCCAAGATTTGGTAAGGACACAAAGGCCCAGGCACCAACACGTGAAATCAGTGAAGACTCTATGCACTGTGGCCACAGGCTGCTTGCTGTGGACGTCTGTGCCAGGAAGCTCTGGAGACACTGCAGCCCTGAACATTAGTCCCTACAGGGTAGGCTGTGAGGCGTCAAGGGTACTGGTAAACACTTAAGACTGCGCCTTGATGTGGCATGGTTTATTACTGTCCAGCAGAACAAGAGGGGTTTGTAACCGCCCCCAGCAACCTTCTTGGCCCTCTGGAGTCCTTGGGATAGGCATGCCTCCATAGCAACTGCCATGGCCATGGAGGGCCTAGCCCCTCCCACCTCAGAGGAATTGCCTGGGGTGCAGGAACTTTGGGGTAAGAGTAGAGGGTAGAGTCCCTTTGAGGGGCTGTCAGGGGTTGCAGAAGTGGGTACCGCCTGGGAACCAGTTGCACTGTTTTGATGGTCACTTGTAAGTCCCATCCCTGTGCTGATAGATGGAGGGATGATGGTCCCTCTAATAGTAGAGTTCCTGGTCCCACCAGCCTGGAGGAGAGAGGAGAAACAAAGTTCAATGCTAGGGTGCAGAGGCAAGAACAAGGTCACCAGCAGTAGTGCTTTACAGAGGGTCAAAGGCTTGAAGTTATACGTAAGGGTCAGAGGTCAGGGAGTTGCTCGGTGAACCAGTCAGTCCCCCAGTCCCAGGGCCCTAGCCTCCACACTCACTCCCTGGGCAACAGCGAACTCCAAGTTTCCGGATCTCGTCATAGACAAAGATGAGGAGGCCGAAGGGCATGGGCACCAGCCACCACTGGAACCTGAAGAGCGGGTTAGGGATGATGGGATCAAGGCTGTGCCCCCGCCGTGTCCCGCACCCCCCATCCCTGTGGCAGTACTTGGCAGCTCCTCACCGGATAGGCATGAAGTTGAAGATGTTAGGCATCCCTGGGCAGTAGCACAGGAAGCTACCAATGCAGACCTGGAACACAATGGCGATCACCAGGATCCTGTTCCTGTGGGGGCAGAGACAGACCGGCCAGCTGAGGACAGCAGGAGGAACTTAGGGGGTCTGTAACTCCGAATGGCTGCTCTTAGGAGCAGGAGCCAGCCCTGTTGGCCTCAGCCCGTGGTCAGGATGTGGAAGGGCCCTGATGGCTAGCTAAGGCCTTATATCCAGGGTTTGCTCCCAGCTCACTGCACATGGTGCCAGCATCTGCTGTTTGGGAGCTGGCAGGATCTGGAACGGGGGACTGGAGGGTGGGGCGGGGGCCGGCTGGGGACACCTGAAGAAGCCCTGCTGGAAGGCCGAGAGGCGGCGTGTCTTGCGGATGAGGACGTCAGCGATCTGGCACATCTCGATGCTGATGAAGAACACAGTGTAACAGGTATACTGCTGGTACAGGCGCTGACCGAATGTCTGCAGGACAGGAGAAGACGGAGGGGCAGCCTGAGCCTGGGGGAAGGGTCTCTGCTGCCCATTGGGCACTGGCGTCCCTCAACTCATCTCACATCACAGGCTGAGCTGCGGACACCAGCATCTAGAGGGGTCTGGGAAGCTCTGCCTCAACAGACAGATGGACCACGGGGGATGGGGTGTCCCAGGAAAGAGAGAATTTCCTGAACGCCGAGTTAAGGAGCCTGGGAATGGGAACTGGAGGGTCTTCAGAAGTGACAGGGACCAAAGAGTAGCAGAGAAGGAACTGGGCAATAGAGGGTGTATGCTTATTTCTTTAGCACCACTCCAGGTGTGTGTGTGTGTGTGTGTGTGTGTGTGTGTGTGTGTGTGTGTGTGTGTGGCCCTGACTGGTCTAGAACTCAACTATCTATTGACTGGGCCGGCCTGGAGCTCACAGAGATCCCCTACTCATCTTCACAGCTGCCAGTGATGGAGGCATGAATTGAACTGACCTCCAGGTAGCAGCCTCTCCCAGCAAAACAGCAAAGTGACAGGTGTCAGACCCCTCAGGGGGCCCCACTCCCGGAGTCTCCAACCACAGGCCTGAGGTGGGGCCTAAGAATTTGCATCTCAAATGAGTTTAGATGGTATGAATTCTGCTGGAAGCAGGCTGGGTAGGGAGGCGCAGACACGCCACACAGCTTTTTTGTAGGATGGACATGGTGAATCCTGACTAGCTCCAGGCTCTGAATTCTTAGCTGTGACAGTGGCTAGGGGGGAGTTCCTGCTCTGTGACCCAGGACTCTTCAAGAGAAACTAGACACAGCTGGCCTCACTGCCCTTCAGGCCTTCGGTGACATTGGTGCTTTACACCAGAACTCTGTGTGAATGACATCCCTAGGAAGATGACAGAGGGGGCCAAGCGAGTCTGAGATGAAGTGCTCTGTCAATCCAGCAGGAGGGTCACCTCTATCCTGAAGCTATGGTGGAGTCAAGGACAGTGAGGGAAAGTCTCCCCACAACCATTGAGGCAGGGTGACGGAACCAGACACTCTGGCTGAACCGTCTCAACAACAGTGCGTGTCAGTGGGTAGGAGGACAAGGGAAGGGGGTGGCAGCAGAGCTCACCCATTCCTGGCCGTAGCTGTCTTGAAGATCTTGTAGGTGATGGTCCTCCCACTGTGGCCGCAGCCCCACACACAACAGAGGGAACCAGCCCTCCTGTGCCATGGCCGTGAAGTAGTCGGCAAAACCCGCAAATGACTGGATGGCACCTGCGGGAGGGAATAGTGTGGGAACAGAGATGGAGACAGACTTGCAAAAACCAACACACACACAGAGCGGGAACACAGGACCCAACAAGCCAGAAATAACACAGAGAAACAAAGGGAATACAGACGGGGACAGAGAGACCCCAGAAAGACCGAGTCACTGACCCAGAGACAGCAGGCCTAGAGTTATACTCGAGGACACAGAGGCCACCATGGACAGGGAGGGAAATGCAGCAACCAAGCCCAGGAGCTCCACCCAGGAAGTCCACAGCAGGTGGCCAGTGCCTTTGGATCCCAGTTTTGGGCAACGGGCCTTACCAATCTGGAAATAGGAATAAGCAGCCAGGGGTTCGTTGACCAAGCGGTCACGCCTGGGGTTCCGCGGACGGAGGTGCATGATGTCACTCTCGGCCTTCTCATATGCCAGGGACACTGATGGAAACTAGCCAGGCACAAGAAAACATGGCTGAGGCATAGCCTGGGCCACCAACTTCTTCATTCTGAAGCCAACCATCACACACACAGACAAACACACACACACCTCTAGGTAAAAACAAACAAGGAAGGAAGCCCTGCCGTGGCCACACAGCCATACCTGGCCCAGGTGGGTCTCCATACAAATGGCTCATGTAGTCTGGACCGGCCCTGAACTGCTCTTCCCACCTTCTGCTCCCAAGTGTCCCAAGGGCTGGGATTACAGGTGTGCATCAGCACTTGGCAAACGTCTGCTTCAATCCTGCTGGCTTTAGCTCTGTGGCTGGCTCCCTCTCCTCCGCTTCCCTCTTTCTCGACTCTGTGTCCTCTTCTCTTGCTCTGTATTTTTGGACTCTGGCACTTGTGGTATTCCAGCCTGGGCCTCTCTGTTTCCTGTTGTTAGGCCTTTCTTTCCCCTTCCCTCTCCCTTGCCTCTCACCCACCAGGGCTTGCTGTGTGGCTCAGGCTGACTTCGAATTCGCTGTGTAGCCAGGAGATTGACAAACTCCATGGTCCTCCTCTCTCTGCTTCCCAAGTGCTAGGATCTCGGGCATGTGCCGTAACAGCAAGCCTTATTCTATTTCCTTGATCCTGTCTCTTGATTCATATTCTCTCTCACACACGCCCCCACACACACCTGTGTTTGTGTGTATATGTGTGCTCTGTCCCCTCCCCACTCCTGTCTGTGATGTGTGAAGGGACAGTCGCTGCTGGGATGGCCCCAGAGTAGACTGATCAGGTGCACCAGCCCCAAGGAACATGGCTGCTGAGCTCAGACCCTGGCTGGGGTCACTAATTAGCTGAGGGACCTGGGGCAAGCCACTCAGCTTGTCTGAGCCTGTCGGATGATCAGCAAGGTGGGGAGAATCACAAGAAAGCCTTTCCCGGGAGGACAGTAAGTCATTTAGCTAAACCAGCCCGGGCCTAGCCGAATCATCACTGTGTGAGGCGCTGGGCACACCGGTGAAAAGGCTCCCCTACTTGCTGCTGTCAGGGCTGCTTCTCCAGGGGGTCTGCTGTCTCTGTCTGCTGCGGGATGTCTGTTTGTCACCGTTCGTGGCTGGAACCCCATGTCTGCAGGTATCTCTACTCTTGGGCTTCAGGGCTTTGTTTTTTGTTTTTTTGTTTGTTTGTTTTGTTTTGTTTTGAGCAGGGATTCACCATGTAGCCCAGGCTGGCCTCAAACTTGATATCTGCCTGTGTGCTAGGATTACAGGCATGTCCCAACCGACATCTGTCTGCCTGAGTGTCTGTGAGTCTTCTGCGTCCTTGGCTCTCTCGCCGTCCGCCCGTCTGTGTCTATTTCTGAGGTCTGTGGATCTAAAACTAATTATAGTGATCTTGGCCCAGTGTGTCCGTCCACACGTGTGTGTCGGGGGCGCGACGGGGCGGGGGAACCAGGCCCAGGCCTGAGGAGACTCACAATATCTGTGCAGAGTTCTATAAAGAGAATGGTGATACACCCCAGGGGCAGGGGCACACTGACAGTGATGTAGATGAGGTAGGGTGTCAGCTCTGGAATGTTCTTGGTCAGTGTATAGGCGATGGATTTCTTCAGGTTGTCGAAGATCAGTCGGCCTGTGGGGGCAGAGCGGGTACCTCAACCCCCCTCCAAAACCGGCTTCCCCCTGAGCCCTCGGGGCCTGCCCCTCCCGAGCAGGGCACAGACCCTGCTCCACGCCCGTCACAATGGAAGCAAAGTTGTCGTCCAGCAGAATCATGTCAGCAGCATTTTTGGCAGCATCCGAGCCAGCAATGCCCATGGCCACGCCGATGTCCGCTTTCTTCAGGGCTGGGGAGTCGTTCACACCATCCCCTGTCACGGCCACAATGGCACCCTGAGGGCAGTGGGTCAGGTGAGCGGGCGATCAGAAGGACAGCCGCAGCCTGGCCCATCCGCCACCCTCCTGGGCAGGGCCTCACCAGCCGCTGACAGCTCTCCACAATCACCAGCTTCTGCTGCGGGCTGGTCCGCGCGAACACCATCTCGGGGTGGGTGCGCAGAGCCTCCACTAGCTCAGATGGGTCCATGTCCTTCAGCTGCATGCCGTTGATGACGCAGGCCCGGGCGTCCCTGCAGGAGGGAGAGGGTCTCACCGGGCCCTCGGTCGGTGTGGGGGGCGGGGGGGAACCACAGGGAGGGCGATGGGTCCTTACTTCCGGTTCACCTGGTCTACGGGCACGCGGAGGCGGGCAGCAATGTCTTCCACCGTCTCGCTGCCTTCGGAGATGATGCCCACACTGGCTGCGATGGCCTTGGCTGTGATGGGATGGTCGCCGGTCACCATGATCACCTGTGGGAAGGCCAGCACACCCTTCACCCCTTCAGATCTCCGCAGCCATCCCCATTCTCCCAGGTGGGCATCTGCTGATAAGCATGACCGCCTGCTGTGCTCAGGACAAAAGAGGCCACCTTCCCTGTCCTTCTTCAGGAAGATAGATGCAGACAAGACAAGCAGGCTGCGCAGCCCATCAAGAGGGGGAAACAGGCCCAGTGAGGGACTGCGCAGGAGAACGCTTCTCTGAGGAGGTGACTTGTGAGTTGGCCATGCGGAGATTCAGCCAGCGCAAAGGTCCTGGGGCAAGAAGATGCCTGAAGCCAGCCCAGATGTGGCCAATCAAGGTATTGTAACCTCTAGCCACCAGCGCTGGTTTGGGGGTGAAGGGCACTGAGCAGGGCAGGCGGGAGCTGTGAACTAAAGCTGCTGGGGACGGAGGCAGGTGGTGACTTTTGCACACTCACGCTGGAGCCCTGCTGGAGACTAAAGCCAGAAGAGACGTGAAGGGCACTAAGACATGAAAAGGGCAGCTTTGTGACGACACTGCGGCCCTGGATACAGCTAACACAGGCAGCTAACACACGTTCCCTAGAATGTCTGTATCGTGAAGCAGTGTGCTTTAACTGGTGACCGCGACAGGTGGGTTTCTGTTGTCCTCTGTCCCCATCCCCAGGTGCCATACCCGGATGCCTGCCGTGCGGCACTTGAGCACAGCATCAGGAACGGTGGCCCGCGGAGGGTCAATCATAGAGACAAGTCCCGCAAAGCAGAGGCCGCTACTTGGGAAGTTCATGGCCTCCACGTCGAAGGTATAGCCCGGTGGGTAGTCCTTTTCATTCAGATAGAGCTGGCAGAAACCTGACCAGAAAACAAAACAAAACAAAACAAAAAAACAACAGGGAAATGAGAGGCGCGTGTGCTAATGGGGCCAGCAGAGTCTGGAGGCTTGTGACGTAACCAGACCCCTTGCACCATCTGTGGGGGCCAGATCCTGAATCCTTCCCACCCCGCCCAGCAGATGACTTCAAGCCACACATGGTCTGTAATCCCAGCACTTGGGAGGTGGAGGTAGGGTGATCAGGAGTTCCAGGCCAGTGAGAGCTACATTGGATGGTTGGGGAGGGAGAAGGAAGGAGGGAGGGAGGGAAGGAAGGAAGGAGAAAGAGAAGGAAGAAAGAAGGAGGGAAGGAAGGAGGGAAGGAAAGAAGGAAGGAAGGAAGGAAGGAAGGAAGGAAGGAAGGAAGGAAGGAAGGAAGGAAACCTTTCTTTCAAAGCTAAGAGAAAAGCAGAATTGGACCATGGGCCTGGTCTGTGCCTTCCAGGGTTTCCAGGGGTTAAGATTTAAGCAGTGAAGACAAAAGTTGGGGAGGGTCAAAAGTACCGATAAAGAAGGGACATGACAGCCCACTCCTTTGTGGACATCCCTGCACTGAGGAGGCAGAAGCAGGCCGATCTCTGAGTTGAAAGCCCGCCTGGTCTACAGAGTGAGTTGTGGACAGCCAGGACTAGACAGTACGACTGGTTCAAAGTATCAGGGTAAGGGAGTCAGGACTGACACCGGGAGGGGAAAATCAAGGGGGAGGGCTGGGGCAGACCGTGCCCCGGGCGCCATCCACAGTACCGCACAAAACGACAGCAAAAACAAACTGGTCAGGGCCAGGAAGTTTGGAAGCGTCTGTGCCCACGGCGGCTCTCACCAAGAACGCGTTCACCCAGGCCTCCCAGGCTGAGGTAGGCGGTCTGGAAGGCCTCACGCCACTGCTCGTCCAGGGGCAGCTCCTGGCCCTTGATGAGGATGGAGCTGCAGCGCTCCAGCACGCGCTCGGGGGCGCCCTTCATCACCAGCAAGTGCCGGGTGTCGCGCGGATCCTCCAGCGTGTGGATGGACAGCTGGGGGCGGAGGTAGAAGCAGAGTGCGCGAGCTGCGCCGTGATTGGCGGGCCGATGGGCGTGGCCGCGCGTGGAGGGCGTGGCCACACGAGGAGGTGGGGCCTTGAGGATGCGGGGTCCTGTCTATGGCAGTCCTCGGCCTGGGGACTGTGGGTGGGGCTTGATGGGGCGGGAACTTCTCGTGGGCGTGGCCTGACCGCATGTGGGCGGGGCTGTGAGCTGGATGGAGGAGCTAGGCCGGCCCCCACTGTGGGCGTGGCCCTCTGTGGGCGTGGCTCCGAGAGCAGCGTACCTGGAACTTGTTGGTGGAGTTGAAGGGGATCTCGCAGACTTTGGGGAAGCCGTCCCGGTAACCCATGGCGTTGCCCAGCGTCAGCTCCGAGAACTTGAGCAGCGCAGTCTCGGACGCGTCTCCGATCACGATGCGCTGGGGACAGGGTCCGGTGAGGGCCGAGGCCCGCGTCACCAGGCCCCCCGATTCCTCTGGCATCCCCCGGCCTCTCACCTTGGGCACCGGCACGGCGTCCTGGCCAGACTTGAAGGCGGCGCGGTTGCACAGGGTGAGCACGCGGCACAGCGCCCGCCACGTCTCCGAGGACTGGTCGAACGTCTGCCCTGGAGACCGGACATCCGGGCGGGGACCTCGATGGAATGGGTCTCCCAAACCTCCCTGGGATGTCCCTCCCCCGGCGTGGACCCTACCCCACTTCCTTTTCGTATCCCCAGCCCGCTTTCTCCAAACACTACATAGGGAGCTTTCTCAAGGCCGGATTCCGTTCACCCACCGCCGCCTCTCGCTAAGGCCTTCTGCGCTTGCACCTTCCCCTCCCAGCCCCACACCTGACTGGTCTTCCGTGGTGTCTGCGGTGTGGATATGGTTGTCAAACCACAGATGGGACACCGTCATGCGGTTCTGAGTGAGCGTTCCTGTCTTGTCCGAGCAGATAACCGACGTGGAGCCCAGCGTCTCCACTGCTTCTAGGTTCTTGACCACGCAGTTTTTACTGGCCAGCCTCTTGGCCGTCAGTGACAGGCAGACCTGCGGGAGGATGGAGGGCACAGGCATGGCCGGGCCCTGACAGCCAGCCCCGCCTCTCCTTCCTCCACTACAGCCACCGCGCTTTGCAAAAAGTAAAGCAGGCTGGTTCTCCCCTCCAAGCGGTCTGTAGCCGCGCCTTCCCGGTATCCCCAGATACTGCCAGCTTATGTGGGTCTTGAGTTTGGGCTCACTTCCCACAGGAACCTCATCTTCCTCGGCCCAGGACCCTGCCTATCATCTCTAAGCCCTGGCGTGTGACATGGAGCCAGGCCAGAGCAGCCTGGTAAATGTTTACTAAATGGATGGGTGGTTGGGTGGGGGAGTGAATGGATGGATAAGCAGGCAGAAGGGTGGCGGGTGGGAGTCTGGTGGGATGGCCCAGGCAGCCGCCATCTGCTTCCCACATCTTCTCTCTCCCCTACTCACGGTGACAGTAGCCAGCAGCCCCTCGGGCACATAGGCCACCACAATGGCCATAAAGAAGACCATGGCCCGGAGGAAGGTGTAGCCAATACACATGGCCACCACAAAGAACGTGGCACCGAAGAGGATGGCCAGGCCGGCGATGATGTCCACGAAGTGTTCGATCTCGATGGCGATGGGCGTCTTCTCGTTCTCCACGCCCGAGGCCAGCGAGGCAATGCGCCCAATGATGGTGCGGTCCCCGGTGCTCACCACCAGGCCCTGGGCCGTGCCTGCGGTTACAACCACAGGAGAGCTCAGGGCGGCGTGGGCAGCCCCAGAGGGTGCCCTGTGTGGCGGGGAGGCGTGGGGCACGCATCTTGGAAACCAGAAGGGGGGCTGTTGTGGGAAGTGGGGGCTGGGAGGCTTCGGGGCAGGCCGGCGGCGGGGCACGGACCCTCCAGGCACATGGTGGAGAAGAAGGCGATGTTTCGGGTCTCCAGGGGGCTCTCGTGAGTACACTCGGGGGAGCGGGTCTGCGGTTCGGACTCTCCGGTGAGCGAGGAGTTGTCCACCTTGCAGCCCTGGGCCGACAGAATGCGGATGTCCGCCGGCACGCGGTCCCCGCCCTTCATCTCCACCAGGTCGCCCACCACAAGCTGGTCTGCGTTGATCTGGAACTTGTCCCCGTCTCGGATCACGGTGGCTTGCTGTGGGGTGGGCAGGGGTGGGGGCGGCGGTAGAAGTCGGTTACTGTGTGGAGACTCGAGGAGGCGAGGTGGAGGAAGCTGACAGGGTGGGCCCCCTGGAGCTAGCCGGAGGAGACGGGGTGGCAGGACCCACCTGGGGCACGAGATTCTTGAAGCTGGCAATGATATTCGTGCTCTTGAACTCCTGGTAGTAGCCAAAACAGCCAGTGACCACGACCACAGCAATGAGCGCCAGGGCCAGATAGAGCTGCAGAGCGAGACGCACACGGATTTTACTCACGGGCGTTAGGAGCCCCCTCCCCGAGGCCACCGTTCTGCTTCGGAGCCCCCTGGCGTTCCCGAGGTCACCCCCAGAGCTTCCTCCCTCTACCAGGAAGCCTCGTGTGCTATTCCTGCCATCCAAGCCCTTGTCCCCGTGTCCTACAAACACCACATCCGCTGGCCTTGGCTCCTTGGCGTCTCCTTTAATGTCTGTAATCCCATAGTCTCTGGCTCCTGATCTCCCGGGTCCCCATGCAGCCTTGGTTCATGTTTCTTGATCTGTTCCTCCAGACACCCCTAAGCTGTACATCTGCCACGTCGCCTCCTGTTTCCACGCCCCACGTTTTGCACTTTTTCTAATCCATGTGCCACCCTGTGCCCTTGTGCCCACTAGTCCCTGTGTCACTTTGTCGCCATTCCTGTGTCTGTGCTGCAGACCTTGCATGCCGTGATTGGCATCTCCATGCCGAATGCCAAGTCTGTGCGCTTCGGAGGACCAGTGCCATGTCAGTTGACCTGTGGCCTTTCAGGCTCTTTTCCTCTGTCTGGCCGACACAAAGCCAACCCCTCTCTACATCTCCATCATCTGCATCCTCTGTCTCCTGCCTGGGTCTCTGTGGGCTGTGTCTGGTGGTCAATGTTCCTTAATGTCTCAATCCGAGTCCCTGTGTCCTGCCTCATGTCCTTGATTTGTCCTTATATCCTCATTTCCTCTTCTTCTTGGATCTACATCTTACTTGTTTTTACTTTATGTACATTATGTGTGTGAGGGTGTCGGATGTTGGAGGTAGAGACAGTTGGGAGCCACCATGTGGGTGCTGGGAATTGAACCCCAGTCCTTTAGAAGAGCAACCAGTGCTCTTACCCACTGAGCCATCCCTCCAGCCCCTTGGCTCTATAGCTTACATTTTGCAGTTGTTCCCTGCCCATCTAAGAGTCATCACCAGGGTCGCTGGCGACCTGTGTCCTCAGGTCTGTCCCACATCCCAGCGTCCTCCGTCTCCCGAGATCCGTGCCTCAGAAGCACATCTTAATGTCTCCGTGCCCTCACTCGAGGCCCCGTTCGTCCTAGTCCCGCAGGTCTCCCCGTGTCCCACGCCCGCCCCGCAGCAGCCTCCGCTCACGTTATCATCGGTGGTCAGGTCCCCCTCGCTGGCCTGGATGGTGAAGGCGATGAGGCAGATGGCAGCGGCCACCCACATGAGGCACTGCAGACCCCCTGCCAGCTGCCGGGCAAACTTCACGTACTCGGGTGTGCCTCGAGGCGGCCGGAGCGCGTTGGGCCCGTCCCTCAGCAGCAGCTCAGCTGCCAGGCTGGCAGTCAGGCCCTGGGTGCAGGCAGGTGTGGTCATGGTGGGGCTACAGGTCTTGCCCTCACCCCTCTGTTTGAGTCTCCCTCTCCTTTTCTCTTCTCTCCCCTCTCCTTCCGTCTCATCCCCTCCTCCTCTCTTCTTCCTTCTCCTTGCCCCTTTCCTCTCCCTCCATCTTTCTCATCTCTCCCCTCTTCACTTCCCCTCTCTCTTTAGAGCTCTTTCTCTCTCCCTCTCTCTCTGTTTCTCTGTCTCTGTCTCCTATGTCTAACTCCTCTCTTCCTCTCCATCCCTCCCTTCCTCTCCCCATTCCTCTGTTTCTCTGTATACATCTCTCTTGTCCTCCATGTCTCTCTTCCTCCATCTCCTCTCTGCTCGCCCTCTCTCTCTCTCCTGTCCATCTTCCCCCTCGCTCTGCCCACTCACTCCTAGCTCACCTTGGTGGCGCTGGTCCGGTACTTCTGCTCCAGCTCAGACACAGACAGCTGGTGGTCGTTCTGGGGGATGAAGCAGGACACTCATTGTCTGCTTCTCACAGCCCGGCCCTGCCCACAGCCTCGCTTCTTTCTGGTCCCCACCTCGTCCTGCCCAGACTCCAGCCCCCGTGCTCACAATCTCCATCTCCTTCTTCATGTTCTCCAGCTTCTCCTTCTTCTTGCCTCCCCCACCGCCTGCCTTCTTCTTGCTCATCTTGGCAGCCATGTCCCCACCGGGGCCAGACCCCAGTTCCACTGAGTACAATTCGTAGTTCTCCTGGGGAGGGGATGGGGCAAAGTTGATGTCAGATGCCATCGGGACTTCGGCCTCCCCACCTCCACCAAGCCTCAAGTCTCCCAAGAGTCACTCACCGCCTTCCCCATGGCGCCTGGTGCTCTGCCTTCTCTGGTCCACAGAGCCAGCTAGGGTCTGGACCAAGCTTGATATACCCAGGGGGGGTGGGGGTGGGGCAGCACCAGCTGATTACGGCTGATTATGAGGCTCCTTGAGGCAACCTTCAGGCTCGGAAAGCCTAGACATTTTCTACTGGGCTGTTCCGGCCCGTCCAAACCTCATCGCCACCTGCCACTCCGGTCAGGAACCCCTGGGCTAGAAAGCCAGCTACCAACAGGAAGGAGCGTTGCCCTCGCTTCGAGGCAGCGATGTGTTGAAAGCTTCCTGCTACTCATTCACTCAGCCTCCCAAAAGCCCTCTGAGAGGGGGAATAACTGAGGTGGGGAAACTGCGGCATGGAGAGGTAGAGCCACTTGTCCAACCCTAGTCTAGGACACGGGAGAGTCGGGACCAGGCAGATAACAGGCACAGTGCCCTCTTGTGAGCCCCGAAACCTGTGCAGTCACCCGTGAACTGCATACAGGAAGTGGAGGCTTGTGGGAGGTCCACGGGGACCCACTGGCACACTAAAACCTCCAGCTGCTCCCCACAGCTCCCAACCATTCCCTACCCCAGTCTGCTCAGATGGAGAAACAAAGGTGCCCACTGCAGAAAGGCTGTATCTGGGGGCCCTCGACTGAGCTGGGTGCCGGGTGGCGGGGAGTCAGAGAGGCCCTTCCATGATCCCAGGCAGAGATCCCTTGGGGGATGGCAATGAGGAGCTGAGCTGGGGAACCGGCATGGTTTGGCATGGTTTCGCACTGGCCTCCCTTAGCGGGCATGTCTCCAAGGGCATGTGTAGGAGCAGCTGATAAGATTATCACCCTAGTAATGTCCTCTGTGGGAGCGGGTCACCGGGGAAGCAAAGGGTGGGCAACCTGAGCCCGCCAACACCCACCTGAAGACCCCAACCCCGCTCCAGGAGGCCCCTGGACACAATGACAGCAGTGAACACAGATGGACCTCACCTGAGCCAAGCATACAAAAGCATGCCTCAGGAACTTGGCACATTTTTTTTTTTCTTAAGATGTATTTAGAGTGTTCTATCTGCATTTACGCCTGCCAGAAGAGGGAATCAGTTCACATTATAGATGACTGTTAGCCACATGGCGGAAGAGCGGACAGTGCTCTTAACCACTGAGCTATCTCTCCAGCCCTGGGAACTTGGCACTTGTGACTCTGTCTCTCCAGTTCTCTTTTCCAGAGGTCTGTGTGGCACTTTCCCTCTTCTGAGAGCTCTCCCTGAAGCTGCAGGACCTCGGCATCCCATTCACTTCCCCCAATCACTCTTCCTGTTCCACTCTGGCATTGTATTTTATTCATTTGCTCTTCTGGCTCCAGGTGGAGGAAAGCTGGGGCCTGGTTGCCTTTGTTGCTCCTTTGCACAGGTCACTGAGTGTGAACAGGTTCCCCTCAATGGCAGGTGGGAGCACCGTTCACAAGCCCGGGGTGCCAGATGGGCTCTTGGGAAGTCTCACTCTTTGGGAATGCCTCAGGTGACCCTCTAAGATGGCATCCAGCCCCCACCCTGGCCTACCAGCCTCTGCCCCCAACACGCTCAGAGCCTGGGGGGGCTATGGGAGTTGGGGAGTCACAGAGGGGGCGATGTCATCAGTGGCAGCAGACAGCTGACTAAGACAGCTTGCCGACCTCTGCCAACGTGGGAAGGCCCCTTTGGCCTCTCCCTCACCGGCTTTCTCTTCTCTCTCTCTCAAGTCTTAGTGTTTTTATGCTATTTACATTTTCATATGATTCGCTGATTTCATGTTGATTAATATTTAAATATTTCAACCTGTATGTTACAAGAACAATAAAATGAACAATTCAACTTACCCTTCACCCAAATTTAGCAACTTGGTACATTTGTTCTAGATAAATAGTTAAATGGATGGAGATAGGTAGGTAGATAGATGGATAGATAGATAGATAGATAGATAGATAGATAGATAGATAGATAGATAGGATAAATGATAGATAAGTAGATAGATGGATATAATGCATATATATATATATCCAAATCAATAGATTGATGGGTTGACCAACCAATAAAGAGATTTTAATTTTGTTCTGACTGAATTATTTAGAAGACTTGTAGGTAGGAACTTTTGTTTCCTTGGATCTTGTGCATCTCTCTCCTGGAGCCTCTCCCCTACAGCCCATGATAACTTTGAACTCCTAATCCTCCTGCCTCCATCTCCCAAATGTTGGGGTTACAGCCATGCCTGATAAGAAATGAGACTTTTTCTAACTCCATTCAGGCAGCTGCTGCCTGTGAATAAGCGCATTTTTAACATAAGAATGAACAGTTTTTTTAAAAAATAACACAAATGAGGAACTTTAATAACTGTGAGAATTTATTTGAATTTTCCAGTTTTCCCACTGAAGTCCTTGCAGTCCGGGACCTGGTCTGGATGGCACTTTACACAAGATGGCACGTCCCTTGCACACCTGTCGTCCTCTTTGTTTGTTCTGTCTTTCTTGCTTCCTTGACGTGTGCGTTTTGGAGAGCACATCTTATTCTGTGGATTTCCCCCTGTCCATTGCGATTAGATTCAGTTTGCTCACTTTGGGTAGGAACACGGAAGTGATGTGCAGGACATTGTCAGGTTGTGTCTCGTATTTAAGTCTGGACCGTCTAGAAAAGAGCATATATATGGGTTTTGAGACGCCCATTACTTGGGCCTGAATCCAGTCACTGCCAAAACCTGAATACATATAACCACTGCCTTGTCTACCTCCGCAGACCTTGCCCGAGCCTGGGTTCACATACCTATTACCTGAGCCTGAGTCCACACAGACCTGATCCTGTGGCTAGATACCCACTATCCAAACCACCACAATTTCTTCCAACACGCCCAACCTACTATACCCAACCACCCAAAGACAGTGCCTGCTTCCACCACCCTGAATTTGCAACAACTTTGTGGCCTTGTTCATCTCCAGTGTACAACAGCCAGACACACTGATGATGAAATACTTTCCCTAGATCACGCAGCCTTCAGATCCTACTCCGTTTCTGTATATTTGGGATGATTGTCTAGCTTGATCAAATTATTCTTTTATCACGTAAGCAACCCTGACGCCATCTCTCGGCGGTGAACACACAGGCCTCTACCTCCAGGCTGGATCCGGACTGGGCAGGAGTATCTGAATATGCCTGGTGCCTTGGATGGACTGTAGCCCGAGGGGTGGGGACGGGAAAGCGGTGCAGTGCTACTTCGGGTGGATGGGAAACTCCTGGCATAATTCAAGGGCAAAGCCTAATGGCAGGTGTGCGAGGATGCGGCCAGTCAGCAGTGCGTATCTGACTCAGCCTGAGCATCTCACGCAAGTGCTGCAGGCTTGTTTGAGAACAATGGTCAGATTTAATGTAGTTTTCTTTCCCTAAGAAACTGGGAGAGACAAATACAAAGAGAACAGAAAGCAGATTACAAGGAGAAATTTGACCAAGAGTTTCCTGTATATATACATTTCCAAGGCCTGATAAGGCTCAGACTTCTGCTGTCTCCTTCCTTATGCTGCTTTCTGTTTCAGGATGGAGGGCCTTCTGCTTTTCAAATGTTCATTTCAGGGCTGAGGATGTCATTCAGTAGTAGAGCCTCTGCCTAGAATCCCCCAGTGAGGGGCTGGGGTGTGGCTCAGTGGTAGAGCCCCTGCCTAGAATTCCCCAGTGAGGGATGGAGTCTGGTTCAGTGCCTAGTAGCACAGTAACACACACACACACATACACATACACACACACACACACACACACACACACACACACACACACACACCCCAGCAGGGTGTTCCAAAGCTGGCTCAGTGGGTAAGGGCACATAATGCTCTCACAGAGGACTCCAGTTCAGTTCCCAGCCCCCATTATCAGTGGCTCACAGCCACCTGTAACCCCAACTCCAGAGGACCCATCCCTCTCCTCTGGCCTCCCTGGGTACCTACACACATTAGGGTGTACATGTGTGTATATCCTCCACACCCCTCTCCTCCGTGATGCTCTGCCCCAGACTGTGGGGCCAAGTGCCCAGGAGTTGAAATCTTTCAACAGGGTGCTTCCGTCGAATATCTGGCCACCACAACACCAAAGCAGCATTCCCGGCCTCACCGCCGACACCCGTAAACCTCCACCTTGGCCCTGCGCTGTGACCATCTGGTGATTCCCCCCACACTCTGCACTCCCGTCAAGACAGGCTGTCTCCGAGAGCATTCGCCGTGTGTTCCGCATCGTGCGGCCTGGGCTGGCCCCGGGGAATGTTTGCAGAGTGTGTGGACCTGGCTGTGACCTTGACTTTCAGTACGTGTTTGAGACTTCCTGATAAGATAGCGGGCACAGCGGTGCCCTTCACTCCTCCATCACCTGCAGGTACAGGAGGTTGAGGCAGACACCGGGCAGGCAAGGACCTTGCTGCTCGCTCCTTTTCAGGCTGGTCTCACGCACAGGTGATGGCGAGGTTTGTCACCTCCTACCCAAAGCCTGATAATCTGGCCACCCAGGCTCCTGCACCCTGTCCCTCTCCTCCCGTCTTTGACCAGATTGGAAAGGTCCTGGGCAGAGCCCTCCTCCTCCTCCTCGGAGAAGTGTCTGGTTGCCCTTGCTTCAGAGTCTCAAGGTCATTATGTGTAGACCCGGCTTTGTCTCCCTTCTCTGTCCACCGAGGTCCAGCATCCATCACCTCCCATCTCCACATCTCAACAGCCTGAGCCCCCACCCCCATACACCCTACTCCCCACACTTGTCCAGAGGAAGCATGTGACCATCTGAGTCACAGCACTTCGTGCTCACAGCCCTGCCCTAGCTACACCTCTCCAGCTGAGAGCCAAGTCCTTACAGAGTACCCAAGACCCAGTGGTATGGCCCTTTGTGCCTGCCTCTAGGTCCCCTCTTTCTCCTCTCCAGCCTTGGTGTCCTTGACGATGCTGTTCCCACACAGAGCAGCAGCTGTGCTCACGGTTGCCACGGAAGAAGGAAAAGCCCTTCATTCCCTGTCATACCCTCCGCTCCTTGATGTCTTTCGAAATACAGATTGTGCTCAGGGAACACGTCTGTAACCCCGACCCTTGTGAGGCTAAGCCAGGAGCATCTCAAATTCAAGGCTGACCTAGGCTACGTAGTAACACCACCTCAAAAATAAAATTGAAGCCTGGCATAGTGGGGCACGCCTTTGACCCTAGCACTCAGGAGGCAGAGGCAGGTGGATTTCTGTGAGTTCAAGGCCAGCCTGGTCAACATAATGAGTTCCAGGACAGCCAGAGCTACATAGTAAGACCCTGTCCAAAAAAAAAAGTTTGTTTTCACCCTTATTTGTTTATTCGTGTGTGTGTGCGTGTGTGTGTGTGCGTGTGTGTGTGTGTGTGCACACACACGTGCGTGCACAGCATGGCACACTGCCAGCCCATGCTTATCCTAAATGCTGTACTGTGGATTGTATCTGAAATGTCCCCCTACGGGTTCGTGTTTTATTCAAGTTGGCCCTGGCTTGTAGCACTGTCTTGAAGGCTGTGGAGCTTTCAGGAAGTGGGGCTTGGCCAAGAGTAGTGGGTCCCTAGTGACATAACTTTGAAGGTTGTGCCGGGTCCTGTGTTCTCTGCTCCTGTGAACCACGTGGCCCAGCTGCCGCCTCCCACCTCTGCTGCCGTAGACAGGGCCGAGCCTGCCTCCACTGCCCGGAACTCTCCGGAACTCTGAAATAGGTGCTTCCAAGCCCTCCTCCCACAAACTGCTCTGTCGGACGTTCTGTCCGACCAACAGACCAGTGACTGACACGCTGTGAGGATGCAGTGAGACCATGAACTGGACGGCTCCGTGGGTGCATTTGAGGTAGGGGCAAATATGGAAGAGAGAATGGCCTGAGGCATGGGGGGAGGCAGGGTCCAGAGATGCCATGATGTCGTGGCTACCTCCGATGGGGGAAGCACAGAGGGGAGCTAATGGCCAGGGCCAGGGCTGTCTTGAGAGCAGAGAGAAAGCTGGAGAGAGAAGAGCAAGGCAGAAGAAAATACCTTTTGGGTCATAAGCAGGGGCTGGGAAGGGAATCTGGAACAGCCCGAGAGGCAGCGCGGTGGAGGGGGAAGGGAGAAGGGCCAGAAGGCTAGTGTAAGGGCTTTGATATTCATAAGGACACGTTACTCGGGACTGAGGAGCTTTGGTATGGAGCCACAGGTGAATGCCAAGGGAAGCCGGCCCTTCTGGTAGGTAGAAACCCATTTCACGGGTTTCTGATTGCCACCAGCAATCCTTCACTAGTCCTCGTCCTCGTCCTCTGGGGTTTGGGACCTAACACACAGGATATGACAAACTTATTTTAAAGTGGGAACTTCTTGGCGATGGTCCAGAGGGTAAGAGCTTTTCTTCCGGAGGACCCAGGTTCAGTTCCCAGCATCCGTAGGTGGCTCACGACCATCTGCAACTCTCCAGTTCCAGGAGGCCCAACACGTACATCACGCACGTACATATACAAAGGCAAAAACTCACACACGTGAACTAAAAATAAATATTTATGCATAGTTTATTACTTACTTAATTTCTGGGCCGAGAATGTAGCTTAGTTGCTGGAGTATTTGTGTAGCATGCATCAAGCTCTGGGCTCAGTCCCCAGCACCACACCCCAGGCAGGGGGGCACACACCTGTAACCCCAGCACTCAGGAATTGGAGCTGGGAAGATCAGAAGTTTAAAAATCATCCTCAACAATGTAGAAAGGTGGAGGCCAGCTTGGGCTACATTAGACTGTGTCTTAAATTTAAACCTCTGTCTCTCTCGTATGTCTCTGTCTGTCTCTCTCACACACACACTTCTTAAGAGTTCTTTTACATCCAATGTAACTCAATATTTTTTTGAGATTTATTTCATTTTAAATTCCGTATGTATTGGGCTGGAGAGACGGCTCAGCGGTTAAGAGCACTGTCTGCTCTTCCAGAGGACCCGAGTTCAATTCCTAGCAACCGCGGGTGGCTCACAGCCATCTATAATGAGATCTGGTGCCCTCTTCTGGTGTGTACTCTATAATAACAAATACATCTTTAAAAAAAATATCCACATGTATCTGAGTGGGAATGTGTATGGCCAAGTGCAGGTGTCTGTGGAGCAGAGGAAAATATTGGATCTTCTGGAGCTGGAGTTACAGCTATTGAGAACCTCTTGGCAGGGGTTCCTGGGCTGCAGAATTCTCTGCAAAAGCACCAGTGTTCTTAAGCACTGAGCCATCTCTCCAGCCCAAGGTTCCTGTTTCTTTATTCTCCCAGAACAAGTGCTGGTGTTCAGGTTGGAACTTTCTTTTACATTTCCTTTGCTGCTTTTGTTGTTGGGGGAGGTGAAGGTTCTGACACAAGGATTCTCTGTGTGTAACCCTGGCTGTCCTGGAACTCTCTCTGCAGACCAGGCTGGCCTCAGACTCAGAGATCCGCCTGCCTCTGCCTCCCGAGTGCTGGGATTAAAGGCGCACTCACCACTGCCTCTGTCTTCTACATTTTCTTTTCATTTCTTTTTCTTTTAACACAAGGTTTCAAACTGGCCTCAAACTCTTTGTAGTCAGGGATGACTTTGAGCCTCTGGTTCTCCAGTCTTCATCTCCAGAATACTGGAAATACAAGGCAGGCCACCACATCCAGTTTCTGGGGTGCTACTGACGGAGTCCAGAGTTCCCTGTACACTAGGCAAGCACTGAAGCCATGGAGACACACACACACAACCGACCCCAGACATTCTCATGGCTCTGTCTTGCTCCAGGCCACAGCTCAGCTATTAGCTCCGCATCAGGGCTTCCCTGAGTTGCTCTATTCTCTCTTCCAAGTCTCCCGTTTCATTCCATTTGTCATACAGACCACTGTCCGGAAACACCGTCCAGTATGGTATCTCCCAGCCACAAAGTTTGTGCTGCATCGACTTTTAATTCAGTAAAATCCTACATTGTACAATGTCCAGCATATTTGGCCAGTGGCTCCCACACCGGACGGGACAGACATTGCTCCTGCCACTGAAGAGAGTCGTTAGGCAGGCTGATGTCAAACCAACCTGTGACCTCATTCTTTCGCCTCTCAATGTCATGGCGAAGGTCAATGTCAATGTGAGACTTTTGGTTTTGTTTTGCTTTGAACACAGGTTCTCAAAGGTAGCACTGGCTGGCCTGAAATCTGCCACATAGACCAGGCTGGCCCAGATGCCCAGAGATCTGCCTGCTTCGGCCTTCTGAGAGCTGGGATTTAAAGGCCTGTGGCTTCTAGTTGCTGGGATCTAAACGAAGAGCCTTGCACAGGCTAAGCAAGGGCCTAACCACTGAACTAGAAAAGGATTTCTGCTGTTGTTTTTATTTTGTTGTGGCATTACTTGGGTGTTTTGCTAGTTTTTGAGGAAACCTCTTTAGTTCAAGCTGTTCTCAAACTCATGATCCTCTCGACTCAGCCTCCTGTGTGCTGGCATTACAGTATACTCATTTTGGTTTTCTGAGATAGAGTCTAACTATATAACCCAAGTTGGCTTTAAATTCCTCATCCTCCTGCCACAGGCTCAAAATGCTGGGATTACCAACATGCACTACTGTGACAGTTTGAATGAGAAACGGTTCTAACATGCACAAGTATCTGAGCATGTGATCCCCAATGAGTGGCACTTTTTGGAAGGTTTGAAACATTTATTTGTTTGCTTGTTTGTTTATCAATTGATTGATTTGTTGAGGCAGGGTTTCTTTGTGTAGTCCTGGCTGTCCTGGACTCGTTTTGTAGACCAGGCTGGCCTCGAACTCACAGAGATCTGCCTGCCTCTGCCTCCCTGAGTGCTGGGATTACAGGCGTGTGCCATCGCACCTGGCTGGAACCTTGGTAGAGGAAGTATGACCCTGAAAATATCTTACTCTCCTTATCTCATTTCTTCTCTTCTCTTCTCTTCTCCTTTCCCTTCCCTTCCTTCAAACCTCCTTAACCCCACCTCCTTGTGTAGAGACAAAAATAGGCTCTTTGCTTCCTGCTCCTTCTGTGCCATGCTGTCCCTGCCATGATAGACTCCCCCTGTGAAACCACAAGGCTAAAACAAGTCTTTTATTCCTTAAGTTACTTCTGGAGCCACCAAAACAAGGCACCGCGCCAGTCTTCCCTTTACACTAATCAGTAAAGAGGCACGCCTCATCCATCCACCTTAGGACCGACCTGGACACTGCTGTCAGTGAACGAAGGCCCCCCTCCCCAGGCACCTGCAGAGCAGATCCACAGTACCACCAGAGCAGGTGCCCGGACACCCACATAGACAGCAAGTAAGCTGAAAAGCATAAACGGCCTCCAAATATTTACTGCTCTTAACATGGCCGCCAGACTGCTCCTTCAGCACAGACAGCTGCTGATGTCCAAGGTCAGATGGGGCCTGCTGGGGGAAGTGGTCTTTCAGGACGCTGTCATATTATCTGTCTCGAGGATCAATGTGATAGAGCTGGCCATCACGACGAAGCCCACAAGGATGCTGGAGATGCTGAAGGCCAAGGCCAGCTTAGAGTTCCTCTGGGCTCTCCTCCAGTCCCCAACAGAGTTGGCTTCCCGGGTCTGTGGAGGTGAACGCAAGCAGCAAAGGGGTAAAGGGTGAGGGGAGGGACATTCCTGGAGAATCCAGCATCCGGACCCAAATCCAGCATCAGTTCCCAAAGGAAGGAGTAACCAAGAGGGTTCTAGGATGAGGGGGCAGGGCCAAGCAGGCCCCTGGAGTTGGGGAGGACTGGGAGTTGAGCGACACCCACCTTAAGGGAGAACAGCAGGGCTGGGATGGCCAGCAGGATGCAGAAGCAGAAGGATGTGATAGACAGGCACAGATAATCCCTTGCCGGGGTAGGCAGGGCGATCAGCATGACTGGCCCTGACACAGGAAACCTCTGATAGGCCTGATCCCCTGGCGTAGCCTGGAGCTCCAGGTCCTCGATTTTGGCCCCAGCAACCATGGATCCTGACCTAAGGCAGATCCTGACCTAAGGTCAGTAAAGGCTGTACGTGGAGGGTAAAGAAGCTCCCGAGAAAAGAGGGCCAGAGCCGGGCCTGGTGGTCAGGAGCGTTGGAAGTTCAAGACCCACCTGGACTACAAAAGGTGCTGAAGGTCAGCCTGAGCAACTCTGTAAGAAAACCCTGCCTAAAAAATAAAAATAAAAACAAAGAGGCTGAGGTTTTAGCTCAGTGATGAAACGTACAGCCAATAATATGCCCAGGAGGCGCTGCAGGTGTGGCTCTGCAGTAGCAGGGAGGGGCTGGGGGCAAGGCTCGGCGGTACAGCTTCGCCAGCATCTGGGCTCCACTGTACCGAGGAGATAAAGAAAGTAACGTGCCGAGCCAAATGAAGTACAAGGTACAAACGATGTCATCCTAAGCCAGGGGTGGGGCTTCATCCGGGGTCTCCCACACCTCCACGTTCCCATGGAGTCGCCACACTGGTCCCACATCCCCTCCACGCGCTTCCTGGAATTCCCTCCCTGTCTCTCAATCACTTTTCCTTTCTCCTCTCTCTCTCTCTCTCTCTCTCTCTCTCTCTCTCTCTCTGTCTCACTCTGTCTCACTCCCTCTCCCTCTCTCTCACACACACACTTTCCTCCCTCATGGTCCATAACTCATCACAAACCCGAGGTCTGTAGTTCTGACCTGCGCTTCTCAGGTCCTGAGATGACCTTGGCAATCTGCGTCACTGGGCGTGGCCTCATGAGGGGCCACCGCTTCATTGTGATTGGCCGCTGTCCAGTGGGTGTGCCTCCAGTGCTTGCATCTGATTGGCTCAATGGGGGCATTATCCAGCCACACCTTTTTCTGCAAGCTCTTGTGATTGATGTTCTGAGCCGGGAGCCTAGGTTACAGTTAAGGGCCCCTTTGGCTATTTTCCCCCCACCTGAACTAATAAACCCAGTGTCCAGGGCATGAGTGGTACTCCCAGGCTGGACGAGCAATCAGAACAGTGCTGGCGATCACATCAGCGTAACATCCTGAGGTTTATGCCCAGGCTGGACGTCCGGGGCCACACAGTGAGTTAGGCCAACAAGATCCTGGCCCTCCTAGACTTCACAGTTCATGGGAGAGAAAAAGGGGGAGGGGAATTAAATCGATGAATAAAATTAACCGTGAGCCAAATCTGCTATGGTTTGAATTTAAAACGCTCCCCTCCCCCAACTCACATTTTAAACATTTGGTCTCTTGGGTTTGTGGCACTTTGTGAAAGCTATTGGACCCGGCAGGAGGAAGGAAGTCTCTAGGCTTCCTTTGAAGGTTTTTCTCCAGTTTAGTTACAATTGTAGCTCAAGGCTGTGCTCTGTGGGACTTGGCCAGCGGAGGTAAGTCTCTAGGGGCAGGCCTTTGAAGGTTGTTTCCCAGCTTTAGTTACAACTGTAGCTTCTATTTCCTGTCTGTGGATGTGTAAACAGCGCCTGGTGTTGGCCCTGCTGTCATTAATTCTGTCCGTTGTAGGGCGCTGAACAGCAGTATTCTCCCAACATTCCGGCTTGGAGGGGGCTTTGAGCTTTGGAGGGGAGGTAAATAGAAAGTCACCTGTCTGAAAGAGCCAAGACTCCTGCGGGCTGCTCTCCAGCAGTTAAATAAAGAACCGTGGGAGGATTACGTACCCCAATTTACGGAACCAGGGCCTCCTGATACGGGTGATGGGAATTAAAACCAAGTTGAAACTGGGCGTTTAATCCCAGCACCAGGGAGGCAGAGGCAGGTGGATCTCTTGTGCGTTCGAAGGCAGCCTGGTCCACAAAGCAAATCCAGGACAGCCAAGGCTACACAGAGAAACCCTGTCTTGGAAAAACCAATCCACCAATCAATAAATAAAATCAAGTCGTTGTTGGAGGAGGTCTCAGCAAGACTGAGGCTGAAACAGGTTTATTGCAAGCAATAAGGTTGTTTACATCCTTATTGGAAACAGTAGAATGGGGGTTGCCAGGAAGAATACAGCTGTAGTTGCCAGGATACAATGACGTTTGCAAGTGATACAGGGTACACAGGACTCACATCTAAGACTAATTGCTCTGCCAAACTGTAACAGGCCCCCGGACTTTAGCAGGTCCCAAGACCTTAGCACAACTGATTCCATGATGCAGGCGCTCTTCAGGTGTAAAAGTCAGCATGCAGACAGCACCACCTGCCAAAAATGAAAACAAAGACCTGATCCATCAAAACCCACAGTTCTGGGGAAGTCTCTAAATGTACTAACCTCGCTTTTCGGCTTCCATCGTTCCGCTTCTGCCTAACTGTTCTTGTTAGCTGACGTGTGTCAACCCAGAACGTGGTTTTTGTGTTTAAAAGGCTCAGGGCTACCCTGGGATCCCCAGCACCCAGTGTGGTCGCCGACTGGCTAATAAAGACTTTCTACTGGCTTAAACCCGTGTCCCAGCAGTCTCCTCTGGTGAGCACCTGACAACACATGCTTCCCTGACGTGGGGGGAACGCAGAGATACGCAGTGACCTGAACACTCCACTGCCTGAGGGGGTGCCTCGGTTTCTCAGGAACTGGCAGACATACAGTGCCCGGGGAGCCGTGGACTCTAACCTGAAATACCTATGACACAGGCCTCTCAGAGCAGCTAGACCAGGCCAACCCCGTGAATCCCTGAAGAAGGAGACTTTTCTGAAGCACTGCAGAGAGATTTCTTGAGCGTTTGAGCTGCCCGCAGGCTGGTGCAGAGGGCTCCCAGCTTGCAGCTTTACTTGTGTTTTTTCTCGACGAGGCTGCTTTGGAATCATCCTTGCTCCTCATAAGTGATGCTTCGCCCACACTCCTTTGGAGCTTGTTGGAAGCCAGGTCTCAGCTCTCCTGTGGCACAGGTCCCAGGCTCGAGTCGATGCCCTGAAGAGTTAGCCAGATCTGCAGTTTTCAATGGTTGTTCTCAACCATATTCTTGCCCACTGGTCACCGGTGGGTTAGATTTGCTTGGTGGAATTCTCTGTAACAGCATTTCTTACAGAAACTGAACTGATGCTCAGAGCAGTTACATGGCAAACACCTCGTTTCCCGAGGCAGAGTGGGAGAGGATCTGGCTGCCGTAAGAGCTTGCAGCCTGTGCTGTTCCATTTTATATAGATAGATAGATAGATAGATAGATAGATAGATAGATAGATAGACATATACACATACATGTGTGTTTCTTGCCCGCATGCCTGTGCGCCACATATGTGCAGTGCCTGTGGATACCAAAAAAAATGGGGGGGTTATTGGATCCCCTGGATTGGAGTTACACACAGTAGTGAGCCACCATGTGGGTGCTGGGAACTGTTTCACTGCAAAAAGCAACAAGTGTTCTTGACCAAGGAGTCATACCTCCTGCCCTGGTTTTCCTTACCTTTCTTTAATGACAAGAGCTCACTATGTAGCCCAAGGTGGCCCGTAACTCTCCATGTAGACCAGACTGGCTTCAATTTCACACAGATCCACTGGCTTCTGCCTCAAAAGTGCTGGGATCAAAGGTGTGCACCTCCACCTCCATCACGTATGCAACTATTCTAATGCTAATCATCATTAGTAACCCCAATAAAAAATGCACTGGTCACCAAGGTGGACTCTGATGCAGTCATTACTTTGGTCTGCGATGGGTTTCCTGTGGTGAGTAGGTGTGTTGGTATAATGCTCTTGTGGAATGTGTACACTTTACCCTTGTTCATTCAAATGCTGATTTCTCTCCCCCACTCTCTGGTTTCAATCTGGACATTGCATTGTGATACTTATTCTATGCGTCACCTGTCTCAACTTTGTGTAAACAGGCCAAAATAAAGCAACCAGCCACAATGTTGAGCAAGGGAAAGGAAGCAGGAAGAGAGGGAGGAGCCAGAGGACAGGAAGGTGGGAGGTAGAGGAGGAGGGGAGAAGGGAGAGAGCTGGGAGAACAGAGAGCAGAGATCTTGGAAAAATGTGGAGAGATGGACTGGACCTAATATATCACAAAAAACAAGTACAATGTGGGAAATCTGAATGGTAGAAACTATGTGGGCTTGGAGGTTTAGGATGGAGTAACTATTGCCCAGCATTGTGTTCTAGGTTAATTAAATAAATCATAGTCTCTGTGTGGTGATTTAGTTATACAGCTTTTAGGACTAACAGCAGCTTTACCAGAAGATATAGCAATAGTAAATATTAATCGTCACTTACAGCATAGGTGTGTGCATTGTGTGTCCCCAGAAAATGTCTGTCACACAGTGCTGCCACGGTGGACCCCCTGAAGCTGTGAGCCAAAATGAATCCACCCTCAGGTTTTTTTTTTATTGAGTGTTTCTGTCACGTGGATGTAAAATTAGCACATGGCTGTGAGGGGTTAATTAAAAAGAGGGAGGGATGGACCCTGGAGGGATGTGAGAGCCTGGGGAGCAGGAATGGGTGGGCACAAACATTATCCTGGGAAAAGAATGTGTGAACCGAGACAGGAAACACAAGAGGAACCAGCCTTGACAGGGTTCCAGGGAAGGGAGGACGAGCGAGTGCAAAGGCTCTGAGGTAGGGAGTAGGTTGGCAACAGCGGGAAGAAAGACAAAAACAGGAGCTGCATTCACAACTGATTCTAGATACCTGAACAGCACATATCACAGGTTCACACACACACACACATACACACACACACACATGCACAACTGAGAACACTTAGTTAGGGTGTCTGTTGCTGCAACAAAACACCATGACCAAGAAGCAGGTTGTGGAGGAGAGGGTCTGTTCAGGCTTACACTTCCAGATCATAGTCCATCACTGGAGGAAGTCAGGAACTCAAGCAGGGCTGGAACCTGGAGGCCAGAGCTGATGCAGAGGCCGTGGAGGGGTGCTGCTTCCTGGCTTGCTTTCCTTGGCTTGCTCAGCCTGCTTTCTTAGAGAACCCAGGACCACCAGCTCAGGATGTCATCACTCACAACAGGCTGGGCCCTCCCTCATTGATTACTTGCTGAGAAAATGCCTTACGGCTGGATCCCATGAAGACATTTCTCAGTTGAGGTCACTTGTTCTCTGATGACTCTAGCTTGTATCAAGTTGACGCAAAACCAGCAGCACAATTGACCCCTTGACAACTTGACACACAAACACATCAGTATTAAGTCAAAACCCTTCCTTTCTTATTCATCCTCAAGGTCTCACATGATAAATAACTTTGAAAGTCCCGTAGTCTTTACAAATTCAAACACAATTTTCAGTCCCTTTAAAATATCCAATCTCTTTTGAAAACTGAAGTCTTTTAAAATTCAAAGTCTCTCAACGGTGGGCTCCAATAAAATACTTTCTTACTTCAAAAGGGGAAAAGAAAATCAGGACACAGTCACAATAAAATCAAAGCAAAAACAAATTCCGGCCGTCTTGTGTCTGGGAACCACTCGTGATCTTCTGAACCAGAACCACACTATCTTAAATAAAAATAGCAGTGGGCCTGACAGAGTCTCTAAGCTTCGCCCTGAAACTTCACAAGCAGGCCTCCATCTTCTGCACTGCTCTCGACATTCTTATCTTCCAAGCTCCTACGGGACATCCCGCGGAACTCTCAACATTCAGTGGAACGTTCAGTGGCTCTTCTAGCCCAAAGCTCCAAAGTCCTTCCGCAATCCTTCTGAAAACATAGGCTTGTCACAGCAATACCCCACTCCTGGTACCGACTTCTGTCTTAGGGTTTTATTGCTGTGACGAGACGCCGTGACTACGGCAACTCTTAGGAAGGAAAACATTTAATTGGGGCTGGCTCACAGTTTTAGAGGTTCAGCCCATTATCATCGTGATGAGAAGCGTGGTGGCGCACAGGCAGACATGTTGCAGGAGAAGGACCTGAGAGTTCCACACCTTGATCCACAGGGAGCAGGGACTGGTGACCCCCTGGCCAGACCTGAGCTTGTAAGATCTCAAAGCCCGTCCCCACAGTGGCACACTTCCTCCAACAAGGCCACACTTCCCAACAGTGCCACTCACAAACATGAGTCTATGGGGCAAGATATCGGGGATGGTGGGAGGGGGGTCAGGCATGGGGAATAAAGAAGAGAAAAGCAAAAGCTGGGACCAGATGGTATCGCATAAACTGATGACTTATGCCAAGCAAGTTTATTAGGAAGTGTCGGAGAGAGACCGGGACAGAGTCAGGAGAAAGCTAAATCGGACAACTTTGGCAAAGAGAACACAGGATGTACAAGACAAAGCTACCTTAGGACTGATAACAGGCTGCCTGTCCACAGCCCTTTAAGGGAAAAAAGCTGGTTTCTGAGAAACTGAAACCTGTACTCTTTCAAGGCCCTAGCCCTAGCCTCAGACCAGCCTTGCCAAGTCCGCTACTGGGCAAGGACACTAAGTTTCATTTGTCCTTTCACTGGGGCCTCTGAGAAAGCCTGGGATCGGTCTGGCTCCCAACACAGAAAGACTGTGAGCTCAGATGCCAGTGAGGCAAAAACACCTCATCACCTGCATTAATAGATAGATAGATAGATAGATAGATAGATAGATAGATAGATAGATAAATAAATAAAAGACAAAACAAAGAAAAAAAATAAACTAAGCGGGTGCTAAAGAGATAGCTCAGTTTGGGAGTCTCTGCACCCTCCACGGCAGTACGACATCTGTAGGAGTTAAGAAGGCAATTCGGTTCAACACAACTGCATAGCTGGTGTCGGTTCTGACTTCGGCAGTCTGACCCCAAGTGGTTCTTATTGGAAGTGTATCTAAGCAGAACACGATTTGCCGAATACTTTTCTGGTAATAATTAGCTCAGTCACGAACACACAAGAAAGCGTACGTACGTTTCCTCAAGGAACAAAGTAAACCAAATAAAGATCAGGTGTGACCCTCAAAACTCTTTATAAAGACCTGAGACACCTTCTACAGCTTCTATGGGTCGACTGGGAGAAACAAGCTTGCCACGAGGGTCTGAGGGTGAGGGAGGCTCCTGCCTGGTGTGGCAGGTCTCCATGCTAGAACGAACATCCACTCCCAGCCTTCTGGGGGACATCAAGTATTGGATTCCTTCCCTTGAAGGAACAACCGTGTGTACAAAGATCCCAGGTTCCTTTAGCTCTGCACGTGCTACCACAAGGAACTCCATGCCTTCTGCAGCTTAGGAATTGAGAGCACCCGCTACTCTCACAGAGGACCTGGGTTTTAGTCCCAGTACCCACATGGTGGCTAAAAAAATAAAATTAAATTAAAAAAAAATCTGTAAGATCTGTAACTCTAGTTCCAGAGACTCCAACACCCTCTTCCGGCCTCCACAGCCCTGCATATTTTTGTTACGCAGATACACATGCAGACGAAAAACACCATACACATAAAATAAAAACAAATGACGATTCAAAAAGGGGGTGGAGGTTAAAAATAAAAAGGTGATTGCTGCCTGTCCCAGTGTGCTTGCTAGCATAGTCTGGTTTCTTTCAAGCTCTTTGAACAAAAGGAATTGCCTTGCTGAACTGTTTTCACTATTCCTGTGTTCCTTTGTAAACACAAAGAATATTCCTCGTTTTTAACCTTGTTTGCTGAAAGCAGCCAACAGATTGAAAACTCCCTTCAAAATAAATATCCACTATTAAAGTTATTAGCAATATGTGAGGAGAGAGTGATGGCGTGTTTGCAGTTCTGAGCCCTGTTCTGGATTACTGGGGAGATGGGAAAGTAATTTTTTCCCTGTGTGTGGTGGTCCCATCCTCGTTCCCCTGAGAATACCCCCCATAGACTCATGCTTGGATGTTTGGTCCCCAGTTAGTGGAACTGTTTGGGAAGGATGAGGAGGTGTGGTCTTGTTGAGGAAGGGGTGTTCCTGGGGGTGAGCTTAGAGATCTCAGAAGCCCATGCCAGCCCCCACCGCTTCTCTGAAGCCTTTGAATCAGATATGAGCTCTCAGCTGCCTCTCCCGCACATGCCTGGCAGCTTGCCATGCTCCCTGCCATGACTGTAATGGGCAAACCCACTGAAAGCGTAATGTGTAAGCCAAATAAACCCTCTCCTCCCCCCCGGACTGGTTCGGTCAGTGTTTAATTACAGTGACAAGAGAAGCAAAACGGGATAGAAATACAGCCAAGAATTGATTTTAAATAACTTTAATTATTTTTATTAGTACATGCTGAATTTACAGACCTGTTCGTTGTTGTTACCCAGGGACACATAAAAAACCTCTCCTGTGGAGCTGGAGAGATGGCTCCCTGCATAATTAAGGTGGTTTGAGTGAGAGTGTGCCCCACAGGCGAATATGTTCAGACACTTGTTCCCCAGGTGGTGGTGGTGCTGTTTGGGGAGATTGTGGAACCTTTAGGAGGTGCAGCCTAGATGAGGAAATATGTCACTAGGGGCAGGCTTTGAGTTTACAGACACACACACACACACACACACACACACAACTCTGCTTCCTGTGCGTAGATAAAATGTGATCGACTAGCTTCCTGCTCCTTCTGCCTCCATACAATGCCTTCATTATGCAGGGAGAAAAAGACAGGAAGGAAGGAAGGAAGGAAGGAAGGAAGGAAGGAAGGAAGGAAGGAAGGAAGGAAGGAAGGGGAAAATGATCAGTAATAGTCAGAGGTGGTGGCACACACCTTGAACCCAGCGCTCAGGTGGCAGAGGCAGGAGACTGTCCGTGGTTTTGAGGCCAGCCTGGTCTACAGAGGGAGTTCCAGGCCATCCAGAGCTGAACAGTATAGCAGCAAAAAAGATTAGTCACTATTTCCAGAGCTCGGTCCTTAACCTCCAGGGCACCCAGCCCCTTCCGACCGCTGCATCCCAGAATTGAACCCAGCAGGTAGACAGTGTCCTGGCTCTGCAGTCATCGCTAGACCCCAGACTGGTCCACCCAACTCCCTCCAGAGAGTTAATTTCCTATGCTATTTGCATTTTTAACAAAACAGCTGTGGGGGACTGGAGCCAGTGAGCTATACCTACGTTTAGGTGGCATTCCACGTTAAGACAGCCCTTCCAGCCCATGATACAGCCCAGAGCATGTCTGCCATCCTGACACTTCAGGAGGCAGCGCGTCAGGGCAGCAAAGTCATCCGTGGCTATGAACTGAGTTCCAGGCCAGCCTGGTGTAACGGAAGTTTGGGGTTCTTTGTAAACTCAGTCATGTTAGGTAAACACGTTTCGGTTTTAATCCCGTCTGTGTGGGATTTCAGTCGGGCTTTAGTTTGTCCACAGCTAACAGTAAACTGTGGGGGCGTGGCTTTTGCCAGGCTCACAGAGAGGGGCGTGGTCTAGGACTCAAGTATAAATATGAGAGCCTAGAAAGAGGCGGCCTGGCGTTCCTTGTTGGCGTGTGGCCTGCAGCAGTTTGGAGAGACCCGAGAGAGACAGAGAGAAACCGCTCTGAGGCACAGCGGCTTGAAGCCTACTTGCCTATGATGTCTGCTGTTGATGGAGATTGGCCGATCCCCCCCAAAGACCCTTCGACTCTCAATAGCCGGGAGAAGAAAAGGGGCCCCTCTCTCCACTAACCTTCTCTCTCCTGCTAGGGTTGGGAGGTTGAAAGGGAGGTTGAGGCCTAAACACCCCCAATAAAAGTTTTAAAAACAAGTGCTACAGCCTGGAATGTATGAAATATTTTTTTCAAATGCTGGGATTGTGGGTGGCCACACCTCAACGGGTTCTTATTTATTTATTGGCAGGATTTTACTTATTAAGACCCGCAGGCAGCCTTGAACTTGCTGTATAAGCTAGGCTGTCTCAAACTGACCCTCTTTTTATTTATTTAGAGCCAGGGTCTCGCTATGTAGTCCTGGAGCTCGCTGTGTGGACGACTGAGCTTGAATTTACAAAGATTTACCTGCCTAGGTCTCTTAAGCTTTCTTACAGATTTATCTACCCGCTTCTCGGAGGACTTCCGTGCTCTCTCTCTCCCCACTCTGCAGAAAGACAAGGAGGCTCCACCATCGTAGGCCCCAAGCGCCTGAAAGCAGCGGGACCACGCCCACCTCTTGAGGCCAGCCAATCAGGATTGGAGATGCTCTTCCCTCCATTGTGAAGAATGGCCTCTGACAGGGCAGCGTTTAGGATTCCGGGTAGCGCCCCGGAAGGCGCGGTGGCTCTGTGTCGGTGAGTAAAAAGATCATGGATACACCCGCACCTGCCAAAACTTCTAAGAAGCCGCTAGACCGCGAACAGACTTCCGAAGAGAAAGCATTTTACGCTCGGAATCACTTCGTCATGACGGTCCTCGCGCTGATCCTTTTCCCACCCTTGGGATTGGGAGGCCTCTACTACAGCCGCAAGGTAAAACTCTTCCCTGGACACTGGCCGCTTGCCACCTGCAAATGCTCCTGTCCCCTAAGTCTCCGGTTGGGCTCTCCCCACAGTGGCTCTAGGCCTCCTACCCTCCTCCCAAGGACCTCAGGCCCCAGAAACCCATACCCATGCTCCCGCCCTTACAGACCGACGAGGCCAACAAGAGCAGCGACTGGGAAGACGCTTACCACAACTCAACTCGGACTATATTTTTTGATGTATTTGGCATAATGATTGGTTTGGGCCTCATTTACGTATTCGTCCTAGTTTTATGAAGCCTAGACCCAACAGCCACCCACGTAGACACTGACCAGCCACCAAGAAGAAACTCAGAGCTTCAGACATCCCGCTCGCCAGGAACCGAATGACTCAACATCCCAAAGATCCCGGAGGCCCCTGCCTGCACTCAGTCACCTCATTCTCATTGGGCCTCCACAGCTGTCTCCATCCACCTTGGAGACCCACAACTCAAGAACTACGTCAGCGTAAGCTGCTCTTCCATGAAAAGAAGAAATCGTATTTCTTAGCCCAATAAACTCGAAGGGAATATTCTGGCTTCTCCTGTGTTCGTGAGGAGATGGTTTTCCTGGGTCTTCTTAGACCCAGTGAAAACCAGAATGCAGTAATGGTGCCATACACACACACACACACACACACACACACACACACACACACACAAGAGTATATTTAGAAATCTGAATGTATGTTTACTTGCTACGTGTCTTCACTTGGAAGCTGAGGTGCTGGGCTTCTGTTGTCTCAGAACAGGAAAAGAAAACAACTCGGCCATCTGTGCTGGCACACGCCTTTGATTCCAGCACTCAGGAGGCAGAGGCAGGATGGATTTAGGAGTTTGAGACCATCCAGGGCTACATAGTGAGTTCCAGGACAGCCAGAGCTACATAACAGAGAGACCCAGTCTCAAGAGAGAGAGAGGAAGAGGAGGAGGAGGAGAAGAAAACAGAAACTTCATCCACAGGGGTTGCATCCCTGTAATCCCAAAATTCAGACGTTTTCAAGGCCAGCCTGGGCTGTGTAAATGAGACCTTGTCTTACACACACACACACTCATGCGTGCACACACACATGCACCTGATAGGTGATGGATGGATAGATAACTATCCCCGCTTCTGCAGAAAATCAGAGTTCAGTTCCCAGCACCCATGTCAGGTGGCTTGTCACCTGTGACTCCAATTGCAGGGGATCCGACGGCCTCTTCTGTGTGGCTCACAGACTCACTGGCATACGCCCAGACGCGCATGCATATACAATCTCAGACCAGGCATGGTCGGGGAAACACTTAATCCCACCACTGGGGAACTGGGGAGGCACAGGCAGGTGGACCTCGGAGTTCATGGCCAGCCCCGTCTAGAGAGTCAGTCCCAGGACAGCCAGGGCCATACAGGTAAACCATTTTTGTACTCTGAAGAATGAAGCACGCAAAAAAAAAAAAAAAACAAAAAAAAAAAAAACCTAAAACGGGGCGGAAAGCTGTAGTGTAGGTTACACCACTTGAGTCAGCTAAGGAGGAAGGACGAGAAAACAGGTCCGCTGCGATTTGAGCGGCGGCTGAGCAACCCCGCCACCTGTTGGTAGTTGGCAGTAAGTTCATCATCTCCTGCGAGTTCGGCGGTTGTGCGAGCGTGGTCGTTTGCCAGCCTGTGACTGTTTGAATGTGAGAGGTCATCGTTAGGTCTACCTCCGTCGTTCGCCTTAGTTTTCTGAGACAAGCTCTCTCACTGAACCTGCAGCTTGCCATTAGGACCAGACTGGCCCAGGGTCCATTTGCCTCTGTCCCCACAAGCCCTGGCTTTTTACTTGGCTTTGGGGCTCCAAACTTAACGCTTGTGCAGCCAAGAGGACTCCATGCCAGCCTCAGCTACAAAGCAAGCCCAGGCTGGGCTACCCAAGGCTCTCTAGAACAAACAAACAAACAGGCTTAGGGAGATGGCTCCCTGGGTAACGTTTTACCTGAGTTTAGATTCCCGGCACAAAACAAAAACAAAAAAAGAAAAAAACTGAGCGTGGCAGAACACGCCTGAAGCTTCAGCACAGAGACAGACATGGTAAAAATCAAAATAAAAACTAGGGGGCGTGGCTGAGGGTAGAGGGCTTGGGCGAAGTCCGGGCTTTGATCTGTAGCCCCGCTTGGTGGTGGCAGGAGGATCTGAAACTCAGGACCATCCTCAGCAAGTTGGAGGCTAGCCTGAGCAAGGGGAGATCACTGGTCGGAAGTCCTGGAGGTGGGAGGGGCAAATGTCAGGACTGGGTGAGTGGGCGGGCCCCTCGAGGAAAACCAATGCGGCCTGAGACCCCTAAGGCCCCCATCACGCTTGCCTCAAAGACCATTTTCTAAGCTTTGAGGTGCTCAGCCGAAACCTGGGAATAAGCAAAGGAGTTTAAAAGAAGCCGGTTGTACAGCTCTGTTTCCAAGCTGGAACTTGGAAGTCTCAGGCCGACCAATGAGCAGCCAGGACTGAACTTGCTCTATAGGAACCATCCAATAGAAGTAGGAAGCCGGGCCTGGGAGGCGGGTCCTGCCCGGTTGACACAGCTTGTGGCCCAGAGCTTTCCTGGGACCTCCTGCGGATTTTTGAGGGTAGCGGTGGAACATGGGGAAACTTGATTTTTAAAGGTTAGCGAAGACGTGGTGGTGGGAGCCGCGCAGTTGCTTTATCAGGAAACATGAGAGAGTACGGTTAGACGGGGAGGAGCTGGAGCGTGCTAGCCTGGCCGGTGAGGGGTCGTCCTCGCTCGCTCGCTGTCTGCCGTGGTTCTGAGGCAGCGTCTCTCACTGAGCCTAGGGCTCACTGTGTCTAGACTAGCTGTAGCTGTGCGTGGAGTCCTGGGGTGCTGGGACAGGCAGATGCCGCCACGTCGGGCGTTGCCATGGGTGGGTACCGGGATCTGGAGTCAAGTCCTCCCCTTTCGCTGTAAACACTCTGCCGCGAGCCATCTTCTCAAGCCTTGGGGGTTTTGTTGGCGTGTTCGTTTGTGTTGGTTTGTTGTTTGTCTTTAAGGAAGTTTTTAGTTTAGCTCAAGCTCCTGTTAGCTATGCAGCTGAGAGGCTGGCTTGAATCCTCCTAACCGACTTAACCCGCTTTATTTATTTTGTTGGCTTGTTTTGGGCTTTTTGAGACATGGGCTCACTATGTAGATCAGGATTGCCTGGAACTCACGATCCTCCTTACCTCTGCCTTCGAAGTAGTAGAATTATAGATGGACCACAATACCAGTAAGGCTTTCTCTCCTCTCTCTTTCCTCTCTCTCTCCTCCACCTCTCTCACTGTATCTGTCTCTCTCTTTCTCCTTTCCTTTTTACAGGCTCACCGTATACCCCCGGCTGGAACTTGCAATCCTGAACTGGCTGGTACGGAACTCTAGTAGATCCACCCATTTCTGCATCCAGAGGGCTGGGATGAAAGGCGTTTGTAACCATGCCCAAAGAGAGTCTTACCTTTAGGGTGTTTTATAGGGTCCAAAAAGGTAGCTTTGGGGGGTGGGTAGGGAGGGACAGTGTTTGGGGAACAAAGTGTTGTAAGAGGACATTTTACATTTTAGAGAGAAAAGTCATCAGAATCAAGGATTTGGGGGGTAGAAGAAGAGCCAGTGTGAGCTACGGAAACAATTATAAAGGTGAAGAGGGAGGGGGACTGGGGACACAGGAAGAAGTCCACAGGCCAAGCGAGATGATAGGCTGTGGAAGGTGGGAAATTCTGATGGGCAGGAAATTCTACCGATGGTGAAAAGGAGTGGATCAGGATCTGGAGAGACAGCCCACTGTCTGAGAGCACCAGCGGCTCTTCCAGAGCTCTGACTCCAGTTCAGCACCCTCGTCAGGCTGGCTTCCAGGGCATCCAGCAGCCCTGCTGACTTCCTTGGGCACTTACACAGACACACACACACATAAAAAGAAAAAGAAATATTTACCCCTTTGGTTTTTATTACTTTATTTTACTTTACACGCATGATTTTTTTGCCTGCGTGTAAGCCTGTACACCGTGTGCCCACTGTATCTGCTGGGGCCGGAAGAGGTCATCAGATGCCCTGGGGGCGAGAGAACCGTGAGCTGCCATGTGAGTGCTGGGAATCAAACGGGGTCCTTAGGGAAAGCAGCCAGTGCTCTTGACCACTGAGCCACCTCTCTGCAAGGGCTAAAGTTAACCTGTAAGCTCCATTTGCCCAAGAACGGATAACATCTTAGAATGCTGGCAGTTATTATTCATGTAAAATGACTAGTCACGTGTTTCCCCTGGTTGCCTAGCTTGACCACACGGAGCTGGGCTGTGTGTAGGCAGGAAGGACTATCAGAATGCATGCTTGCCTCCAATTGGATGGAGGCAGGAAGTTCCTGCATCCTTGCTAGCTTTGCCTTTATGAGCCCCTGACTGACCTAGTTCAGCGCCATTCCCCGGGAACCCTGGGTGTAGACCTGGCAGTGTCCATCTTCCTGGCTGGTACTTAATAAAGCTTGCTTTAATTGGATAATCATTTGGTCTTTCTCCTCACCTCACGGTTTTCAGGCTTAAAACTCTCCAGCCCCCAAGTTTCTTTTCTTATTCTTTTCTTTCTCTATCTCTCTTTTATCTTTAAGAACGAGGTAAGGATGACTGAATGGGGAGTCTAAATCCGTGCTCAGACCTGAGTCACTTTCTGTCTCCGTGTGTTTGAACTAATGGCTGCAGTCAATAAGAACGAAGGGCAGAATGAAGAGGAAACTGAGGCTGCAGTCAGCCAAGCTATCCCGGAGTACTGCTGGTTAGCCACGCTGTCCCTCTGCTGTCTGCTTCCGCTGGGCTTGCTCGCCTTGCTCTTTTATCACAAGGTGATGCTCTTCATTCCTCGTCTCCACCCTGACTCCCCCCTGCTTCCTGTAGATTCAGATCCCACTCCCCATTTGGGTCCTTTCTGCTCCCCACTTTACCCTCTCAGAACCCTTTTTTTTAAAAAGCTTACTTTAGCCAGGAGCAGTGGCGCACGCCTGTAATCCCAGCATTCACGGAGGCAGAGGCAGGCGGATGGCTGTGTGTTCGACACTAGCCTGGTCTACAAAGCAAGTCCAGGACAGCCAAGGCTACCCTGAGAAACCCTGTCTGGAAAAACCAAACCAAACCACAAAGGCTTATTTTACTTATGTGTATCACATATTTGTTTGTGCATGACTGAAGTGCCTTCAGGGTCCAAGAGAAGATGGGGGTTACAGGCAGCTGTGAGCCCCTGACACGGATTCTGGAAACCATACTCAAGGCTTCCGTCAAAGCAGTGTAGGCTCTTAACCACCAAGCCATCTCTCCAGCCTCTATCTGAGGATCCTTTAAAGCTTATCTTTTTCCTCTTTCCCTCTCCCCTGAAAAGCAGACAGTGATCTACAAGGAACAGAACAAATATGAAAAGGCAAAAGACGCCTCCAGATATACCTTCATTTCGGCCTTGACCTCCATCATTGGAGGAGCCATCATTTTTCCCTTCATGTTATACCTAAAATTCCTCCTGTAACCTGTCACTGCCCGTGGACTGACCACGAGATATGTCCATACGATGACGGGACTGATGTGGCCTGCAGCTTAGGACTCCCTGGGACACCTTCTCGCTGAGGTCTGGGGTGCCGAACTGATTGAGATCAGAAATAAAATCAGTAAGAGCAATGACAGGCCTTTGTGGACTCTGGTGCTAGATGGAGACTCAGCATGGAGGCAAGGATGAGCCATGCCCAGGGAGGGCAGGGCAATCAGGGTGCCCGGCTCTACTTCTAGTCTTGCTGATACCCACACAGCTACCGCTCTTGAAGCTGTCTTTTCTTTCTTTTTTTTTTTTTTTTTTTCCTTTGCAAATTTAATTGTCAGGACAGGAAGGCCTTCCCCCCTGAGCCAGCTCTCTGGTTAGTCCTGGCTCACTTTCTGCTGTTATTTTGTTTTTGTTTTGGCTTTTGAGACAAGGTTTCTCTATGTAGCCCTGGCTGTCTTGGAACTCACTCTGTAGACCAGGCTGGCCTCCAGTTCACAAAGATCTACCTGCCTCTGACTCCCCAGTGTTGGGATCAGAGGTGTTCCAAACACTATCTAGCCCTAAACCATTTTCCAGTTAGTGATTTTCCTCATCAGTGTGAGCCTTACGTGGTATGAGTTTTTACTAATGCCAAAAAAATATTATTTTTACCTTGTTAAATTCCGGATCTTTTTATTTTTAGAAATATTCTCGAACTTTTTGCTAGAGTGCAGTTCAGCCTGATACACCCAGACCTCGTCTTTCCAGTCAGCATCTGAGAACTGTTTGGTCAAGAACTACCTTAAAGAGTCATTAAGTCAAACCCCAAGACAAATGGCTCAAGTGCCTATTTAACATTTCAAAGCTGACCTGCCCACCAGGTTATCCCAGAATCCTGCAGTCCTTACCTGCCTATTTAACATTTCAAAGCTGACCTGCCCACCAGGTTCTCCCAGAATCCTGCAGTCCTTACCTGTCACAGGGTATGGCTGGGATACCCAGCCCTCTACCCTAAACTCTCTGGCCCAGGGCAGGGCTGCCCCCTCCCCGAGGCTCTTGCTTATAATCCAGACATTTTAGTAACCCACCCCTTCTGGGCCTCCTGGCCTAAGCTTCTGGTTCTCCTCCCACTCAGCCCACAAGGCCTACCCAGTCAGGTAGCCAGAATGCTAGAGAGCTAAAGTTCCTTCTACATAGTCTTAAATAGCCCTCACCTCAAAGTCCCTCCTACTCTTTAATCCCTGTCATCTGGTTTCTTGCTCTGCCTCTTGATTTAGGGGTAACTTTATTAAATCCTGTGTACAGAAAGCTCTTGGATTAAAGGTGTGTGCTAAGGCTGGGTGAACCACACCATAATCACCTGTTTACAATAAAGTTCTGGGAGTAAAGGTGTGTGATAGGGCTCAACCACACCAAAAAAGAAACAGGGTTTTACAGTTCCCAATGGGATCAAACATCCCGCAACACCCCATTTTATCTACAATAAACGTTCTCCTCCACCATACCTAGCAGTCATGTCCTTCCCTCTTTCTTTCTTTCTTTCTTTCTTTCTTTCTTTCTTTCTTTCTTTCTTTCTTTCTTTC
>NW_026596158.1:2763598-2804858 GCF_907164565.1 Psammomys obesus | reverse complement strand
TTCTTTCTTTCTTTCTTTCTTTCTTTCTTTCTTTCTTTCTTTCTTTCAGCTTCTACTCAGTATCCACTGAAGGAGGTTTTCCCACTTTGGCATGTGGGCCCTTCCCCTTTTCCTCAGCCCTCCATGGTCCTTCAGGGTGGCTGATCCTTCACCCTGGACTAGCTTCCCAGTGTCAGCGTACTCATGGCAGGGCCTCTGCAGACTTCTGGGTTCTCTCTCTGTCTTGTGGTTTCTAGCTTCTCTGCAGCTCTAGCTCTTCATCCTCAGCTTGTGGGGAGAGAGCAGGAGAGAAGGGTAAGAGCAAAAGAGAGTAAGCAAGAGAGAAGAAAGAGGCAGGGGTCCTTTTATCCCAGGCCCCTGTGGGTGGTGATCAATGATAACCTCATAGGTTACTTGGCAGCTAAGAAGCAGGCTGCCTAAATGCTGACAGTCATCAGGCTGGACTGGCCAGGGCTAGGGAAACAGGACAATAGTGAGAGAGCAAGACAGCAAGAGATAGATAATAGAGCACAGTGAGAGAGAATAAGAGAATTAGAGTAAGTGATTAAGAGAAAGTAAGTGGATAGCAAGAGACAGAAAGAAACAGAAAATGTTCGTAAAAGACTAAATAGGATAGCAGGGTTCTAAAGAGAATGAGCATCTGGAAGAGGGAAGCCCATGAGCTGGAGGGAGGGGAGGGTAGGAAGGAGGTCAGAAGAGCTAAGATGCAGGCGCTAGTTTTTGAAATGCTACTTTATTTGGGGATTCCTTTAAGCTTATACCTCCCTTCCGACCCCCCAACTCCAGGGGGTATGGGAAAAGAAGGTTGGGAAGAAAAAGAAGGGAAAGGGGATGTAGCCCTCTTTGCTTCTTCCTGCTGGGTAGGGTCTGAGTAGTCTTTTGGGGGCAACACCAGTATCTGTTGTCAGGAAATCCAGAAGTCCAGGTGACCAGGGAACCAGCAAGCGCAGCAAGCCTACTGCGCCTTCCTCCTCTGGGCCGTCATTTATACCCCTCAAAGTCCTCAGGATTCAACAAATCCTAGCTGGCAAAGACCACGTGCCACATGAGACAATTAACAGGTGTGGACAAACTAACCTCCCTCCCCCGACGTGGGGATTATAACAAACATATTTACATATAATATACCAAAACCTCCACAACACTAGGATGCCAGCATGGACTTTGTTTATTTGTTTCTCTATTATTTGTTTGGGTTTTCGAGATAGGGTTTCTCTGGGTAGCCTTGGCTCGCTTTGTAGACCAAGCTGGCCTCACACAGAGACTGCCTGCCTCTGCCTCCTGTGTGCTAGGATTACAGGAGTTCGCCACTGCGCCCGGCTTAGTGTGGATTTAAAAATATGTAACAGGCACTTATTGTTAGTTCACAAATCGGTGCATTAGCCCACTCCCAGGCTGCTTAGGCACCTGTGATGTCATCATCCGCCTCTGCCCACAGGGGCCTGGGATAAAAGGACCCCTGCCTCTTACTTTGATTTCTTGCTCTCCTGCTCTCTTGCTCGCTCCCCTTTCTCTGTTGGCGTGTGCGTGTGCGTGTGCGTGTGTGTGCGTGTGTGTCTGTCTGACTTTCTTCTCTCTTTCCATCTTCATCCAATAAAATTCTTTTAAATCTGTTGTATATACGTGGCATCATTTTAAAATACATTTGGTGCCCGATGCCTCGGTGGGTAATCCCACAGTTTTCACTCTGGTCCCCCATTCACTTCCAGGCCTGCTTACAACAAATCTTTCTTCTGCTCAGGCCGGCCTTTTACGACCTGTGCCTGCCTGCTGCTGCTGCCGCCGCCGCCACGCACATCTGCCAGCTTCCCGCGGCTGCTTAGAGTCAGCAAGAGGCCTCTCCCATTCGAATCGCTCTGGCGGGATCATAGGGCGCTCAGTGCGCCCGGAACCCGCTTAAAAGACTCAGACGCTGCTTCACACCTCCGTCCGCCGGTCAAAGCCAACAAATCGTGCCGCCTCCCTCACCGACTGTCACCGCCCTCAAGTCGGTGTATGAAATCCAGACTCTTCTCACGTGGTACCGCGGGCACCTAGCCGCCCGCCCTTCCCCACTCTTTACCCTCCCCTCCCACCTCTGCAGCAGGCCTGCAGGGGTCTAAAGGCAAGCCATCACTCCCTCATTTCTTTTTTTCTACTTTCAAAAAAAAAAAAATTAAGATTAAACTGTAAACCTTGGGATGGCTACAGAGTATGAAACAAAAACTTTAAAGCTCTTTAATTATGGTTAACTGTTTATCATCTCCTTTTAGACTAAGAAAAGCAACAAGTCTCATTTTAAGCGGGTATGAATTTTTAAGTTCCAAGTTATATCTTTACAACATGCCATATATACATACATACACACACACACATATAATTCAACCCTGGTTCAACATAATTTTTATATGACGTGAAAATTTCAAGGTTATAAAGGTCTATTCAAATTAAGCTAATTTAAAATGTGTGTCTAACTGCCTGTGTCCTTATTGGTTCCTAAATCAGTAAGCAAAAAAATGCTGGTTTTCCTGCCACAAGCCGCATGTGGTCCGGATGCACCATTAGGCTTTCTGGCTAATAGATTCGGTATAATAAATTCCAGTGTAAACTTAAAACTGTTTTATACTGTTCTACTATATTATTGGTTCTAAAACTCATACCTCATGTGATGTGATAGGCTCAGCAGGATTTCCAGTCTGTGACTGAATGTTTTGTTTTGATACTAGTTCAAAAAATCATTTACAGTCATGCTAAACAAACAAACAAAAAAACACCTAGCTTTACCCATTTTCTTGTTTTATGTTTTCAAGATTAAGTCAAATGATCATTGTTTGGCCCAGCTATGCTTAATATATCATGGTCCTCAAACATGTCAGAAAATCTGCAGAAGAGTGCATTTCGACTCTTAATAAAAAGGCTCAATGAGACAGAGACCCCAGTGTCTGGTGGTGACCCCAAGGCCTCCAGGAAGAGTTGGGCACAGTCACAGATGACTCCACCTGCCCTGTGCTATCAAGCAAGCCTGCCTCAGCTGGTTCACTGCCTGAGCTGTGGACAGACATGATACCCGGAGAGCTGACTGCCCTGGTTTGCCTAGACAAAATAAGGTTAGTAATTCTCCCAAATTCCTCTTCCATGGAAAGGCCCCTCAGATTCCCTGGTCCCAGCGCCCAAAGACTGATGCTGCGAGGTGGCCCTACAACTTGTGCCTATAAGAGCCACCCTCACCACAGGAGCCTAATGGGAAGGCCGTCTGGATAATGGGTGAGCCTCTGTCCTATTGATTAATACCTAGGCCTCTTGGATTATGCTTCCTGTGGTAATTTATCCTCCTCAGGTCTCTGATGGGTTTGAAGAAAACTAAGGCTTCAAGCTGCCCTCTCAAGAATGTACAATTTCTCTAAGCTCTGAGCTTCTAATAATGTTTGAGGGCCTGAAAGAAGGTGTTTCAAGGTTGGTAAATGCAAGTTTTAAAGGTTAAAAGGTCTAAGGTGATTTAAGGTATCCTAAATAGGTAAAAATGCTTCATCTTTCCTCCTGTTGCTACACTGCTGTTGTATTAACTTCCCAGAGCTTTGATATTAATCACTGGAGCTCTGACTTAGGAATCTAACTCCAATAAAAAACATTCCAGGATACGATCCACTGTCATAGTCCAAGCTCAAGATTTTAAATCTCCTTTGATTTGTCTTTTAAGGATAAACTGAAAAGTTGTTTCTAATTGTGCTAGACTTACATCTATCCAGCCTTCTAGATAAGAAAAAGAAGCCTCCCTTCCATAATGTGTAATCCTACTAAAAGTTAAGACCAAGTGAGCTTTTTTCCCCTTCTACTTCATGAAAGGCTTCTGCCTTTCCAGAGCTCACCTTAAAGTGTGTTTATGCTGCTAACACAAAGGAGCCTGTCTCCTGCCTTTTTCCATCATGTATATTTCACTGCGAAGTACAATGATAATGCTAACATGTCTAAAGTTTTATCTCCTTCATAAAATTAAAAAGGGATTCTTGTAAGCCGCAGAAAATCCACCTGAATCCCACCTCCCAGGTCAACTAGGCCCCGATAAGTACTGCACCTATTGTCTGTCTCAAAAGGTGGGATTCCTTCCCCCCTTTTCTTGGTTCCTGGCTACCTGATGGCTACATCTGTACATCCAAGGCCGGCAGATTGATGAGTTCCCTTCCATGGTGGGCGTAAACATTCCCCTTTGTCTGAGACTGACCGGTATCTCTCCATTTCACTGGAGAATGGAGATACCCTCCAGCTACAGCCTCCAAGGCTACCGTTGGCTCTTCTCGCTGACCCTCACACAGAGCCTTCCCTTGGGCGAATAATCTTTTCCTTCTTACTGACACTGTCTCTTGGCTTTTCCTTTCCTCTCGAGTAGGAAAATCCTAGTACCAGGTGAGGCCATGTCTTCTGGGAGTCTTCCCTGTGGCCCCTGGCACTGCTTGTGATGACCTGCCTTGCCAGCTTGTGCCCCTGTACCTCTGGTTCCACTCTGTGGGTACACCCCAAAGCCTGGCAGAACTGATTTACTTTTCTCTCTTCACCCATGGGACTCGTGTCTTCCACCATACCCCCAGGCTGTCCTCTGAGATGCCTTCTAAATAATTTCAGATTTGTACACCTAGCACCCACTTTAAGGGCCTCTAGGCTTACATGCTTCTGCAACCAAATTTGGCCTCAGTATTTTTTACATGACTGATCCAGAACAAAACCTTTTTAATTAATATCAACAATTGGGTAGATGGAAGAGGTTCCCTTGGATAAGTGGAGTTGTGCTAGGTTCAAGCTTCTTTGATCCAAGCCTTCCATCTCTGTTCACTCTCCCAAAATGTTTAAAATGTACCTAAAAGAAATTTTCTCTGTAGCTTTCTTAACTTTGTCTTCTGCCTGTCACATGTTCCAGGATCCTACCAGACCCATCCTACATCCATGACAGCACTAAAGCAGCTACCACGGTGTTCCTTCCAGTCTGACCTCGCAGACCACGTCCAGTTGGACCTGCAGTTGTTCTTACAGATCCTGGGCTTCTTTTTCCTGGACTAGCCAGCACTTCAGCCTTTTGGCCTCCCTATCGCCGCCCTAGTGTCAGCAGGCAGTAGCTAAAGGTGATTGATTTCTTTGTCCAATACTTATTATCAACAAAAGGCTGGACTGGTGTGCTTCTGGCCCAGGACCAACAGCTCCAGGGTCTCCCAGCATTTCTTAGTCCCTATCTGCTGCTGGGGATGGCTGGCAAACCCCACCCTTTACCCTGAACTTTCCAGGGCAGGAGCTTCCTTTCCTCACCATGTAATCTGGACACTGTGGTGCGCTTACTTTTTTTTCTCTCCCCCTCTCTCCTATCCCCTTGCGTGGCAGCCAAGCATTTATATGCTTTAACTTGCCTTACATGAAAAGCAGTCCAGAAAAGCAGTCCAATGTCCTCAATGTCCCCTCCCTAGCTCCCCCCTTTTTTTCTTAATTATAGAAAAGGAGGAATATTAGTTCACAAGTCAATGCACTAGCCCACCTCCAGGTTGCTTAGGCACCTGTGATGTCATCATTGGCCGCCACCCACAGGAGCCCAGGATAAAAGGACCCCTGCCTCTACTATTTCTTGATCTCTCCTGTTCTCTCCCCTTTCTCTGTTGGGGTGCCCCTTCCCTTCCCTCACCATGTCTCTCTCCTTCCTTCCTTCTCCCTCTCCATCTCCATCCAATAAACTCTTCCATATTATATCTGATGTATATGCGTGGCATCATTTTTAAATACTAACACTTACAAGTAGAGACTGAGGGGGAAAAATAGGAATGAATCTGATACAGAAACAACTGTACTAGGACACCCGGGGTTGGGGCCCCAGCTCCATAGAAGGCAGGAAACGCCTGTCTCCTGAGGGTGTCAGATAGGTTTGATCACAGATGAAATAATCATAGACATAGAACACGCAGGTGTGGGCTGGAGAGATGGCTCAGTGGGTAAGAGCACTGGCTGCTCTTCCAGAGGACTGGCTTTGATTGCTAGCACCCCACAGGGTGGCTCACAACTGACTACCTCCAGTTCCGGGGGATCTGATGCCCTCTTCTAGTCCCCACAAACACTGCACGCACGTGGTGCGCATCTAGACAAGCAGGTGCACACACATACAGAAATAAAAATAAAACAACTCAGGTGCTAGGCCTCTCAAGAATGAAGAACCTACGGGCTGGAGAGCTGGCTCAGCAGTTAAGAGCACTTGTTGCCCTTGCAGAGGACCAGGCCCGATTGCCAGCGCCCACATGGTGGCTCACAGCCATCTGTAATCCCAAAGACCTCTTCAGACTTCTTTGGGCATCGGGCACACAGTGTGCACAAACATCCATGCAGGCAAAACATTCATAAATAACTTTTAAGGAAGAACAAGTCTGCCAAGGCCATAGTCTGTGAACATCAAGTGTATTTACACAGCCACATGATGCATGAAACAACCACATACATGGCACATTAGAAAGGACTTTCCAGCTGCTCACGGAGTCCCACCCTGGAATCACAGCTCCTAGGACAATGAAGTAGGAGAGTATCTTAGTTCAAATCCAGCCTGGGTTTTATAGACAGAACTTGTTCCAAAACAAAACCAGCCTAGGCTTTGTGGCATGGGCCTTTAATCCAAGCACTTGGGAGGCAGAAGTAGACAGATCTCTGTGAGTTCAAAGCCATCCTGGTCTACGTAGCAAATTGCAGTCCAGCTGGGGCTACATACTGAGACCTGGTCTTTAAAAAAAAAACAAAACTGGGAGATGGCTCAGTTTATGGTAAAGCACTTGATGGCGCACGTGAGGACTTGAAACTGGATCCCAGCAAGTGTGGTTGTGCATGCCTTCAACTCCAGTGCTGAGGGCAGGACAGAGGCAAGGCAGAGGCAGAAAGGTGGCTGGAGCTTGCCAGCTTAAATCCAAGAGCCCAAGCTCAGTGACAGACCCTGTTCTAAAGCAGGAAAGGAGAGCTGCCTGCCATCTTCCTCTGGCTGCTCCGGGTACCCATGTGGGGGTGCTCACCAGCACATCCCAGGGGGTGTACAGCACACACGTGCACTCCCGAGAACACCCATACCTACACACACCCATGTGCACACAGACACATTAGTGAACTCTCAAGCACGCGGACACAAACACATACACACACCCTTGTGCTCTAAAAGATAACCAGTGGAGTGGTGGTGGCACACGCCTTTCTTCCCAGCACTTGGGAGGCAGAGGCAGGAGGATGTCTGTGAGTTTAAGGCCAACCTGGTCTACAAAGTGAGTCCAGGACAGCCATGGCTACACAGAGAAAACCTGTCTCAAAAAAAAGGTATGGAGAAGGGTTTAACTGTAGACATGGCGGAGAGTACAGCCTCTTACAGTGAGTGAAATAAGCAGGAGTCTGAATTCCACCCCGTCCTTCTCATTTCCCCTCCCCTGGATGCTACGCTCGAGCTCCAAAAGCCTCCAGAAGCAGCCTCCTGGCTCCAAGACCTGGCAACGGAGACCTGCGGTCGGCTTAGCGTCCCGGAAGGTTTCGACGTCGCGCTCGTGACGTCATAGATGGGCGCCGCGCTTCAAGAGAGTGCGGGAAGCTGCAACTGCAGCTCAACTCTGTGACAGCCATGGAACCTACGCAGTTAGCGCGGGAACTGAGTTGCTGGGCTGCGGAAGAGATGCGGGTGCCCCAAGCGGCCCGCCCCCGGGAGTCGACGCTGCGCAGGTGAGGCCGCTCCTGCGGTAAGGACCCCTCGTCCCGGAGTTAGCCTCCAGGAGCGAGAGCCCACCCTCCTCGAGGATGAGACAACCCCACCCCACCCCCACCACACATCCGAGGGCTCCCCACGCAGAGAGGGTTCTCTCCAAGAAAAGAATCTTGGAGCTGAATGAGGAGCCCGGGTGCCGATCCCCGGGACGCCGCCCAAAGCAGGATCGCCGACACGCTGTGAAAATAGGATCTGCAGAGTAAGGGGGTCCCCATAGCACCTCACCTCTGCCGCTCTCACCCTAACCAAAGCCTAGGTGATGGCTTATCCCCGCCGGCGAAATAAGCCCATCCACGCCGTGTTCAAAAGTATAAAAGCGGGAGGTTTATTTGGGAACTGAAGTTCCTGGGCGACTTCAGCAGCCTCAGGGGACGAGGCCGGAGAAAGCCGACCCCCCCCCCCCCCCCACTATGGCGGTCGGGCTTTTTAAGGATTGTGGGCGAAGGAAGGTGACTTGTCTGCACCTGCTGATGGCTCCAGATGAGGGTGTTGGGACTGTCCTCAGGAATGTGGAGGCTTTTCTCGAAGGGGCCACGATTGGAGAGAGAAAGTGAGGTTTGCCGGATGATGAGGGGGAGGCGTGGGCAACCCCAGATGCCAAGGGAGCCCTGGGCAGTTAGCAATGGCTTTTCTATTGAGGATCAAATCTGTAGAAACAACCACCCATGCATGCATGACCCTGTTGTGGAAGTCTCTTGGCTGTAGACCTCTCTCAGCCACCTCTGGAAGTGACTACAGCTAACCCTCATCTAGAAGAAAGAGAACCCCATCGTGGGTTAAGAATACTCTCACACTTAGCGAGAAGGCCGCCATCTCAGTAGCACCCCACCCCCAACCCCAGGAGCACTAGCCTCTTTTCCCAGAGGTAGGAAATCTTGGAACTTTCCACCACCATAGGAACAGTGGGAACAGTGGGAGGGTCTTCCTCGTGGGCAGTGGCCCAAGCTTACCTTGTACTGTATCCCTTCAGGCTGTGTCTGGGTCAGGGGGCTGACATCTGGGCCTACATTGTGCAGCATGTTCGTAGTCAAAGGTGAGCTAAGCTAGTGCAGGGGGAGGGGAGAGTTGGGGGAGGGGGGGAGTTAGGGGCCGGGAAAGGCATGGGCAAGGCCTGCAGCAACTCCTCTCCCTCCCATCTTTCCAATGCAGGAGCATCAGGACGATCCGGGGAAACCTTCTCTGGTAACTGCTTCTTAAACTCACTGATTCCTGTCTTCCCCATCTTGTCTAGCCATGGCCACAGCCACAGCCTCTACCTCCTGCCTTCTGCCCTGGAAGGCCGAGCCGCCTCCTAACTCTGCTCTCATTTCTTTAGGTATGGCCATCAGGACAATCCAAAGGTGAGAAGCCGGTGCCCTAAGATTCTCTTTCAACCAAAAATGAGCTTGCAAATATTTTCCTCTAGGCCTGGCTATGTCAGGGACAGTGTGTTAGAAAACAGCCTAGATCTTCGCGCTCCCAGGAGTTGCAGTCCAGCGGGGGCAGGTACCCGTGGAGTAGTGTAGGGAGCAATGGTATGTGGACATGGGGCATTGGTGCTGGAGAGAGGAAGATGCTGAGCTCAGGACCCACAGTCTCGGCACTCAGGAGGAGGTGAGCCTGGGCTACAGAGTGAGACCCTGTAAAAAAAAAAAATGGCGAAACTGATAGAGAAGATGCAGAAAGGACAGGTTCAAGAGAGCCGCTAAGGAATACAAGGAAGAGGCCAAGACTAGGAGGGGGACACCAGAGAGATGGCTTGACAGGAACACTTGCTGCTCTTGAATAGGACCCCAGTTCAGATCCCAGCCTCCAGAGCAGGTGGCTAACCACCAACTGTGATTTCAGCACTCAGGGACCTAACACCCTCCTCTGGCCTCTATTGCCATGTGCAGGCGTGTGGTACACTCACACACATTAAAAAAAAAAGACTAAGACAGAAGCTGGGTATGTTGGTACTTGCCTACTATCTCAGTATTTGGATGCTGAAGCAAGAGGGCTGTGAGTTTAAGATCAGTCTGAGCTAGCTACACAGCAAAACCCCGCCTTGATAAGAAATACAAGATGATGAAAAGCATCTGACAAGAGATGTAGGAGTCACCACACAGACAGAAAACTAAGAGGATGGTGAGGCAGTCCCAGGAGGAGAGAGCCAGATGGACTGTTGTGCTTCTGTGTCAGACCCAAGCCATTAAAAAAAAAGAGAGAATTGTCATCTATCTCCCAGAAGATGAAGTGAGGAGCCTAGTACCACCCAGAAGGTAGTCCCACTAGGCAAAGCCCAGATGAGTACAAGCATCTGGCCTTCTGTCCCTGTTTCTGATCCCACCAGATCCGTCGGAAGATGGAGCTGGGAGCCACTGCAGCCCGCCTGCGGACAGAGATCCAAGAGCTAGACCAGAGCCTGGAGAAGATGGATCGAGAAACTGAGGCTCAGGGTGACTCCTGGGGCCAGTCAAATGGGCACCGAAACCCTGGGTGAGGGAGGTATTAACAGCTACTCCTGTTCCTCTCACAGATGTGGCCATGGCACAGACCCTGCAGAGCCTGAAAGACACCCAGCACCGAGCTCTTCTCCTCCAGGCCCAAGCTAAGGCTGTACGAAGACAGCAGCATGGGCTGCAGGATCCCATGCAGCGCCTGCAGAATCAGCTCAGGCGCCTGCAGGACATGCAGAGGTGGGGCTCAGCCCCCTCAGCTTAGACATTCTCCACAGAGAACCCTCATGCTCTCCCTGCTCCCTTCCTGCTTTCAGAATTCTGAGCTTCCAGCCGTCAGGGCCCATGGGGTGGGGAGTTCTATTATCTTGGGCACCTGGATTGACGGTGCCAACCGGATATCCAGAACACTGGCTTTGGATAGACAGCTGAATACAGAGAACCAGCTGATGGCCCCCTGGCAGGAGGCAGATGGTAGAAATAAATCCTTGAAGGGTCAGATTGCGAAGGGAAAGGGGTAATGTTTAGGTTGGGGGAGGAGTCCCAGAGCAAGCTCAGAGGCTGGAGCTCGGCTCGAGAAATAGACAGCCAGCACATAGTGCAGCCCAAGCCTTGCTGGCCAGAGGGGCAGTGCGAGGAGGTAGACAGAGCCGGAGGGTCACTGCCATTTCTCTGAAAGAGCAGACACCGTGGCTTGGCTGCTTAGAACCGCTTGAGTGTAAGTGAAGTGCTCTTTGTGCCTCTGTGTCCAAGATCTATGGAATAGCGCTAATATTCTGCCTTTCTAGTCAGTAAAAGAACTAGGAGAGCCAAGTCATGGACAATGCTCAGAAGATGTCTGCTAGCTGTTCTAAATGTGACAGGAAAGTGTCCCGTTGGGAAGGGTTTGGAATAGTGCCCTGACACTCCTTAGGTCCCTTGAGGGAGTCTTGTTGTGGTGGTGTATGCCCGTGTACCAGGTGAGTGCCTGGTGCCCTCAGAAGCCAGAAGAGAGCCCTGGCTTCCCTGGAACTGAGGGCTGCCGTGGAGGTGCTGGGAGCCGACCCAGGTCCCCTGAAGAGCAGCCAGTGCTCTCAACCTCCCCCATCCATCCCTCCCGCGCAGCTGTTTTCTGTCCTGGTACTCGCATTCAGCTTCGGGCTTCCCGTGCGCTGAACAAATGCTTTACTACTGAGCTACGTCCTCTGTTTGGCTTCTGTTTTGGACAGGGTCTGTGTAGACCCAGCCGGCCTGAGCGTGATGATGATTGCGTTCGCCTCTGTCTCCCAAGTGCTGGGATTAAAGGTGTGCACTGCCACACTTGGCACGTCCTTTTGCGGGTTTGTTTGAAGACGCCTTTACTGCCCTCCCTTATGTGTGTGCCTGTGTGAGTCCGTGTGCGCCACATGCATGCAGGAGTCTCAGGCAGTTGTGAGCCAGATCCTGTGCGAGAGCAATAGTGTTCCTAACCACTGAGCCATCTCTCCCGCCCCAACTTGCTTTTTTTAAACTTTCTATAAAATGTGAGGCAGAGTTTTGCTGAGTTACCTAAACTAGCCTTAAATCTGCTTTGTAACCACAGCAGCTGTGACAGCTTTCCACAGTACTGGGATGACAGGCCTGTGCCAGGCCTAACCAAATATAATTTTCTTTGGTATTGTTTTGAGACAGAGTAGTTCAGGCTGGCTGGCCTGGAACTTACTATGTAGCCCAGTGGAGCTAGAAAGATGCGTCAGGTTAAAAGCACTGATTGCAGCAGGTCGTGGTGGTAATCCCAGCACTCAAGGAGGCAGAAGCAGGCGATCTCTGTGAGTTCTAGGCTAGCCTGGTCTACAAAGCAAGTCCAGGACAGCCAAGGCTACACAGAGAAACCCTGTCTTGAAGAAACAAAACAAAACACTGGCTGCTCTCTCAGAAGGCTATGGTTCAATACCACCCTCACGTGGCCACTCACTATTAGCCCAGGTTGACTAGGTCTTCAATGACCTCCAGCCTCCTGAATGCTAGAATCCAGCAGTTTTCAGCCTGTGAACTGTGACCCCTTTGGGTGTGAAAGACCCTTTCACAGAGGTCACCTAAGACCGTCGGAAAACACAGATGTTCACGTTGATTCCTAACGGTAGCAAAACTATAGTTATGAAGAAGCCGCCAAAGTAATTTAATAGTCCCTCACCACAACATGAGGGACTATATTAAAGGGTCTCAGCATTAGGGAGATTGAGAACCACTGGCTAGAAGCTCAGGCATGACTTTCCGAAGTTTTAGTAGGCCTGCTGACCTAGACCAGGTCAGACCAGCGGGGACAGGAATAGGGAGGCCAGTGTAGGAGATGACACTGTCCTCTGAGAGCTGGGCAGTGGGGGGGAGGGGCGCAGACATCTGCTCTCCCTCGGATCCCATCCCTGTTACACTCTTCCTTCCAGGAAAGCCAAAGAGGACGTGATCCTTGGACCTCTAGTGTCAGCAGCCCCAGCCATAGAGCCTGAGGTGTTGGTAAGAGCCCGGGCTGTGCAGGAGCTAGGAGGATCAGGCAGAGGCCTGGAACCCACTGACGACCCCCCATCCTCTTCCCACTAGCATGATGTCCGGGCAGCCTGCTCCCTCCGGGCTCAGTTCCTGCAGAAGCTTCTGAATCCTCAGGCCAAGGAAGGCAGCACGCAGTGAGTGTTCTGAGACTCCAGGGCCCCGTGAAGGACCTGGGCTTGAAGGATGGCATGGCGTCTTCATTCCTGAGACACTGGCTTTCTGGGTTGGGTCGGTTCTGATCCCTGCCCTGTGAAAGCTCCTGGGGCGGGATGAGGAAGACACAGGCCCACCACAGATAGTGACAGCCAGGTGATCAGGGCTGTGGGGAGGGGAGGCGCGATTCCCTAATGTAGAGAATGAAAAGGCTGTTAGTGTTGACTGTTGAGCCACGGAATTATTACGGTGGTTGTTATTAACCCGCTTTCAAATCAACAAAAGATTTTTAATCTCCCAGTCCCACACCCCATGCCCGTTGCCCTTGTCTTTTCTCTCCGGGCTTCCCATCCAGAACAACATAAATACTTGACGTGCTTTCCATCTGCGCTGCTGCTCTCCAGCCATGACTAAACTCCCGGCCATGTGGTTCTTCTTTACTCTAACCCGTGACATTTTCCCGTTGACTCTCCTCTCTCCTCTCTCCCCTCCTGTGAGCCTCTGTCCTCTCAGCGTGAGAACCTTAGCTCCGCCTACCTCATGTTTGCCCTGCTCAGCTGTAGGTGTATTTATTCTGCCAGCCGGGGATAATTTGGAGGCAAGGTTACACAGTCTTTTGGTATCCGTGAGAGACTGCTTGGAGGACGGAAGAATCTCGGTGTGGGGTGACATCTGCACCGGACTGTGCCATAACGCTAAAATCCAAAGGAGGCCCTTGCCCAGCTGGGGGTGGGGGGTCTCCTAAGGTGAGGGGTCTAAACAGGACAGGTAACAGCCCCCGGGACAGCAAGTTCCGGCAACTGGGGAATTAGTAGCGGCCTGCCTGGTAGGCACAGACAGACTCCTTGCCCTTGCCTGTACAGCGGGGCCAGTGGTGGTGCCTACGTATGGGGGGGTGATTTGGAGGGTAATTGGATTGGCGTGTCCTACAGCATGCTTTGTCCCCTTACCCCACATCCTCAGGAGCCCGCCGGACGACCACTTTGGCTCTTCCTATCAGCAGTGGCTGAGCTCGGTTGAGGTGAGAGGGCGGGACTCTCGGGAGAGGGACCTCCTTCTGCTTCACAGTGAGACTTCCAGTTCCCAACTGCTAACTGTCGGTGCATCACTCTGCCCCGAGGCCCGGCCTGCAGCCCTGTGCCACCACCCTGCCCTGACTTGCCATGTGTCCCTCCCAGACGCTGCTGACAAACCATCCTGCAGGCCACATCCTGGCCGCCTTGGAGTACCTGGCTGCAGAGCGGAAGACGGAGATCTGGTCCCTGTGTAGTGGGGATGGGCTCAAAGGAGAGGAGACATCCAGGTGTGGAGTGAATGTTCCTGTAGCCACGAGCAGGCAGCTTGAACTGCGGATGGGGTGGAAACGAATGCCAGCCAGGAGCAGGGAAGGGGAAACTGATACTAACTACCCACACTCATCCCAACAAAAATAAGAGGCTGCACTCTCAGCTGCTCTGTCCCCATTCCAGGCCACAGGCCCCGGAGCCATCAAACCCCAGCCAGGCCCTGCCACCCACTGTTCATCTAATCCAGGTAACCCTCAGACACTTTCCCAAGACCCACTGAACCTCTTCCCTGTGGACCATAGCCACACAAACCTTGTACCCCCAGGAGGGCTGGCAGGCTGTAGGGACACTGGTTACCGAGAGGAGTGAGCTTCTGAGAGAGAGACGAGTCCTGACTGGCCGCCTCCGGGACCTCGTAGAGGAGGTGGAGAGGCGTTCTCGGGGATCCAATGAGCGGTAAATGGGCTCCCTCTTTCCTGGGAGGCTGGAGATACTGGCTGTGGTCTGTCTGGGGGACCCTTTCCTGGAGCTGCTTTCCTGTGCTTGGGGTTCTCCAGCCTCCCTGAAGCTCTCCCCCGTGTGGCCGCCAGTCTCTTTGCTGTCTCTCACTGCCTCCCTCCCCCACCCCAGGAAAGTACTGCTGCTGGGCCTTAGGTGCAGTGGGCTGTGGGCAGAGCTCAAGGCTCTTCAAGCCCAGAGCCAGGAACTGGAGAATGCAGCCGGGCACCGGCAGCTCCTGCTGCGGGAGCTGCAGGCCAAGCGGCAGCGGATCCTTAAGTGGCGTCGGCTGGTGGTGAGATGCTGGGCCTGGGGGTGTGCCAGAGTGAGGGGTGCTACCTAGAGATCCAAAACTGGGCCTTCAGGGCGTGAGAGATGGCTTGAGAGAACATTAAGCTTGCTCTGCTGCACCAGCTGCTGGTGGCACACACCTGTAGCCCCAGCACTTTGGAGGCAGAGGCAGGTGGATCACTGAGTTCGAGGCCAGCCTGGTAGAGTGAGTTCCGTGACAGCCAGGGCTGCACAGAGAAACCCTTTCTCAAGAAATAAGAGAGTGCTGGCTGTCCTCCCAGAGCACCTGGGTTTAATTCCCAGCACCTACACGGCAGCCCACAACTGGGACTTCAGTTCCAGGAGACCTGATGCCTTCTTTCTGCCTCTGTGGTTAACTTGTAGACATACGGTACCTGACAGCCATACAGGCAAAACACTCATGCATAAAGTAAAAATAAATAAATCTTCAAAACAATTAAGAGGTAGGGAGGGGAGGAATGAACAAAAGACCCGGGCCTCTACGTGGAGCAGGGACCCGGGGTGAGACTCCCAGGCAGAAACAGGCCCTGCACCCTGTACCAAGGGATGGACTGCCAGGGGCAGAGGGAGGGACAGGAAGCTAGGGTGCCAGTGGCTTCCTGATCCCCAGGAGGAGACCCAGGAACAGATCCGCCTGCTCATCAAGGGAAACTCAGCCAGCAAGACCCGCCTGAGCCGGGGCCCAGAGGAGGTAAGATGGGCGCTGGGCAAGGTTCGTGGGCGAGGGCGAGGGCCACCCCACCCACCCTCTGCATCCCGCAGGTGCTGGCTCTACTTCAGCGGAAGCTTGTTCCCACCTTCGAGGCTGTGGCACCACAGAGCCAGGAACTGCTCCGCTGCTTGAAGGAAGAAGCCCAGCAGCTGCCCCGCATCCCACTGGACCCCCTGCTACGGCGCCACGCCGAAGGGTGAGACTGGTTCAGCCCCATCTTCCCTCCTAAAACCATTCAGATAGCTCCAACTCGAGGTTCAGTGAGAGTGAGCCCCACCCGGAAAATAAAGGTGATCAAGAGGACATCTGACACCCCCCGCGGTCCTCCATACTCACAAGTGGCCCAGGGTCCCCAGGCTGCCAACCCTCACTCCGTATCATCAGCCCCAGTGTGGTCTCCCAGTCCTTAGGCCCCGTGCCCCCGGAGCTTCTGGAAATCAAACTGTCTAGTGTTCTATTGCTTCCCCCAGGCTGGAGCTGCCATCCAGGATTCTACCATCCATCCATCAGCTGGACCCCAACACCCCAAGGGGCCCCAGCTTCATCTCTCTGAGTCACACGCTCGGGCTGCCCGTAGGGAAAGTGAGTGGCCATGCCCTGTGACTTGTCTGCCCATCCCAGTCCCAACCCTAAGAATAAGGTAACCCTGTCCCTCTCCTATCCCCAGGCACCCGAACTACTACTTCCAAAGGCTGCCTCTCTCCGCCAAGACCTTCTGTTTCTCCAGGACCAGCAGGGTCTCTTAGAAGGAAATCTCGTCCGTATGAAGACCAGTTTGCCTCTGGAACCATCTACCCAGGGTACGTTGGCCCTGTCTGCCTTCCAGACGCAGCATTTATTCCTTCTGGATTGGACCACAGGCTGGCTGAAATGCTAACACCCCCACTACCATAGTGTGCTGGAAACTTGCTTGTGCGTTTGCTCCAGCTGCAGAGCAAGCTCTTGCTGTGTGCACTGCTGTTCTCTCTGGTGACAGAGCAGGGAGTGCAGGTGCGCACGGCTCAGTGGCCTGGTCACGAGGTAGAATGGAGGTTGGTGGCTGGTTCGATTTTGGGTTTTTTTGGTGTGTATCTCACTGGGTGTGTAGCATAGACCGGCTTCAAACTAGAGAGCCTCTTGCCTCTGCCTACCAAGGCCTACAGCACTGCCACCAGCAAGAGTTTGGCTACAAACCTAGACAGTCAGATGTGGGTCTACCTCCAAGGCTATAAAACCCATCCATTTGCCAAATACTCACTCGTCGCCATAAGAATGTTGTTTCCTTTCAGTGTGCATGCGTGTCCCACCCACAGCATGTTTGTGGAAGTCAGAGGACAGCATGCTGGAATCTGTCCTCTCCTTCCCACCATGGGGTCCCAGGGATCAAACTCACGTCATCGGCTTAACAGTTAACACCCACCTTTCTCTGCTGAGCCACCTGGATGGTCCAGGGTTGTTTCGTGATGATTGTTGCTTTTTTGTTTTGTTTTTGTTTTTTCGAGACAGCGCTTCTCTGTGTAGCCCTGGCTGTCCTAGACTCACTCTGTAGATCAGGTTGGCCTTGAACTCACAGAGATCCACCTGCCTCTGCCTCCCAAGTGCTGGGATTACAGGTGTGCGCCACTTCTCTGGGCTGTGATGGTTATTTTCTTGAGACAAGGTCTGGCTAAGTAGCTTAAGCTGGTCTCAGACATGTGATCTGCTCCCTCAGCTTCCCAAATGCTGGCTCTTAATGTATCTGTAACAACTCTTGGATTCCTCTATTCTAAAGAGTGATTTTGTTCCCTCTCTTCCTGGCTTCTTCCCCTCCCTAAACAATCCCTAACCCCATGTCAGCTCATCAGCAAGCCCTCAGCATCCCAAATCTGGGGATCCATATCTGTCCCTACCATACCAACCTATGATTCAGCAAATTCCCAGAGACAGTAGGCCTAGATAAAGAGCATTTCGTCATGGTGGAGCTCATTGACCCATTGACCGTGGCACTCTCTGAGTGAGGCTTCAGTGGAGTTCTGTTCTCGTACATGGGGAGTAGGCCTGTGCAGCATCCTGGAGTTGCTAGGAGAAACAAGGATGTTTCCCAAAGGGAAAGGTGGTGAGCTAAAGCTAGAATTCAGGGAGTAGAGTGCCTGCCTGGCATGCTGCAGCCCTGGCCTTGACTGCATAAACCCAGGCAAGGTGGTTGGGAATAGTGCCACACACTTTTGAGTACTGGAGAGGCGAAGCAGGTATAAGTGTGGTCTACATAGTGAGTTCTAAGCCAGCCAGGCCTGCATAGTGAGGACCTGTCCAAAAAGAGAGGAGGTGGCTGGAGAGATGGCTCCATGCTCAAGAGCACTTGTTCTTGCAGAGGACCTGGCTCAGTCCTCAGCGCCCACATGGCAGCTCCCAACCGTCTGTACCTCCAGTTCCAGGAGACCAGCTGCTGTCTTTCGGCTCCTTTGGGCACCAGGCACACGTGTGCTGCACATACATATGCGAAGGCTAAACCACTCACACAGTAAATGGACCTAAAGGACACAGACAAGTGCACACACAAATGCAGACACACACCTGCAGTTCCAGTACTTGGGAAGTCAAGGCAGGAGGGTCAGGATTGAGGCCGGCCTGTACCACGTTAGACCTTTCCTCAAAAAAAAAAAGTATGGGCCAGGTGTGGTGGTACATACCTTAAATGCCAATACTTGGGAGTTAGAGGACAGCCTGGTCTACACATGGAGTTCCGGGACAGCCAGAGCTACATAGAGACCTTGTTTTAAAAAAAAAAAAAAAAGCAAAAAGAGGTATGCTGTCTCCTGTAGGCTATAGAGTTGGGGACAGGAAGCACATAGTTCAAACTGTCAAACTGAGGAGCCTGGACTCTGCTGGGGGTGGGGGCACTGGAGAGCCAGAGGGACCAGACTTCTGACCAGGAGAGGGACAAAGTCAGGCTGAAAGTTTGGGGGGCTTCTGGCTGACGTGGAGGGTGGCCAGACTAAGGCCTGGGGCCTGGGAGAGAAGCCATAGAGAGGGAAGGGAGAAGCCGAGTTGTGTGTCAGAGGCTGGTGGGCCAGAGGGGAGAAGATGGAGAAGTCCAGGCTGTGGCCTTGAAGGTGGGGACCCCAGAGCTGCCTCCACTTGTAACTTCCAGAGCTGCTGCAGCTGCTGGCATCCCAGGAAAAGGAACAGGAAGAGGACATGGGGCAGGCCCTGAGGAAGCTGATGAACCTGATGAAGGAGGCTCTGAAGCACATCCCTGAGCTCCAGGCGATCGTTGAGGACTGGTGAGAATGGGCATTTGAGTATGGGGGAGTTGACTGTGCTTCTTGACATGACCTGCCACGATGGATGGGAGGGTCTGGAGGACCCAGCTTTCTTCACACACCATGCCTTTCCCCAGGTGGGAGCAGCCAGGCCAAGCCACCATCTCTGAGGAGCTCCATCAGGGCCTGTCCCTGCCCCAGTGGCAGCTGCGCTGGGCCCAGGCCACGAGAGCACTGCAGCAGCCATACAAATGAAGAGGAGGCTAGCAGAGTCAAGAAATGCAATTTAGCCTGGTGCTGTGCACCTTTTGTCTCTACTGAGGAGGCTGAGGGAAGAGGACTGCTGTTGATTTCTAAGCCAGCCTGGGCTACACAGCTGGTTCCAAGACAGTCTAGGCTACATTGTGAGACCCTGTATCAAAAATAAATAGTATTTAACCCCCAAGCCTCACCTCCCTCAATAAAATACTTGAAAGCAAGTATCACTCAGTTTTATCAGTTTTGTCTTCGCACAGACCTACAGTTCTCCCCCGATGCTATCCTGTGGCTCCTCCCAGTTCTTGCCGTGCCATTCCCACTAAAGCCAAGAGAAGGAGCAAAGTGGTACTGGGGCCCATACACCTTGAAACGGCTGCTTCACTCTCCTCCTCAGCAGATTAAATACAGGATCACAGTGCCTGCCTTCAGGGACCTAGTGACCTAAGAGGAGGCAGCCAGCCGGCAAGTTGGATGGCTGTATGGTCCAGTAGAGCCTAACTGGAGACTGTGAGGAGGGAGATTTTCAGGGCAGAGGTTTGCTGGAAGGGTGATAGAAAGCTCGGTGCCCTGCCAGGATGGAGAGCCCTATGTAAGGGCAAGTCAAGAGAATGTGGCCTCTTCCAGGGCTCTGCTTTGATACAGTCTGTGACTGTAGCCCAGGCTAGCCTGCAACTCATGAGCCTCCTGCCCCCACCACCCCCACCTCAGTGTTTGTATTACGTAAGGTTCCCTTCTTTCCTAAATGCTGCAACCAAAAAATGGGTGAAAGCAACCTAAGAGGGCTCATTTCGGCTCACACTTCGAGCACAGTGTGTCCTGGCAGGGACGGTAGCTGTGTGGTGCTGGGAGCTTAGAGAGCTGCTTGTTCATATCCTGATGGATCTGGAGACCGAACATTGAGTAGAGACCAGAGATGAATAATGTTCAAGGCTCACTGCCAAGCAGCTCACTTCTAGCCAGACCCCACATCCCAGAGGTTCACTGACCTCGCAGAACAGCGCCATCACTGGGGGACCAAATGTTCAAGCATGAACCTGCGTGGGACATTTCAGATATCTTTATGTTTAAACCTGAGCCATTAGTAGTTTATCCTAGGAAAGTATCTGACACTCTGTGTGGTGGGAGGAGAGGATCAGCTCCTGCCAGTTGTCACCTGACCACCACGTGTGCTGTGGTGTGCACAAGGACACACACAATCGTTTTTCCTAAGAAGAGGCCGTGTAACTGCCCTACAGTGTTGCATTTAAGGTAGAAATACCAAAGGCAACTTGATGCTCCCAAATAATTCACTGTAAATAAAGTGACAACATGGTCCCATGAACAATCTTAGTGCCCACACTGTGGTCTCAAGGTGTCATTTCTGACTGACCCCATCACTCTGGAGGTGGTTTGCAGGGGATGCAGGGTTCGATGGGGGTTACACAGTGAGACTCCACCATCCCCCCCTCTAAAAAGTAACATAACTATTTCTATAAGACTGCACCAGGCTTTTTTAGATGATGGGACAAGATCTTGGCATCACCAAGGGCAACCTACCATCATGTGCTTCTGAAGGGTGCAACCAGATACAATGGGGTACAGTACAACAGCACCATGAGGTATACCGGCCTCCTCCACACCATGAGGCCAGGTTCCACACCCGTGGATTTTATCTCTAATCCCAGCACTCAAAAGAGAGTTGAGCTCAGCCATGTTTTACTTTCTTTGGACAAGGTCTTGACAGTGGTGCGGCTTGCACTGGACTATCAAGTAGCCCAGGCTTGAAAAGTGGCAGTAACCAGCTCCCTTAACTCCCTGCCAGCCCTCCTCTGTTGCCAGCCCAGCCCCTTCCAACGCTCCTCCCAACTGTCCCTCCCTCAGTTCCCCACAGCCTGCCTAAACAGCCCCTTCTCCCAGTTTTCCCAACAGCAGCAGCTCCAAACTGCCACAGCTGTTCAAGCCTATCTGCTCTCTACTTCTGGCTCAGCTGTCTCCTAACAGTATCTCTGCTCCAACTGCCTTCTCTTCTCACTCTGCTAGACACCCTCCACCAGCCTGTTTCAGCCCAGCCAATTATTTTTTAAATACAAATTTACTTATTTATACAGTGTTCTTCGTGCATGTACACCTGCCAGAAAAAGGGCTCCAGATCTCACTGCGGATGGTTGTAAGCCACCATGTGGTTGCATGGGAGTTAAACTCAGGACCTTTGGAAGAACAGCCAATGCTCTTAACCTCTGAGACATCTCTCCAGCCCTAGCTGAGTTCTTAAAAAGGCCAGATGACTAGCAACCGAAGATCCTTTAATCACACTATGCAGGATGGCCCTGAATTCACTGTACTCTGCCAGGCCCTGTCTCCTAACTCAATCACAGGTCTCAGCTAACACACCTGGTTGTACTTCACGGGGTTTTTTTTTTTTCTGTATATTTTTTTTTCCTGAAACATATATTTTCACACCAACATAATCTACTTGGTTATTGGGTAGCCTTCATTTTTGAAGAATTCTTTAAAAACTCCTCAGCTGGGTGTGATGACATATGCTTTTAATCCTAGCACTCAGGAGGCAGAGGCAGATGGATATCTGAGTTTGTGGCCTATCTGGTCTACAGAGTGAGTCCAGGACAGCCAGGGCTACACAGAAACCCTGTCTCAAAAAACAAAACAAAACAAAACAAACAAACAACAAAAATACATTTTAAAAAATCCAAAAACCCTTTTAGCTGGACTTGGTCTTGGGAGGAATAAATCCATGGCAAGAAATGTTTTTCCCTCTGTATGATTGTTTTTGTTTTTTGTTTTTGTTTGTTCATTTGTTTGTTTTGTGTGAAGTAGGACAACCAGGGTAAAGGGTAATTTGCCAAGGTCAAAAGATCATTGTGCTTCTGCCCTAATTTTTATTGAGGTTATTGTCTTGGGACCTCATGTATTCTCGGCCCATGGATGCTAACCTTGACCCTCCAGTCATTGGCCTCTACCTTCTAAGTGCTGGGATGGTAAAAGTGCCACCATGCCTGTGGCTTCTTTGTGTGTTTTGGGTTGGTGGGTTTCTGTTGTTGTTGTTATTGTTTTATATTTAAATTTTTTTATTTTTGTGTCTTGAGTGTTTTGCCTTCATTAGGTGTGTGTACCGAGCAGTTGCCTGGTGCCTGTCCAGGTCAAAAGAAGACATTGGATCCCATGGGACTGGAGCTACAATAGTTGTGAGCCACCATTTTGGTGCTGGAATCAAAACAGCAAGTGCTCTTAACCACTGAGCCAGCCATCTTTCCAGCTCCCTTCCTGTGCCTTAAATGCTCATTTAAATAACTGATTTTTAAAACGATTTATCTCTACCCTGTGTGTTTGGTGTTTGGCCTGCTTGTATGTCTGTGCATCATGTGTGTGCAGTTCCCGCAGAGGCCAGGAGAGGGCACCAGATCCCTAGAAATGGAGTTGCAGGCTGTTGTGAGCTGCCATGTGGATGCTGGGAATTGAATCCTAGTCCTCTGCAAGAGCAGCCAGTGCTCTTTACTGCTGAGCCCTCACTCCAGCCCTTGATTTAAACATTAATAAATAAAAACTTGTGCTGAGTGTGGTGACACGGGCTTTGCCAGCCCTGAGGGGGCATAGGCCAGTCAGGTTCCAGGACAGCCAGAGTGATGTAGAGAAGTCCTGTCTTAACAAAATGACCCCCACCCCAAAACAAACCAAAAACGAAACCTTTAACGGTAAACCCAGTGACTGCGAAATCCCGAGAGGCCTATGGCCAGGGAAGTCAGTGTGTGGGACCCCGGGGGAGGCCAGCGTGGGAAGGCGCGTCCTGTACCGGTCCCCGCCGCCGCTGAACAGCAGAGGTGTTTTGCTGTTATTTTTTGTAGGCTGCTGCAGCCATGACAAGGCGTGGTGCTGGCATGTGGTCGGTGGGCAGGCTTTGTGACGGGGTGGTGTCCCTGCGGGACCAGAACTTACCCTGCCAACCTCCGCCCCGGTGAAGCGGACTGACTTGGCGGTGTTTACAAACTTCCGGAAGGCCTCGGAACTTCCGTACCTCCCCAGGGTTCCGGCTTCCACGAGGTGGGCGGGTCAAAGTGACGTAGTTCCGCTCTCATTCGCTCCCCTCCCTCCAGGAGGGCGTGACCGACGGGGGAGAGGCTCTTCCGGGCCTCGTCCTCCCCGCACTCTGATTGGCTTGCCCGCCGCCAGGGGGTGTGGCCACGTCTCATCGGCCACTGTTCTTCAGCCTGCGACGTCACGCGACGCACCCGTCGCGGGAGTCTGACGTCATCGGCCGGCTCCCGTCCTCAAGAGCCTGGGGCTCGGCCGTAGAACCCGCGGCGGTGGCTGAGAGTAGCGGCGAAGGCAGAGGCATCCGCGATGGCCGGGGCAGGACCGTCGCCGGGACTCCCGGTGGCGGGAGGGCCCGTGGTCCCGGGGCCTGGTGTCGGCATCCCGGGCAAAAGCGGAGAGGAACGCTTGAAAGAAATGGAGGCGGAGATGGCCCTGTAAGGCCCTGAGAAGGAGAGAGTAAAGCGATTTCCGGACATACCCACTCAACCCTGGAGCCTCCCGGTCTTCAGAGGCCTGAGATACGGCTCCGTAAGGGGCCGTGGGACTCGAGGGACGCGGGCCATGGAGCCAGGCGCGGGGAGGCGTTGGCTGGGATGAAGGTGCTGTCGCGATGTGCCCAGTGCCCCAGCCCTGGTGAGAGGTCCTGACCTGTGGTGTCTGTCCCACTCTTCCAGGTTTGAGCAAGAAGTCCTGGGAGCTCCGGTGACCGGAATCCCATCTGCGGTGCCCACGGTAGACGCCATGCAAGTCCCAGCAGCCCCTGTGATCCGCCCGATTATAGCCACCAACACATACCAACAGGTAAGGCGAGAGCTACAGCTTTTGAGTCGTGAGAACACAATGCTTTGATCCCAAAAAGGGTTTATCTATGGGAAGCGATTGTCGTTTTGACTGGCATAGCAAATAACTCATGTGCCACCAACTCAGGATGCAAGACAGAGTATATTTAATCCATCGGAAGCGTCTGTCCTGTTGGTAGAACTTTTTCCGAAGTGGTAGAATGTTCCATATAAGCATCTCTTTGAAGTTTGTACTCACAGATTTGGGGTGTGCGTCAGTGATGCAACACTTAGCCCGGGCAGAACCTTATTTTCTATGCCCACCACCGCAACAACAATCAAAATAATAGTAAAATATATATTTGTGTTAAGTCATTTCCAGGTCTCACTGATAATATTCCAGGTGCTTAAGAGTCAGCTGTATATGATTAGTGGAAAGGAAACAGGGAGGAGACATTTAAATGGAGACCAGCAGAAGAAACTTGTTAATTCTTTTCACACTTATTAGGTGGGCTGGGATGCAGCTCAGTGGGAGATCCTTGCCTAGCATACCAAAGCCATAGGTTCAGTGCCTTGCATTGAAACAAAAAGAGGATCAAAGCAGGTCTATTTTCCTCCACCTCGAGACAAAGTTTCTCTGTGTAGCCTTAAATGTCCTGGAACTCACGCTGTAGACCAGGCTGGCCTCGAACTCACAGAGATCCACTCCCAGTGCTGGGATTACTGGCATGTGCCACTGCACCTGATGATCAAAAGCGGCTCTTGAGGACCCTGTCTGCACTAGGCACTGTTCTAAGCAGTGAGCTTGTAGGAGAAAACAACACAAAAAAGTTATTGTGGCCACCTTGGCATTACAGAATGGGAAGGAGGGCAAAGTCACTAGCAGTCAGGCAAGGCCTTTCTGTTTCAGTGTTAGTAAATGAGATATGAGATGATAAAACCATGCAGGTATGTGGAGTAATAGTATCCCCGGCTAAGAGCTGCAAAGACCCTGACACAAAGTTTGTAATTGTCATCTTGTTCAAGCGGCAGCAGAGAGGTCAGTGGCTAGACAGGAGTGAATGCTTGGGAGCGTGGAGATTCAGATGGTGATGGAAGCTAGATGGCTCAGGGTCTTGTGGTCTGCTGTAAAAGTCTTAGCTTTTACATCAGAAAGGAGGAACCACTAGAGAATCTAAGCAGAGTGATAATGGTGCAACTTGTAGATTAAGGAGTTGGTTTCAAGGAGATAGTGGAAGAGGCTGATCTAGGTAAGGTGGACATTATTTGAGATAACGTGGGCTCTGCAGCCTTGCCCTGAACATGCCCACTCTCAGAAATGAATCAGGGACCTCGTTAGTCCTCAGGTGGGAGATAGCACTATAGGGAAGCTGAGTCAGAGAAGTTGATCCTGGGAGATGACAATAATAGCTTTACTTGGTATGGCTCCTTGTAGCAGAGCCTGACTGGTCACCAGCCCCGTAAATCACGGGGTAAAATAGTCTTAACCTGCTAGGGCGAGCCAGCTGGAACCGGTGAGCATCTCTGAACCAGCTCTCGTCCCCAATAGGTCCAGCAGACCCTGGAGGCCCGGGCAGCTGCTGCAGCCACAGTAGTTCCTCCCATGGTGGGAGGCCCTCCTTTTGTAGGCCCAGGTAAGTCACGAAGCAAGGGGCCCTGGACGGGCAGAGTGGGAAGAAGGGATGGCCAGAGCTTGCCTCCCACAGTCCTCATCTGTCCTCCCCACAGTTGGCTTTGGCCCTGCTGATCGTGGTCACCTGGACAGTCCTGAGGCTCGAGAGGCCATGTTCCTGAGGCGAGCAGGTAGGTTGGGGAGCAGGGCCTTACATTTGGCCAAACATGCTTGTGTTGGTTTAGGAACTCTGGTTCTTTGCCTGAATCTGCTTTAGATCCCTTTCTTCATCCTGACGTGGCCTTTGTACAGTACATCCCTGACCATGTACTTCCTGATTGTCTCAAGTCACTCTCTTCCCAATCTGGTCCTCTCCAGCCTAGTCCTTTCCTGTCACTTCTCATTGAAGACCTCGACAGTGTCTCCCCAGCTTTTAGCAATTCTAGCAAACTCTTGAGTTTGCTTACTATGCTTTTCTATTGCTTCCTCTGACAAGCTTTGTGAAAGGCAGAACTTCTTTTTTTTTTTTTTTTTTTTGAGACAGGGTTTCTCTGTGTAGCCTTGGCTGTACAGGGCTCTCTTCACAGACTAGGCTGGCCTCAAACTCACAGAGATCTGCTTGCTCTGTCTTGTCTCCCAAGTGCTGGGGTTAAGGGCATCTGCCAACATGCCCAACCCCAAGGACAGAACTCTTGATTTTTTTTTTAAGAGTTTTTTTTTCTTTTTTAAGATTTATTATATATACAGTATTCTGTCTGCATGTACACCTTCATGCCAGAAAAGGGCATCAGATCTCACTAAAGATAGTTGAAAGCCACCATGTGATTGTGGGAATTAAACTCAGGACCTCTGGAAAAGCAGACAGTGCTCTTAACCTCTGAGCGATCTCTCCAGCCCCCAGAACTTTATTTATTTGGTTGGTTGGTTGGTTGGTTTTTTTTTTTTTTTTTTTTTTTTTTTTGAAGCAGGCTCTGTGTAGCTTTGGCTATCCTGGACACACTTTGTAGACCAGGCTGGCCTCAAACTCACAGAGATCCTCCTGAGCCAAAATGCTATTACAGGTGTGTGCCACTAGGATTACAGGTGTGGTATGGAGGCAGAGGCAGATGGATCTCTGTGAGTTTGAGGCCAGCCTGGCCTACAAAATAAGTCCAGACCAGCCAGGGCTCTGTTACACAGAGAAACCCTGTCTCCAAAAAAAAAAAAAAAGGACATACAAACACCGAGGGGAGACAGATTGTCTAGACCAGCACTGGGTGACTCACTTGTAGTCAGGACTGTTTGTGATCTGGTTCCCTGCAGAGGCAGATCCCTCAGCACAGTCAGGAGTTGCAAGCATGGCTGGGGTGTCAGAGCAAGTCAAGGAACCATCCTTCTTTCTTCTGCTTGTCGCTCGCTTTAACCTTGAAGCCTTCTTGTCCGCCAGCCTACACTAAGTCTCTTGTTCTTCAGGTATACACACAAACTCACAAACACAACACACTGCCGTATTTATGACATTACTTGTGAGAGTGTGTGGTGAGATGTGTTCTTGGTTGGATGTAAAATTTTGTTACTTGTGTTTTATTAATGCTTTTATGCTTTTGTTGTGTTGCGGATGGATGAAGCCCCGGCCTCAAACGTGTTCCACACTAAGCTACAGCCACGCCTTGGCTTTTAGAAATAAGACCTTGCTGTGCAGCCCAGGCTGACACCAAACATAAATCCTTGTGTTGCTGACTCCTGAGCACCACAGTTAGGGGCGTATCTCTGTCCCTGTCTGTGTTTCTTATCTGATGATGTCTGAATATTAACGTTTCTTCTTCGTAAGTTATCAAAGTAAGAGGCTGACTCAGTTGCCCTGCCCAGCTCCCAGCTCCCTACCCTACTGTGCCCTCAGAAAGATATCATGGAAGGCTATTCGGATGCCTCCCAGTCTTTCTCCGGGGGCTCCCCAAACCCTCTGTGTTCTCTGCAGTATCCTCACCTATACTAGAAGGGAAAGGTTTTCCTTATAAATGCTCTCCCTGGTGGAGATAGTTCTCCTCACTTTTTGCTTGACTAGTTTCATTATCCCGAGGTCCTAAGTCAAGGGTCCCTTTCTCCAGGAGACGTCTTGTCCCTCTGGCTGGGTCAGGATGCTCTGGCCCCTGACAGCTCCCTAGGCTGCCCCTCTCTGGCAATGCATGGATTGCCTCCTCTCCTGGAGCAAGAGCTCCCTCGGACTCTGTGGTCTGCTGGCTTCCCCTCACTGCTCACATCAGTCTTGGGCCCACAGGAAAGCCTCTCAGTCACTTTGCCAAGCGAAGCAATGGCAAGACCACCTCATCTCCCAGAAGGCTCCTCAGCCTCTTCTCCAGGATTTCTAGGGCGCTCTGAGTACCTGCACACCTTACCCCAAGTGTCCCTTTCCCCCATGACACCCCCATCTCTCTCTCCCACAGCTGTGGCCCCTCAGAGGGCCCCTATCCTGCGTCCAGCCTTCGTCCCCCACGTGCTACAGAGAGCAGGTGAGGGGCCAGGGTCATAATCCCTGCCAAGCAATTTCCTGTAAGCCCTGGGACTCCCCAACTAACACCCTGACAGATTCTGCTCTCTCTTCTGCAGCTGGTGGCCCCAGACCTATGGCCCTGAGACCTCCACACCAAGCCCTGGTTGGACCCCCTCTGCCTGGGCCTCCTGGACCACCCATGATGCTGCCACCAATGGCTCGGGCCCCTGGACCACCCCTGGGTTCAATGGCTGCTCTGAGACCTCCCCTGGTAAGTGGGAACTGACTGCTGTGATGAAAGGTCCAGTGGGTGGGAGGCCCCAGTCCTGACATCTCAGTCTCTCTGTCCCCACTTTGTTTCAGTGTCTTTGTGCCCTATTGTTTATTTCTTTGTATGACAAAAGTCTTTGTTTTCTCTGCTCTTTGGAGGCAGAATGTGCTTGTACCTCAGGCTAGCCTGTACCTTGCTGGCCCCAAGTGGTGAGGCATGTGGTGAGGCAGCTTTCTCCCATGTGGAAGAGTGTAAAGCAGAACACGGGCTGTGCGTTTTTTCCATGTGTCTGTCTTTTCCTTTGATTATCCCCCGTGGTCCTGTGTGCACTCACCTACATCTGTCTCCTTTGTTGCCTGCGTTTCTCTGCGTCCAGCTGATCAGATTGCTTTGCCCCATGTTCCCTGTTCCCAGACCCTTGCTTTGTACACAGTAGGGGCAGTAAGGTGCAAGCCTGTGAGCTGCCCACCTGTCACACACCCTCCTCTTGTCCACAGGAAGAGCCAGCGGCTCCTCGAGAGCTGGGCCTGGGCCTTGGTTTAGGCCTGAAGGAGAAGGAAGAAGCAGTGGTGGCTGCAGCAGCGGGGCTGGAGGAGGCTAGTGCAGCAGTGGCTGTGGGAGCAGGGGGAGCCCCAGCTGGCCCTGCGGTCATTGGTCCCAGCCTCCCACTGGCCCTCGCCATGCCACTGCCAGAGCCTGAGCCTCTGCCCCTCCCTCTGGAGGTAGTACGTGGCCTGCTGCCTCCACTGCGAATCCCTGAGCTCCTGTCTCTGCGTCCACGACCCCGGCCCCCTCGGCCTGAGCCTCCTCCTGGCCTCATGGCCCTAGAGGTAAGCAGGGAACATGCAGAGAGGAGACAGAAAGGGCTGGGAGAAAGCAGAAGCCCATGAGCTTGCACACACAGGAACACAGTCCTCTGGCCAGAGAGTGGTGGGGTGAAGCCAAGGGGAGGCACCCTCTCCTATTCTACATCTGGAGCAGATCTAGCCCTTGATTGGAGTTGCCAGGGCTGGAGGCAGTGCCAAGCACAAGAATTCCAACAGCCATCACCGCCCTACAGGTCCCAGAACCGCTGGGGGAAGACAAGAAGAAAGGCAAGCCAGAGAAATTGAAACGCTGCATTCGCACAGCAGCGGGGAGCAGTTGGGAGGACCCCAGCCTGCTGGAGTGGGATGCTGGTGAGTGGCCAGTGAGAGCTTCAACATCACGCGTCCGAGGACAGGCTGCACTGAGCTTTCAGGGCCAGCAGGGGAAGGGAAGCAGGGTGACTACACAGTGTCTGGAAGGCAGGACTCCCTCAGCACGGGTGGAAGGTGGAGGGCAGAATTGGTCTCTGGGGCTTTGGTGATCTCTCCGTGTAGCCTAGGCTGGCCTTAACTTTCAGTCCTTTTGGTTCAGTCTCCTGAGTGATGGAATGACAGGTGTGACCCACTGTGCCAGCTTGTTACCGAGGGTTTTCAGGCCTTTGCTCATGGGGTACCAAGGCTGCTGACGGTCAAAAAGATTGTGCTTGCAACGTCGTGTGAAGATTGTGACGCGCCCAGTGACAGTGACTAGCCTACCTGTGACCTAGACTCTACAGTTAACACTTCCTTTATTCGCTGTATTTCTGAGTTCACACATGCACAGTGTATGCTAGGGATGGACCCTAGGGCCATGCATAGCCTAAGCTTCCATGGAGCCCTGCCCTCACAGAGCAGTGCCCCTCGAGCCTTGTTTGAAACAAGTGAAGTAATTATTTTGGTTGTTTTGTGAGGCAGGCCTCATGGAGCCCAGATTGGCCTCATATAGCCAAAAAGGGTGTTGGATTTCTGACTCACCCGCCTCTACACCTGAGGCTGGTGTGCGCCACCACTCTTCAGTTTATGTACCGCCGGCTTGAACCCACGTGTGCAGTCAGCCCTACCAACTACTCGGCATCCCTAGGTCTCCTTTGTTTTTAAATATCTCAGTGCTAACCCCTAAGAAAGACATTCTTTCATGCTGTGATACTAGAACAGCTAAGAAAATAATAGTAGTTCATTTATTTTGGTGTTGAGACGCCCTCTCCTGTGTAGCCAAGGCCAGTCTTGAGCTTACAATCCTTTTTTAAAATACAATTGTGTTTTGCCTCCGTGTATGTCTGTGCAAGGGTGTCAGAGCCCTTGGAACTGGAATTCAGACAGTTGTGACTTGCCATATGGGTGCTGGGCTTTGAACCTGGGTTCTTTGGAAGAGCAGCCAATGCTTTTAACCTCTGAACCACTCTGCGGCCTGCTTACCATCCTCTTGTGTCAGCCTCCTAAATGCTAGAATTACATACAGGTGTGTTTCACTACGCCCAGCTTCTGCTGGGGCGAGCATGGTGGTGCGCGCCTTTAATCCCAGCACTCTGGAGGCAGAGGCAGGCAAGTCTCTGTGAGTTCGAGGCCAGCCTGGTCTACGAAGTGGGTCTGGGACAGCCAGAACTCTGTTAAGCAAAGAAACCCTGTCTCAAAAAAAAAAAAAAAAAAAAAAAAAAAGCTGGCCTATGGACCTGGGCACGTAGCTCAGTGGTGGAGCACTTGCCTGGCATATGTGAGCCCCTGAGTTCCATCTCCCAACTCTGCAGAAAAACATTAAACAAGCTGACAGTGGAGAGACGCCTCAGTGGCTAAAGGGTGCGCACTGCCCTGCAGAGGGTCTGAGTTGAGCCTGCGTGAAGCCACCCCAACTGCTTGGAACTGCAGCTCCAGGGAGTCTGACCCTTCTAGACTCCAGGGACAGCGCCGCTCACAGGTGCACTACCCATCCACAGACACATGCAAACACATAAGAGGTCAAATCTGAGCCAGACCTCAGGGCCTGCCTCAGAGGTCAAGAGCACTGGCTGCTCCTCTAAAGGTCCTGAGTTCAATTTCCAGCAACCACATGGCGGCTCACAACCATCTGTAGTGAGATCACATGCAGGCAGAACACTGTATGAACAATAAACAAATATTTTTTTAGAAGTCTTTAAAAAAAAAAAAATCTTAGGCCAGGTATGGTGCCGCACTCCACAGGCAAGCAGATCTCTTGGGAGTTCAAGGCCACCCTGTTCTATCTACATAGCAGGTTCCAGGCCAGCTAGGGCTACGTAGCCAAATGTGTTTGAGTTTGAGGCCAGCCTGGTTTATATCCAGCTTCCAGGTTGATCAGGGATACATAGTTGAGACCCTGTCTCGGAAAAAGTGAAAAAGAAAGAAGAGCAGCAGCAGCAGCAGCTAGCCAAGTCCTGAACCCAGAAGGGAGTAGTCTTCCCAGCCACCACACCGCACCCTGTGGACAGAGAGCCAGGTGGGCAGGGGACGGTCTGCGTGCCTCTGCCAGCTTGAGCTCCCCTGTAGACCTTGCCGATTGTCAGCCTTAGCCCTCAAAGGTGGCTAGCTGGCCTGGCATCGTGGCACATGCTTTCATCCTAGCACTCAGGAGGCAGACGCAGGTGTATCTCCGTGTGTTCAAGACCAGCCAGGGCTACATTGTAAGACCTTTCCCTCCACCCTCCAAAAAATGTTTTAGCTGAGGGCTCAGCTTGCGGATACTTGGCTTCAGGATGCACCTCTGCAACCATTTTATTTTGTAAAGATGGTCTTTCCACCATGCCTGGGTATATTATTTAACAAGTTTCTTTTTTTTAAGTCAATGCCCCTGCTGGAAAAATCTCTCCAGGTTGTCAGACTATTTCCTCCTGGGATAGCTTAACTCTCAAACAGTATCTTTAATCACCATGGAAACCATGGGGCAGCTTCAGCCATAGCTGAGAACAGAGCAGACTGCCTTTCACCCAGCCCTCGACAGCTGCTTCCTTTCCTGGAAGTCTTGCTGTGGCTGGCGCGGTTCACTTGGTCACCCAGGCCTCATGCCCCTATCTAAGGAGGAAGACAGCAAGTTAAGCGCACACCCAGTAGAGGTGCAGGCCCTGATGAGAAGCCCGACAGTGGTGATACAAGTCCCCTTGGAGAAGGGGCAGGCAGTGTGTTCCCATGTCTGCCTGGGGTTAAAGCAGACGCCCAGAGGCGGCCGGCTGAGGAAGAATGAGGTGTGGAGTGCAGCAGGCCGGTGACTGGCAGGCCTTGAAGGACTGAGGACAGAGAAGAACTGAGAGTTGGGGCTTCCTTGTAGAAATAAGTTGCCACCGTAGGTGAGGAGTGCTGCACTGTTGGGGTCAAAGCTGTAGGCTCTGGCTGGGTGTGGTGGTTCACACCTGTGACCAGTACTTGGAAGGTTGATGCAGGAAGATCGAGTCAGGCTAGCCTGGGCTACTACATAGGAAGAACCTTTAGGGGGCTGGAGAGGTGGCTCAAAGGTTAAGAGCATTGGCTATTCCTCCAGAGGTCCTGAGTTCAATTCCCAGCAACCACAGAGTGGCTCACAACCATCTATAGTGAGATCTCATGCCTTCTGGCATGCAGCAGAACACTATACATAATAATTTTTTTTAAAAAAGAAGAACCTGCTTGGAAAGAAAAACAGGAAGATTCTACTACATGGATATTGGCCGTTAGTACTACGGGTCCGAGCAGGGATGCTGGGACAGAAGGAGGAGTCCTTGGGGACTCTTTGAACTCTTCTCTCTCCTAACCCAGATGACTTCCGGATCTTCTGTGGGGATCTGGGCAACGAGGTGAACGATGACATCTTGGCACGTGCCTTCAGCCGTTTCCCATCCTTCCTTAAGGCTAAGGTGATCCGTGACAAGCGAACAGGCAAAACCAAGGGCTACGGCTTTGTCAGCTTCAAGGACCCCAGTGACTATGTGCGTGCCATGCGTGAGATGAATGGTGAGTGAGGCCCCTCCTGGGGACAGTGGGTGTGGGGGGCTGCTGGCTAAGCCTGACCGGAACCCTCCATCCCACAGGGAAGTACGTGGGCTCCCGCCCCATCAAGCTTCGAAAAAGCATGTGGAAGGACCGGAACCTGGATGTGGTCCGAAAGAAGCAGAAGGAAAAGAAAAAGTTGGGCCTCAGATAGGATCTGTGGCCAGGCACCCGCCCACACCCGGCCGGGCGCTTGCTCCTTCCGTCTGTGGGAACCCAGCAGTCCACTCACCTGCCCCAAACCAGTTTCAATAAATTTGCCTTCGTTTCCATCCCTGACTGGATTTAGAAACTTGGCCAACAGGGCCTGGCGCACCCGACCTGAGAATATTCCTGCAAACAATGTAGTGTGTCCATTACTTCTTTTGGTTTTAGTGGGGGTTTTTTATGCATTTATTTCATGTGTGAGAGCGTGTGCATGCACGTTCGAGCACGCGAGCACTCTCCTACCATGTGGGTTCCGGGGATCAAACTGGTCCTCAGACTTGGTAGCGAGCATCTTTACCGCCTGAGTCATTGCACCAGCTCCCTCTGAGATGATCCCGTATGTCCCTGGCTGGCCTCAAGCATGTGGCTCACAACTATACTCCAAGCACTTGGGAGGCGGAGGCAGGAGAAGCAAGCATTTGAGGCCAGCTTGGATTGCACAGCACGAACCTACTTTAAAAAGAGACCCGAAGCCAGGCAGTGTCACACTTGTAATCCCAGAGGCAGGTGGATCTCTGTGGGTTCGAGGCCAGCATGATCTACAAAGTGAGTCCAGGACACAGAAAACATCCTGAAAAACCAAGAAAGAGGGTGTGGGAGGACCCAGGGGATTGGAGATAGCTCAGCGGTTGACGGCACTGACTGCCCTTCTAAAGGATCTGGGTTCAAATCCCAGTGTCCACATGTCAGCTCACAAAGATCTGACACCTTCAACAGATAGGCATACGCCAGTGCACATAAAAGGTAAACAGTTTTTTAAAAGACTCATATCTCTAGGGTTACATGTGTGCGCTACCGTATGACGTGTGGGGTTCTGGGAATTGAATTCAGGACTTGTATACTAGATGGGCACCCGACCACCAGAGCCTCAGTCTTAACCCCTCGCCTCTTAAACTCTGAAGTGCATGGTGAGCAAAGCCCATTCCATCTGAGGGGAAGGGGCTGGGCAAGGTGTATGATATGTGCTTCTGACTCAAGCCTGTACTCTTGGGACTGAGGTGGGGTGTTGGGCCTTATCTAGGCCCTGCCCTTCTAGAGCACACGGCCACCCTGGCAGGCTTCCATCTCTCCCTGGGCAATGCTGGGGTTGCTGTGAGTCCAGCAGCTCTGACAGCCTGGAGTGGCTAGGCCATAGATGAGGAAGCTCAGGGGCTGACCTTAGGATAGAAACATCCTGAATGACAGACTCTCGTGTGTTTTGAGGCAGTCTAGCATGAGTTAGCTTTGTAGCCCAGGCTGGCTGCTGATGATTATTAATAGTATTGATTTATCTTTTGAAGAGCAGTTATTCCTGAACCAGCCGTATACCCAAATCACCACACAGAGACTAGGATTTATTTAACATAGAGCACAATGCTGGGCAATAATTACTCCATCCTAAACCTCCAAATCCGCATAGCTTCCTCCCATTCAGATTTCCCACACTATACTTTTTAGTCACATCTTAGGTCTGGTTGGTTCATCTCTCCTGGTGTTTCCAGGTCCTCTCTCATATCTCTCTTCCCCCTTCCTGACTTGTCCCACTCCTTTCTCCTCCCCTCTGGGCCAGGATGTCCCACCTTATTCTCTCCATTGCTCAGCACTGGATGGCTGTTATATTGGCAATTCAGAGAACAAATGGCGGCATGTGAACACAAAGGAGACAGGTGATGCTTAGCATAAACACCACCGTGCAACGTCTGGATTGAAACCAGACAGCGGGGTAGAGAAATCAGCATGTGAATGGATAAGGGCAAATGTATATATGCCACAAGAGCATTACACCAACAGCTGGCCATGAGCGTGCATTCCTGCCTCAGTCTCCCAAGTGCCGCGATCCCAGTGTACACTGTCATCTCTGGCTTCACCCCATCTTCCTTACCTTGTGGACCTCAGGTGTGTGCAGTGTCTCTGCTGAAACTATTCACTACTAGGAATCTCCTGTAGGCTGAGTCTCCATTTCCCTTTCCTTCTGCAAACCTATCAGCTGTTTGCCTACACCTAGATTCCCAAGAGGTGGAGACCTTTTGGACACCAGACCTAGAGCTCAGATGTCCCTCTGAAGACAGCAGTGAACCCGGGAAGCTGAGACAAAGCTTAGTCATAAAGCCAGGCCTGGCTCAAAGACTGACACTTGAACCCTGATGCTGGGGTTGGGATGCATGAGAAGTCCACCACTCAGGAGGCTGAGGCAGGAGGATCCCCATGAGTTCAAGGCCAGTTCTGGGCTGCATAATTAGACTGTCTCAAAAGCCTGTAAAATGAAATTTCTGAGCTGGCATATGCCTGGATGGGTAGGGAAGGGCAACTGCCAAGGGCTACACAGAATAAGACCCAGACTTTAAAAATGCGGGAGACAAGCTGGGGGCTGGATGTGGGGGCACACCTTTAATCCCAGCACTCGGAGGCAGAGGCAGGAAGACCTCTGTGAATTTGAGGCCAGCTTGGTCTACTTATGGAGTTACAGGACAACCAAGGCTACAAAGTAAGACTGTCTCAAAAAGAAAGAAAGAAACAACAAAAGGAAGGAAGGAAGAAAGAAAACGATCAGGAAGGAAAGGCCTTAGCTCACCACCTTATAGAAGGTGAAGAGGCCCAAGCCAGAGGGGAGAGGTGAGGGCCTGAAGTGTACGAAAAAGGCATGGAGGCCTCCCAAAAATATACCCATCAGAAACTGGGATTAGGGAACAAATTAAGGAAGGCTGGGGGGTGGGGGTGGAGAGACAAGGCCAAGCCTCTCCTGGAAGACCACTCAGGAGAGGTGTCAGATTTCTTCCCTTCCTGTCTTCCCCCACACCCTTCACTTTACAACTCTTGACGTCACATTTTCCAGTCTGGCCACAAGGGTGAGGGCCTCCCTCCATGGCAGGAAGTGCCCTTTAGCCCCCTGCCACCTGGAATGGACTACTCAGCCCCCAAACCTTTAGGCTCCCTTCTCCCTGTGGCCAGCCCTTCCTACTCTGAACCCCTTTTCTCCCTGCAACTAAGAGTAAGAGAGGAGATGGGAAGGTGACCCCGGGAAAGAGGATTGTTCAAGAGCACAAGACAGAGGCGAAGGCAGGCAAGGATACAGGGGTGGAGGGAGGCAAGGCAGAGAGGCACTATCATGGCACAGTGGCTAGCAAGGAACAGAGAGACTGGGGAGTGCCAGAGAGACAGAGTGTCATGGCCTCACCTCAAGCTAGTGAGACAGGGATCCAGGGACCACAATCAGAGAAGAGGGAGACAGGAGAGGCCAGCTTCAGGGAAATGAAACCTGGGGCAAGAAGGCCACCAGGACCCTTCATGCTCCTGGTGGATGGATGAGTTGGGGGCGGGGAGGATCGGTGATCTCCTCAGGGGTTCATGGCTCATTCCACACTGGATCCATTCACAGCCCCAAGAGACTGTTCTTTCTGAGGTTCTTTTTCTCTGCAAACTAGAAGAGCAGGGCTGTGTCCCTGACCCTCCAGAACACAAAAAGCTGAAAGGGCTGTGCCAGTTCTGGAGGCCAGTAAGATTTGGGGCAGGGGCTGGAGAGACAGCTCAGTGGTTCAGAACACTTGCAGAGAGCATGGGTTTGGTTCCCAGTGCCCACCCCCGTGGTGGCTTGAAACCATCTGTAACTCCATGTCCAGAGAATCCACCGCTACCTTCTGATTTCCATGGGCACCAGGCATGTCCATGGTGCACGGACATACATAAAGATAAAACACTTGAACAGAAGCCTCTTTAATTTTTGCTAGGCATCGTGGTGTGTGTCTACAATCCAGAACCCAGGTAGACTAGGGAGGAGGACCAGTGGTTCCATTTGAGGCCAGCCTGGGCTGCACAATCAAACCCTCTCTCCAAAAACCAATGGGTCGGGTGAGATGGCTCAGTGGGTAGAAACACACTGTGGCCAAACCTGATGACCTGAGTTTGATCCCTAGGACCCACACGGTAGAAAGAGATCAATAACCCCCACAAGGTGTCCTCTGACCCCCTGACAGTGTGCGCGCGCGCGCGCGTGCGCGCACGTGCGCGCACACACACACACACACACACAATTAAAATGCAAACCAATATCAGGCAAGATGGCACATGCTTTTAATCCTAGCACTAAGGCAGGCGTAAGCAGATGTCTGTGAGTTTGAGGCCAGCTAGGACAACATAGTGAGACCCTGTTCTGGAAAAGAAAGCAGGGAGGGGGAGAGAGAAGGAATAAAGGAAGGAAGGAAGAGAAATAATGAAATAAAACCCAAAGGTTTGGTGCGTGGGACGATGGCTCCATGGCTAAAGGTGCTGGCCATACAAGCCTTGACGACTCAAGCTCAGTCCCTGGAGACGCCGCCGTAGAGTTGTCTTCTGACCTGGGCATACATGTTCTGTCTCGTGCACAACAATAAAGTTAAGGGCAAGTAGAACACTCGCAAGATGAAGAAAATGTTTGTATTTATTGTTTTTTAAATAGGGTCTCACTGTGAAGCCTTGGCTGGCCTGGAACTCACTCTGTTGACCAACCAGGCTGGCATTGAACTCCCAGAGATCTCTGCCTGCCTGGTGTCAGGCTTAAAGGCACACACTACCATATCTGGAAATAGGAATGCTTTTAATATTAAATGTTTACTCACTTGTAATAAGTAAATTTTTTTTCGTTTTTTTTTTTTTCAGACAGGGTTTCTCTGTGCAGTCCTGGCTGTCCTGGTACTCGCTCTGTGCTGGGCTTCAGACTCAGAGATCCTCCTGCCTCTGCCTCCCCATCGCTGGAATTAAAAGTGTGCACCACCACTGCCTGGCCAGTAAGTAAATTTTTAATGTTGAAATTAAATACCAAAATGGCCTCAAATATTTTTAATATTAAATATTTTCTAAGCAAGTACTTACTTAGAAAGATGAGCACAAATATTGCATCTGAGGCCAGGTTCCTGAAGCTAAGGCTTGCGGGCTTAGCAAACAAAAACCAAACAAACCAAACAAAAACCAGGGCGCCTAATTACTGAGTCAGTTTAAAGACAAACAAACATTTGTTGGTATAGCTGTGTTCAAAATAGGGTGATTCTCTCCTGAATCATTTGAAGCAAGCTGCAAACGTTACATTCATCCCTGAATGTTTCCACTTTCTAATGAAGACATCTTTCCCAGTCTGCCCCTTCCCACACATAAAATTATTCCATGCAATAATTATTCCATGCAGTTCATATTCAAAATGTCCCAGTTGTCTTGAGACTGCTATGGCCCAGAAAGCCCAGAGAGAAAAAGAAACGGAAGAAAGCATGCCTCAATTTCCCCCTTCATAAACTTGGGATAAAAACATCTCCTCCTTAAGATTAATGGAAGGCCCCTTGCGCATGGCTCAGAGGACCCAGCCGACCCTCATTTTCATTTCGTCTTAGTTGGTTAAATTACTGTTATTATCGACCGTTCTTATGTTATTTTGATTCTGATTACCGATTTTCAGGATTAGCTCCAGGACACCCTCCCTGTGCCTGGTAGGGGATCCAGGTTTGGATTCCCTCCCCACCACACACCCCATCTGGCTGTCTGTCACCCTGCTGATTGTGACGTAGGCTGATGCTAGGGAAAGGGGGCATCTGGCCGGAAATCCCTCTTCCTGTTGCAGATAAGCCCAGAGCTGCCCAGCTGACCCCAGACTCTCCTCCCCCACCACCTTTCATGTCACAGCACCAAACCCTCAAGACGGGGAACCTGTCCAAGCCCCTCACCCCATCCCCACTACCCTGTAAGCACCCCTTAGACCTCGGTACCCCCAGCCCTGCCCTGCCCCCGTTCCTCAAGTACTTTTCCAAGCCCGACTCATCCCCGAAGGAGGACCGTTCCAGAGAGCACTGCGCATCCCTGAAGCAGGGGGTGCAGCTTGGCCACGCCCCCATCCCTGCAACTTGACCCGGGCTGCGACCCCCAGCTCTGACGTCTCGGAAAATTCCCCCCTCCCCTACTCAGACCCCCCGGGAAGGGTGCACGGTATGAAATGGGGCTGAGACCCCCCTGGCTAGGAGAGAAGGAACCTGCCAGAGGTGAGCCACGAACTGGGGACTGGGTGACCGGGGTGTCTGAACGAGGAATGAGCTGGGAACTCCAGGACGCGGGGAGACGGGACTGGAAACCAGTATTTCGTTTTCCGGGGAAGGAGATTGCTCAAGTGTAGACTCCGGGTCTGAGGGAAACAAGGGTTACAGTCAGAACTCTCGGGTCCCCCAATGTCACCAGCTTGTCCGTTACCCTGGGAACTGGTCTTTTCTCTACCAGAACAGTCGAGGCAAGCATCCATGGACCTGTGGAACTGGGATGACGCATCAGTACAGGAAGTGCCTCCCGGGGACAAGCTGACAGGACTGGGTAGGCTGCTGTGGCATTAAGGGTCCAAGGAGGCGGGCCTCTTGACCCCTGACCCGGCCTTAACATCCTCGTTGCCCGCAGAAGGAGCGGAATTTGGTTTCTATTACCCTGAGGTGGCTCTGCAAGGGAACGCGCCGATCACACCGATGACCGTGGAGGACTGCTGGAAAGGTGGCTGCAGGGCTGGACCCCGCGGGCGCTGGGGGCGGAGGCTGGGAGACGCTGGACTCTTTAGAAGGAGCCGAGAGGGCTGAGCGGGAAGGAAGTAGCGTGTCTAGACTCTTGAGGTTGAAGGAGGCGAGGTTGCGTGGCCCAGGCCCCTAAGCCATTGCTCACATCTTCCCTAAAGTCAGCTGCTATCTTGTCCAACGTAGGGGTCCCGGAGCCGGACTGGAGCCCCGCTTTACCGCAAGAGGAAGTACCTTTCGAGGCAGGTGAGTGTGTGGAAGAGGGTGGTGGGAAGCGAGGGATGAGGCCCTGACACCCCGGAGCTCAGAGTTCGGAGCCGCCGCCAGTCTACAGGGGAGCGGGACGAGCGCCAGCCCGCTGAAACTCCCAAGGGTGCTCCCGGGAGCCTCGGGCCCCCCTCACTCAAGGCCCGTCCTCCTCACAGAGCCCGTTGCTCACCCCCTTCCGTGGTCGCGAGACTGGACAGACCCGGGGTGCAACACCTCGGACCCGTGGAGCTGCGCCTCCCGGTCGACAGGCCCCGCCCCTCCAGGCGCGAGCCCCGCCCCCTGCGTTGGCTTTGAAGGCGCCGCGGGCCAGAATCCCGCCACCCCGGCGGCAGGGCCCCCCTCGTGGTCGCACGCTCCGGCCGCCTGGAGCACCGCCAGCTGGGACTGTTCTCTGGGCCCCCGTAGCGCCGCCCTCTGGGACCATGGCCTGGGCGGGGAAGCGAGTGAGGACTGTAAGGCGTCGTGGGGCTGGTCTGCGGGTTCAGACTTCGCCACCTCGTGGAGTAGTGGGCTGCAGGACGGCGGCGTCCCCGGCGAGGGCCACCGAGCGCCCACCACGCCCTCCAAATCGAGCCGGCAGCCTGATCGGGCCACCTGGACTCGCCACCCCAAAACTAACCACCGAGGTAAGAGGCTGCGAGCCGCAGAGGAGGTGAAGGACCCCTTGGGGGGCGGCGTCCGGGAAGCTGGCAGCTGGGGAGGGGCCGTGCATCGTGAAGCTGAGGCGGGAGGGGGTACGAGGACACTGGCGGCTTTCTAGGGACCAAGGGGACAAAGAGGTAGGACCCTGGGTTCCGTGAGAGGAAGGAAAGTGGAGCATTCGGATGCCCGGGTCTTCCAGGACGAACGCCCGCATCTAAGTGGGTTTCGAGCTGCCCCGGCGTCCGTGAAACTTGCTCTTGGGTGTCTGCTAGGGAGGGATCCGAACTCACAGACGCCCGAGGAAGGACAGGGATGGACTCTTAGGTCCTAAGCCTTTTAGCCTTGGTAGTGAAGACTTCTGGCTCCCGGGGTCTGAGGAGCCCGTCGTTCACGTGCCTGTCTCCGCCTCTCAGGCCCCATTCAGCTGTGGCAGTTCCTCCTGGAGCTGCTCCACGACGGGGCGCGCAGCAGCTGCATCCGCTGGACGGGCAACAGCCGCGAGTTCCAGCTGTGCGACCCCAAAGAGGTGGGACGGCTCCCCGGTCCCCGCGAGGACCGCTGTGCGCCCACCTCGTCCTCAGCCCCGCCCC
>NW_026596158.1:2745260-2763498 GCF_907164565.1 Psammomys obesus | reverse complement strand
CCCCGCCCACCTCGTCCTCAGCCCCGCCCCCACCCCTAGCGCCTAAGACCCAACCAACCCCTCGACCTACTACTGACCTCCGGACTGCGTCCTAGGTGGCCCGGCTGTGGGGCGAGCGCAAGAGGAAGCCCGGGATGAATTACGAGAAGCTGAGCCGAGGCCTGCGCTACTATTACCGCCGCGACATCGTGCTCAAGAGCGGTGGGCGCAAGTACACCTACCGCTTCGGGGGGCGTGTGCCCGTCCTCGCCTGTGGGGATGACACGGGGCACCTGCCAGGTGCAGAGAGCCAATAAAAAGAACACCCTGTCGAACGTGCGTGCTTGGCTGTTTCCAACTTGCCGCGCACACTGCCTAGACCTGTCGAGGGAGCCTAAGCGGGCACCCCAACATTCCAGTCTCCACCCAGACTCGGGCGTCTGGACCCCAGTCTGTCTTTCACAAGAGTCAGAGCAAAGGCTTCTGATTCGCGGAGTCCCTACATCGTCAGGGTCTTACTTCCTCCACTGAGAGGACCGAGGGGGAGCGAGGAGAACCCAGGATCTCCACAGCCCTGCTCCCTCCCTGCCAGTTCCCGCCAGCTCTCCTTCATCAGGGGTTTTGGAATCTAGGTCCCTCCATTCCCCACGGCCCTGCAACTTGTGCGCCTCTCAGCTTGGAGATTAGTTTGGGATAAGAAATCTGTAAGGTCTACTGTGTGCCTGTCCCGTATAGAGACCTTTAAAGAAATCGGACTTGTTAAGGCCTGGCACGAGTTTATCCCCAAGTTTATCTAAAAGAGTTTAATCCCCAGAGTTTTTACGTTACATATGTTAAGAACTTAGAAAGCCAGTCTGTGGTAGTTGGAGATGGCCCATTTGGAAGTGATTGGATGATTAGGGTAACGTCCCCATGATCGCATTCTGGTGTTCTATAAATAGAGCTTCCCATCACATGTGACAGATGTGAGGTTCTGCCTCAAGAAGGCAATTTGACTGGTGACACAGGCCGCTAATTTCACAGCATCCAGGAGGCTGAGGCAGGAGAATTGTGAAACTTAGGGCCTCTAGACCTGTCTGAGCTACAAAGCAACACACTATTTAAAAAAAGAAATCCATTGGGGCTGGAGGAATGGCTTTTTGGTGAAGAGCACTGACTGCTCTTTCCACACGGCCGTTCACAAACTGAACTGAACTTCCAGGGGTACCTGACAACCTCACACATACACGCACGCAAAACACCAACGCACATAAAATAAAAATAAATTAAAAAAAAATCCATCAAGAGCTGGCCATGGTGGCCTGCGCCTTTAATCCTAGCACTTGGGAGGCAGAGGCAGCCAGATCTCTGTGAGTTCAAGGCCAGCCTGTTCTACAAAGCCAGTCCAGGACAGCCAAGGCTACACAAGAGAAACCCTGTCTCAAAAACCAAAGAAGGAGGAGGAGAAGGGGGAAGAGGAGGAGGAGGAGAACCCTTCAAGGGATGAAATGACATAATCAGTCAATGGGGTCTTGATCAGAGAGTCAGTTACATAGTTGGGATCTTATTGCTCCAGACCACGAGCTGAAAACAAACCTACTTTCTTTATAAAGTAGCCCAACTTGATCACTTTATTAAAGTAAGAGTGTTCTTATGGCCATAAAACGCCATCACAGAAGTTTATCTGCTTTGTCTTCTTGAAGAAAAGACCCAGGCTCACAACCAGGCATGATGGAGCACACCTTTAATCCAGGAACTCAGGAGGAAGAGGTAACAAAGATCTGTATGAGTTCGAGGCCAGCCCGGTTTACATAGTGAGTTCCAGGACAACTAGGTCTGTGTAGAGAACCCTGTCTCAAAATAAAACAGTGGAGAAAGAGAGAGAGACTCAGGCTCAAAAAAAAAAGACTTTGTTGAGTACCTTCTCGTTGTAGAAAACACTGAATAATTAGCACTATTGCACACTCCTAAGAAGCATGGGCACTCCAAGTTGGAAGACATAGAACCAGACTGTCAAAAAGCCTACTGGAGGCTTCACTCGCTCCAGGAGCCCTCCAGCAGAGCCTTCTAGGTAGCTCTCCTGTGAGTGATGTTGAAGATGCATCACTAACCACAGCAGTCCTGAACCCTGTCCTCAGAGTTCAGAGTGCAGCGGACAGGCACGGCTTACACTGCCACCAGGAAGGGACAGCCCAGTCCTTAGAACTGGGATGAAGAAACTCTGGGGGGGTTAGGGGAGCCCAAAAGGAGGAAACTGATCTGGCCTGGGAGGCAGAGAGTCTGGTAGTGGGATGGAGAAGAGAAGACGCAGAGATGAAAGTTGGTTTTGTTGGTTTGGTTTAATTTTTCAAGACAGGGTCTCTCTGTAGTCCTGGCTGCCCTGGAACCCACTGTGTAGACCCAGGCTGGCCTTAACTCACAGAGATCTGTCCTGACAATTTTGGAATTCTGGTTCCTTTAAAAAACACAGAAAATAGGGCTGGAGAGATGGCTCAGAGGTTAAGAACACTGCTTGCTCTTTCCAGAGTTCCTGAGTTCAATTCCCAGCAACCACATGGTGGCTCACAACCATCTACATTGAGATCTGGCGCCCTCTTCTGGCGAGCAGGTGTACATGCAGGCAGAACATTGTATACATAATAAAATAAATAAATCTTAAAAAAAGAAGAAAAAGCCCACAGAAATGTTACATAATAAAATAAATAAATCTTAAAAAAAGAAGAAAAAGCCCACAGAAATGTTATAAGGTTTTTTTTTTTCATTCTAATCCCAGGTGTGGGATGTGGGACCACTCTGCAGCAGCTGACTATGATTTGCCTGGTGCTGTGGCAGAGGCGTGATTTTTTTTTTTCCAGCTGCAGATAGTTTCTGTGATTGTGTGACGTTTGGGATTCTGGAGACTTTTCGGAGGGTATATAAATGCTAGGGCCCCCGAGAGGCAGGGTGGGTTGTTGATTGGTCGCTGGATGCTGTTGGTCAAGGTTTGTTAACTAGTCAGGAAGTAGTCTAAAGACAACATCACCCCCTTTCCAACCCCTGACTTTACTCCTGGATCTCTTTTCTTTCCTCTCTATCCTTTTTTTCCCCCTGTCTTATCCCTTAGGGGGTTGAAAGGATGGAATAACGGGAGTAGAGAAGGATGGAAGAAAGAAGAACCCACCAAGTAGCAAATGCCAGTTTCAGAGGTCTGCCTGCATCTGCCTCCCAAGAGTGCTGGGATTTAAAGGCCTGTGCCCCTACCGTCCAGCCAAAGCCCACACTTCAACAGTAAGGGAGCAAGGTGGATCTAGGAGGTCACTGGGTGAAAATGCTGTATCTTTACTTTTGTCTGTTTGTTTTGATACAAGGTTTCTCTGTGTAGCCCTGACTGTCCTGGAGCTTGCTCTATAGACCAGGCTGGCCTGGAACTCACAGATCCACCCGCCTCTGCCTTCTGATTGCTGGGATTGAAGGTGTGTGCCACCACTGCCTGGCAAGACGGAAGATTTTACAGTGCCATTCGGAAATATGCATATGGCCATATGCTCTACAAGGAAGCCATAAGCCATGGTGTCTTGGCTCCAAGGCACTGGGAAGCCACAGAGGCATATAAGCAGAGATTTTAGGAAGATCCTGTTGAAAGGAATGGATGTGTTTTGCAAACAAATAACCCCACAAACAACTAGAACGCTGCCTGAAAGAATATAAAGGAGACTCCTGTACCAATTAGACCTAGACACTCAGTCAAGGACAGTACGTGGGGGCCAGGGAGAAGGCAGGCTGTTTATAGGCACCAGTCATCAAGCCTGACAACCTGAATTCCACCCCGGGGATCTAGACGGTGGAAAGAGAGAACTAACTCCCTCAAGTTGTCCTTCGCCTTGCACACATGTGCCAGAGCACGGGAATCCCACCACCCCACATACACACATACATGCCCAAACACATGCGGTGAAGAAGGCAACGTGAGAGACTTCAGAGGCCAGGCTACAGAGAGGGAGGAAAACAGCCCTCTTTCACTTCGCCCTTTCCTCGTCCCTAACTGCCTCTCATTTGCATACAAGTTTTCGTTCATTCAGCAGAGTTTATGAACGGAAAGAGAAGAGGAGCCGTCTACAGGTACAACATCCAAACTAACGGGAGGAGCAAGCGCGAAAGCTAAGGGAAGCCAGCCTGTAGGTTTAAGGACCGGCTGAACTGAATTGCAAGGAATGAGAAGAGAGCAGGTAAAGGTCATTGGTGAGGACTTTAGCTTTAGACTGGTTACGCCAGAAGCCAGCGAATGAGTTCCGGCTGATGAAAGGCCACGGTACAACTGAAGTGTTAAAGGCATCCTTACGGCAGCAGGCATACACTGGAGGACAGCAGGGAAGCTGAGATGCCCGGAAATGGACCCACTATAATAACCCAGGCTAACGGAACTGAACTGCATGTGGCAAAGGCCGGGTCTGGAAATATTTTGAAGCCAGAACCAACAGGATTACTTGATAGGTCAGGCAGACTATATAAACAAATAAAAAAAAAAAAATTCTGCCTTGCATGGTGGTGAAGCACTCAGGGAGGCAGAGGCAGGCGGATCTCTGTGAATTCGAGGCCAGCCTCGAATCAAGTTCAGGACAGCCAAGGCTACACAGAGAAACCCTGTCTTGAAAAACCAAAATGAAATAAAATAAATGTCACAGGAATGATACAATGAAACTATTTCTATCAGACACAATATTTAGTTCCTAAAGTCTCCTCCGATTAACATAGAGCTCTCAGCTGCCTGAATGAGCAAATTGTAATTTCTGGGGTTTGAAAATAATGATGAATGGAGACTGATGTCTGAGACAGTGAGTGAGACTGCAGGATGGAAGAGTTTGTTCACTTTTCACCTTTTAACAAAGGTCTTTAGACCTGTGAAGGTAAGGCTTCTGTGTTTTCTTCAGCACTGTCTTTTTTGGTTGTTATCTTTTCTTTTTTTTTGGGGGGGGGCAGGGTTTCTCTGTGTAGCCCTGGCTGTCTTGGAGCTTAATCTGTAGGCCAGGCTGGCCTCGAACTCAGAGATCCTCCTGTCTCTGCTTCTCAAGGGCTGCAATTGAAGATATGTGCCATCACTGCCCGGGCACCACCACCGCTCGGCTGGCAGTGCCTTCTTATAGATGCGTTTCCTAAGAAGTAAGCATTCAGTAAATATTTCTCACATGTGTAACAGGCCCTCAGACTTTCCTACAACTGACTGTGTGATGGAAGAACCGTTCAGGCCTTAAAACTCAGCACATAGCATCACCTGCCAAAGTGAAAGCAAAGACCTAATCCTCTGAAGTCTATAATTCTGGGATCGTTCAAATGTACTAAACTTGCTTTTTGGCTTTTTTTAGTTTCTCTTTTGGCTACTGTTGTTTGTTTGTAGTCCTGGAACTCTGTGTAGACCAGGCTGGCCTCAAACTTTGTCTCTCGTTTGTCTCTGTGCTGGTATTAAAGTGTATGCCACCACTCTCCGGCTGGCTGACTGTTCTTACTAACTGAAGTATGTCAACCCAGACTATGGTTTCTGTGCTTAAAAACTCTCCCTGAGGAAGGGTCTGTGCTGCAGCGCAATCCCAAACACCCAGTTTAGTCACTGGAACACTAATAAAAATGTGTCTATTGACTTAAAGCCATGTCTGAGCAGCCCTCCATGGTAGATAGCCCACAACAATGAATGCCAGGCAGTAGTGGCACACATCTTTAATCCCAGTACTCGGGAAGCAAGGTCTGAGAGTTCAAGACCAGCCTGGTGTGCAAATAGAGTCCAGGAAAGCCAAGGCTACACAGAGAAACTCTGTCTCAGAGGGGGGAAAATAAAGAAGACTTAGGTACTCTGCTTCTATTTAGGGCTAGGAAAGACAACCCAGTTAGGAGAAAAGGCCCCAAAGGCAAGCAATGTAGGCAGAGACAGCCCTTGTTTCCACCGTAATCCTGCATGAAGATCCAGCTGCATAGGGCCTAGGTCTGTCCCATTCATGCTCTCTGGTTGGCATTTTGGTCTCTATGAGCCCATAGTTTTGTTTTGTTTTTGTTTGTTTGTTTGGTGATGTCTTTGACTCCTCTGGTAGCGGCCACTGTTCTTAGCCATTAAACCATCTCTCCAGCCCCTTTATCCAGATCTTGAGGTAGGATGGATAACCACAAGCTTTTTTTTTTTTTTTTAAGATTTATGTATATGAATGCTCTGCTTTCATGCACACCGGAAGTTTCCATTGTAGATGGTTGTGAGCCACCATGTGGTTGCTGGGAAGTGAACTCGGGACCTCTGGAAGAGCAGCACAGTGCTCTTAACCGCTGAGCCATCTTGCCAGCCCCGACACAAGCTTTTGATTCAGATGGACACATGCCTTTAATCCACACCTTTAACGGGGGCCGTACCTTGTGCTGGAGGCCTATGTAAGGACAGTAAAAGAAGGAAGGGATTGTTCGCTCTTCACCTGCTTCCACTCTCAGGCAGGATAGGTAGAAAGCATCCTAGAACAGGGCTGTCAGAGCGAGCCTGCCCAGGCTGATGGGCACATTCCGCCTGGAGGGCAGAGGTGTGGAGCTCGCTCTGCTTAGATGGGCTCCACCTGTGCAAGCCTGCCTTCTGGGAGGGGAAATGGCAATGTACACTTCCACCCTGGGGGTGCCCACTACTCTTCCAGGGTCTGCACTGCCTGAAACACAAAAGGGGATGTTGCGTTTTGAATTGATAGGCTGTAGGAAGGCCCCCAAACCATTAATGGTCTGGCTTCCCTTGTTTGGCTGGGAGAGGGGCTCCCTGGGCCAGTTTCCTAGCAACTGTATCTCTAGTGGGCAGGAAAAGTATGCAAGTAAGGCTGATTCCTCCCCACAGGTGGCTGGACATGTCTCCACCTGGCTGGCCTTCGTTCAGGCTTGTGCTTTAAACATTGAACCAACACCTCAAAGAACTAATTTTTAATTCTCTGGTCTCTCACCAGCACGCCCACTGGAGCCTACTTCTTTGGGATTCCAGCTTTGGCAGAAAACCAGCCGAAACACCCAGCCTCAGGGGCCTGAGCAACCCTCCACCACGCTTCCCAACAGGATGATAATGGATCAAACCTCTGAAAACCAGTAAACCTCTGTAAACCCAAACTAAGACATCTTGTCTCGGAAAACCAAGCAAATGAATGAGTGAGTGAATCAATCAATCAAACTTTTGAGTCCAGGCATGGCGGTACACGCTTGTTATCCTAGCACTCCGGAATCTGTGACAGGAGGATCAAAAAGTTGGAGGCCAGCCTGAGCTATACGGTGAAATCCTGTCTCAAAACACAGACCATCTAGTACATTTTCCCGTTCCCACTCTGCGGTCAGCTTCACGACGGTCTTTTCCCTCCGGAAAGGACAGGCAGGTGGCAGGAACCCGTAACTGGACGTTAGGAGCCTTCAGAGAGCAACGCAAAACCCCGATTGAGCAAGAATCACGAACAGGAATGAGCGCACTAGAGGTGGGCGTGGCCAGACGGCTTCCGGGAACGCCTCCCGCGGCCACTCTAGCAGCTCGGAGGACCGAGTTCGGCTCCTCCTCCCTCAGCTTCCGGCCGGTCGGAATTCCGCTTCCCGTCTGACATTGGCGTCTTTGCTAAGGGTCACATTGAACTAACGCCGCTCCGGGGCAGTCTTTAGGTGAGTGCGAAGGGTCGGGAGCCCTGGGGACCCGAGTCCGGGACCGAGAAGCGGCCCGGGCCTTCCCTGATGCCTGGAAGAGACTTCCGGCTGCCGTGGCCGCCCGGGGCCTGGGGTTCTGGAGCTGACCATCATAGTCTTTCTCGATGATGCCGGGTCGCCTTGTGAGCAGTCTCTGTTCACTTCCTCCATCCTCCAGCCCCACGAGCCGGGGTCTGCCGTTATCCCCTTTGACAGCGCCGGGGCTGGAGTGTGTAGCGCCTCAGCCGCGACTAGAAGGCGATGAGGATTTGGATCCAGATAATTGGACTCTGGTGCCTTTAGCCGCGGGGTTCACAGGCGTGGCCACCCGCTCTCCAAGGCCGAAGCCTGTCGCCTTGTCACGTTCCTTTCCCCTCAGCATCATCTTTGACCAACTCTCAAAACTCCTTTTATTGCCCAAAATTGCTTCCGACACGGGGTCTTTTAAATCCCGCGTACCCATCCTGCCACCCCAATGGCGCTATTCTACTGTCCAGACGCCCCAGTTCTTTGGGCTACGTGAATTGACGTTGGCCCATTGGTCTGCCTGCGCACCTCAGTGGCCCTAAGGTCGTCCAGATGCTATAGCATAGAGACAGTTTCTCTCAGGTTCGTTGATGTTCGCTCTGTCATCTTTTCAGACATATCAAAGGTTTATTATTATTATTATTATTATTATTATTATTATTATTATTATTAGCAGCCATGGGTACTCAGGGTCAATAGAATTTAAGGAGCTAAGGTATTGGAATGCATGGGGGTGGTTTGCATGGTAGTTTTATTAACCTCTAAATGAAATGCAGCAGCATATACTTCCGTCGGGAACGGAGATTGGCAACATACGGGACTTTGTCAGCAGTCAGTCACAGATACCTGACACATTCCGGGTCATAAATCACCATCTTCACTGAGGGTCGCCACCTCCAGTTGTGGTACTTGCTAAATCCTTTTAGCTCGTTTTTGGTTTTGTTTTTGTCATCTTAAGCAGTTTTGCAGTACATTTAGGCATATTCTGAGAAAACTTTATGATGAGTGTGTGACACCGAAAGCTTTTAAAATCCTTGTTTTTGATGATGGTGGATACAGCATAACCCCTGGGTGCTGTATGACCTTGGGAAGCCATTTAGGCACCCTGTCCCTTGCGTGGACAACAGAGGTAGTAATGCCTTTTAGAGTGACCGTGTGGGTAGGTATGTATAGAACACACATGCTATGCACACAGGAAGTGTTAACTGGAGTTTAAGGCTGAAGACGGGTTTTGCCAGCGAGACCCCTGCCCAGCCCTGCTGTATAGATGTACAGATTTTCCCTGCCCCTCATCTTTCTACGACGAGCATAATACCTTGTTGGCCTTCAGCACATTCTTCTGTTCTGGACTTCTTGCGTGGGCCCCGTTGGCCTGGCACCCCCATGCTCAGGCACCCCTAGAATGGTCGCCAATGTTCCCACTGTGTTTGCGTCCAGGCACCAGCACCATGGCTGAAGACATCAAGACTAAAATCAAGAACTACAAGACCGCCCCCTTTGACAGCCGCTTCCCAAACCAGAACCAGACCAAGAACTGCTGGCAGAACTACCTGGGTAAGCAGGGCGTCAGGGTGGGAGAGGCGTGTGTGTGGATCTTGCCTGGGTCTCCATATTCCTCCTACCTCAGAAGGGAAGTTAGGAGGCCGGGGCAGGGACCTCTACATTCCAGCCTGTTGTCATTCACTCGACATACCGTCTGCAGAACCCTGATAAACTCAGCAGTAGTCTTTGGAAGAGTTATGTACGCATATTTGTGTCCACCCGTGCACACAACATACAAGTAAATACAACAGGAAAATAATGGATTCAGAAATGTCTCCTGCAGTCACTGTGCATGAAGAAAAATGGGTGTCACCAGCACTCTGCTCTTCGCCTGCTTTGTGCCCAGTCTTCAGCACAGTTCCTTTTCTCTCTCACTAGACGCCATTAATTGCAATTGGTCACATTTTGGTGCCCCTGCCACACTTGAGTCCATGAGACCTTCCCTCAAAAAATAAAAAGTAGAAAGCAGGGGCTGGAGGAACGGCTCAGAGGTTTGGAGCACTGGCTGCTCCCAGAGGTCCCGAGTTCAGTCCCCAGCAACCATGTGGTGGCCATAACCATCTAGAAGGAGATCTGGTGCCCCCTTCTGGCCTGCGGGCTTCAGAACACTATGCATGATAAATAAAAGAGTAAAAAGCAAAACAAACCCCAGTACCCCTCTCTGCCGTCCCTCGTGATCAAGCCCGTCTTCTTTCCTCGACCTGCCTGGACTTCCATAACCCTGTATATGCCCCTCATACTTGGCTGTCATTCCCAGCTCCAGGGCGTTCTAATTGAGCAAGTGTCGCTGCCCAGGTCAGGTATAGACAACTCTTGATAGTGTACTTGTAAGTGTGCGTCCCCTCTGTGTGTAGAAGCAGTCATGAAGCAAAAGCTACCTGGGAATTTTCCTCAGAAATGTGCTTGGTCTCAGTTGATCTCCGGCCTCTTCTCTTGACAGACTTTCACCGCTGTGAGAAGGCGATGAACGCAAAGGGGGGTGACGTCTCCGTGTGTGAGTGGTACCGGCGTGTGTACAAGTCCCTCTGCCCCATATCATGGGTATGTGCCTCCCCGTGGGACCCTGGGGTGTTCAGGTGGGGACCTAGTGGAGAGGACTATGGTGGCTAGTAAGAGTTCATCTCCAAGGGCCAAGGCAGGCCCAGCATGGAATGTCACGATGCCTCCTCAGTTAGGGTCTCTGAGGTCTGCCTTGCACTGTGGAAACAGGGACTTTGACTGGGCTGTCATAACACACGCCTTTAATCCCAGCACTCAGGAGGCAGACAGGTGAGTCTGTGAGTTTGTGGCCAACCTGGCCTGCAGACCTAGGACAGCCAGGACAGCATGGCAACAGAGAGGGGAAAAAAAAGGAAAAAGAAAGAAAGTGGGGGTTGGTGCTGGAGAGATGACTCCGCGGTGAAGGCCACTGACTGCTCTTCCAGAGGACCTGGGTTCAACTCCCAGTGCCCACACGGCAGCTCACAACTGTAACTTCAGGATCTGACACCTTCACATGAACATACGCGCAGGCAAAACATAAATACACATAAAATTTTTTTTTTTAATTAAAAAAAGAAAGGAAAAGAAACAAAACAAAAGCATGTGTCTTAGAATCAAAATGTGATGGTTTACTTTGGTGTGGTGGGAGCATGCCTGAAATCCTAGCACTCAGGAGGTGGATCAGAAGTTAAAGGTCACGTTGGCGTACTTGAAAACCCTCTCGTGTCTTCAAATGTGTGTGTGTGAATCTGGGGCTCTCACGTGTACCTGTGGGGTAAGTAGAAGGTTTTGATCACTGTGGTTACAGGTGGTTGCATACTAGGAATCAGTCCTGGGTCCTCTGCAAGAGCAATGAGTCCATTCACTTGGTGAATCATCTCTCCAGCCCCTCATACTGGATATTTGCTTTGACCTGTGGGGTGGTAGCTATTGTTAGACCAAGTCTTATGTAGTCTAGACTGTCTTCAAACTTGCTCTGTGGTCAGGAATGAGCTTGTACCCCAGAGAGCTGGGCTCCCAGGATCAGGCCACCCCACCCTGCCCGAAGCAGTGCTTCCTGTCCTGGACAAGCAGTCTGCCAGCGGGGCCGCATCCCCAGCTGTCACTAGGTCAGCCACCACCGCCACCCCTCTTAACTGTGGGACGGAAATTTAAAAGACATATATTTTTTTAATTACATTTTTATTTCTTATATTAACTACAGTTTGTTCACTCTGTGTCCCAGCTGTAGCCCCTCCCTCGTTCCCTCCCAGCTACACCCTCCCTCCCTCATCTCCTTCCATGCCCCTCTCCAAGTCCACTGATAGGGGAGGTCCTCCTCCCCTTCCATCTGACCCTAGCTTATCAGGTCTCATCAGGACTAGCTGCATTGTCCTCCTGTGTGGCCTGGCAAGGCTGCTCCCCCCTCTGGGGTGGTCAGAGAACCTGCCACTGAGTTCATGTCAGAGACCATCTAAAAGACATTTTTAAATAACATGTAAATCCTTTTTATTTTGTTCCTGCCTTGATGGCCATATTTAAGATGTCCTAGTGAGACACTCTTTCCTGTGTGTGGATGTGTGGTGTCTCAGAGGTCAGAAGAGGCCATTGCAACCCCCAGAACCAGAGTTGTGGGTGGCCATGAGCCACCATGGGGTGCAGCTCCTCTTCAAGAGCAGTCAGTGCTCTTACTCTCTGAACTCTCAGCGTGTCCATCTCTCCAGCCTCTGTGCTTTTTGGTTCCTTTTTTTGTTTTTTTCAAGACAGGGTTCTCTGGGTAGCACAGGCTGCTCTAGAATTCACTTTGTAGACCAGACTGGCCTTGAACTAACAGAGCCACCCACCTCTGCCACCCAAGTGCTGGGATTAAAGCTTGTTTATTATTTGTCTCGTTTATTTATTGTTTTATTAGGCAGGATTTCTCTCTGTAGCCCTGCTATCCTAGAACTAGCCCTGTAGACCAGGCTGTCCATAAGTACACAAAGATCTGCCTGCCTCTGCCTCCTGAGTGCTGGGATTAAAGGTGTGTGCCACCACCACCCAGATATTTTTAAATTTTTTAAAAAACTGTTTTTTATGTGTGGATCTTTTACTTACATGTATGTTTTGTACCACATGTGTGCCCGGTGCACATGAGGCTAGGATCCCCTAGAACTGGAGTTACAGGTGTTTGTGAGCCACCTTGCGGGAGCTAAGAATTGAACAAATGCTCTTAACTGCTGAGCTGTCTTTCTAGCCCCCAGTTCTCACTGTTTAGGCTGTAGCTCTGACTAGCCTGGTACTTACTGTAAACACTAAGCAGTCTTCTGCCTCCGCCTTCCCAGAGCTGGGATTCCAGGTATCGGGCGGCCGCTGGCCTATCAGCCTGTGCACTTGGCCTCTGTTATAAGAAGCCCTGTGTCTTTCCTCTCAGCTCTCTGCTCTACCCTCTTATCTGAAGCTCCAGGATTTCTTCCTGTGTGACCTCACAGCGCCCTTGCCCAGCCTCTAGGCCTGGATAGGGTACATAGTGGCTAGGTTATAGGGAGTGTGCTTCCAGTATTCGTGTGTGTGTGTGTGTGTGTGTGTGTGTAGGACAATTTGGGAGAGCCATTTCCTTCCTTTCATCATGTGGGTTCTGGAGTTAAATTCAGGTGATGACCAGGGTCAGGTGATGACCAGGTGATGATCAGGCTTCCAGGGTAAGTACATTTATGAGCTAAGCCAGTTTCTTTGTTGGCTGGTTTGTGCGTTTGTGTTTTGTTTTGTTTTGTTTTTTGTTTTCTTTGTTTGTTTGTTTGGTTTTTGGTTTTTATTTTTATTTTTTGGGTTTTGTTGTTGTTGTTTCTTTTGAGACAGGGTTTCTCTGTCTGTCCTAGACTCACTTTGCAGACCAGGCTGGCCTCAAATTCACAGAGATCCAATTGCTTCTGCCTCCCAAGTGCTGGGACTACAGGCGTGTGTCACCACACCTGGCAGTTTTTGTTTTTTTTTTTGAGACGGGGTTTCTCTGTGTGGCCTAGCTGTCTTGGAACTAGGCTGGCCTCAAACACAGAAGTCTGCCTACCTCTGCCTTCTGAGTGGTACCAGCCAGCTGTGCTTTGCTGTTAAGATTTTATTAATTATGTGTTTGGGTGTGTGCATTTGAGTGTAGTGCCCACAAAGCCAGAGGAACCGGAGTCCTGATCAATTGATCGGGAGCCTTCTTTCTGGAACTGAGCTCCTCTTCACCAGAGTCAGCTTGCCACCCCCATCTGTGTGGGCTTGTTGGTATTTTGAGGTTTTTTAGCTTTTAATTACATTTATATGTATGTTGGGGTGAACTCAGATTCCTGAGGTGGCCAGAAGAAAAGGCCAGTTTGCTGACCTGGATTTACAGGCTGCAGCTTGACGTGGATGCTGGGAACTGAACTCCAGGCCCCTGCAAGAGACAAGAGCAGCCAGTGTTCTTAAGTACTGAGGAGGCAACTCCCTAGATGTGTGTCTATGTGTGACTTTATAGGTATGGCTAATTCTCTGTATTTTCCTTTTTTTGAGTAAGGTATCCATGGCAAGAAATGTTTTTCCCTCTGTTTGCATGGTTGTTTTGTTTGTTTGTTTTGTGTGAAGTAGGACAACCCGGGTAAAGGGTAATTTGCCAAGGTCAAAAGGTCATTGTGCCTCTGCCCTAGTTTTTGTTGAGGTTATTGTCTTGGGACAGCCTCATGTATTCTCGGCCCATGGATGCTAACCTTGACCCTCCAGTCATTGGCCTCTACCTCCTAAGTGCTGGGATGGTAAAAGTGCCACCATGCCTGTGGCTTCTTTGTGTGTTTTGGGTTGGTGGGTTTCTGTTGTTGTTGTTATTGTTTTAGATTTAATTTTTTTTATTTTTGTGTCTTGAGTGTTTTGCCTTCATTAGGTGTGTGTACCGAGCAGTTGCCTGGTGCCTGTCCAGGTCAAAAGAAGACATTGGATCCCATGGGACTGGAGCTACAATAGTTGTGAGCCACCATTTTGGTGCTGGAATCAAAACAGCAAGTGCTCTTAACCACTGAGCCAGCCATCTTTCCAGCTCCCTTCCTGTGCCTTAAATGCTCATTTAAATAACTGATTTTTAAAACGATTTATCTCTACCCTGTGTGTTTGGTGTTTGGCCTGCTTGTATGTCTGTGCATCATGTGTGTGCAGTTCCCGCAGAGGCCAGGAGAGGGCACCAGATCCCTAGAAATGGAGTTGCAGGCTGTTATGAGCTGCCATGTGGATGCTGGGAATTGAATCCTGGTCCTCTGCAAGAGCAGCCAGTGCTCTTTACTGCTGAGCCCTCACTCCAGCCCTTAATTTAAACATTAATAAATAAAAACTTGTGCTGAGTGTGGTGACACGGGCTTTGCCAGCCCTGAGGGGGCATAGGCCAGTCAGGTTCCAGGACAGCCAGAGTGATGTAGAGAAGTCCTGTCTTAACAAAATGACCTCCACCCCAAAACAAACCAAAAATGAAACCTTTAACGGTAAACCCAGTGACTGCGAAATCCCGAGAGGCCTATGGCCAGGGAAGTCAGTGTGTGGGACCCGGGGGAGGCCAGTGTGGGAAGGCGCGTCCTGTACCGGTCCCCGCCGCCGCTGAACAGCAGAGGTGTTTTGCTGTTATTTTTTGTAGGCTGCTGCAGCCATGACAAGGCTTGGTGCTGGCATGTGGTCGGTGGCAGGCTTTGTGACGGGGTGGTGTCGCCTCTGTAAGCTGATCCAGTCCCCTGTGGTTAGATTGCAGTCTTCATTATCCATGCTTTTATCTGATGACTCAGCCTCTCACAAATGTGAGAGTGTGAAACGGCTCAGGGAATAAATGCCCTTGCTGCCAAGCCTGAAGACCCGAACTGCATTCCAGACCTACCCGGGAGGACAGAACAGCTCCTTGTGTCGTTCTCTCTCTCTCTCTCTTTCTCTCTCTCTCTCTCTCTCTCTGTCTCTCTGTCTCTCTCATACACACAAATGTAGTGAAAACAGAGAGCACTCATAACTAAGTAGGGCAGGGCTGGAGAGCTGGCTTAGAGGTGAAGAGCACTGTCTTCTCTTCCAGAGGTTCTGAGTTCAATTCCCAGCAACCACATGGTGGCTCACAACCATCTATAATGAATGAAATCTGGTACCCTGAGGCTTTTTCTCTTCTTTTGTTTCTTTCTTTTTCTTTTCTTTTTTTTTGGAGGCATTTTCTTAATTGAGGTTCGTTCCCCTCAGATGACTTTAGCATGTGTCAGGTTGACATAAAACTAACGTACCTAGTATTCCTTTTCTTCTCTGTTCTGACAAGCAACATACAGTATAAATTCTGGAGCTCCTCTAGGAGGGCATAGTTACACTTTTTTATCCTTCAAAGCTTTACCTGTGGGGCTGGAAGGATGGCCCCAAGCTTGATTCCTTCCCACGTGGTGGTCACAATCATCTAGACGTGCAGTTCTGGGACAGCCGATGCCTCTTCTGGCCTCTGTGGGCACCAGGCAGCACACACTCAGGCATCATGTGGATGAAGCACTCATAGACGTAAAATAAAAATACATCTTTTTTTGTTTGTTTGTTTTGTTTTTGCTTTCCAAGACAGATTTTCTCTGTGTAGCTCTAGCTATTGTAGAACTCACTTTGTAGACCAGGCTAGCCTTGAACTCACAGAGATCCATCTACTCCTAAGTGCTGGGATTAAAGGTGGGCACCACCGTTGCCCAGAAAAATAAATGAATCTTAAAAAGTACTGTTGTGGCCAGGCTGTGGTGGCACACACCTTTAATCCCAGCAACCAGGAGGAAAAGGCAGGTGGATCTCTGAGTTTGAGGCCACGCTGATCCGCAGGGTTCCAGGGCTACCCAGTGAATCCCTTTCTTGAGAAACCAGTACACACACGCTGTTGTTACGTGCATGTGAGTTCAGATACCCAAGGAGACCAGAAGGTGCCAGAGCACTTGGAGTGGATTACATGCAGTGTGAGCTCCCTGGTGTGGGTGCTGCGGGCCAAGCTGGGGTTCTCTGCAAGGGCAGCTCGCTGTTGACTGGCGATGCCAGGATCTGTCGCCCTCTTCCGCAGACTGTCAGCTCGTTTAGAAAAGTGGCTTTTCTTTTTGGGTCACTGTTGATTCTCTGTGACCTGGGACGGTAATTGTGCCCAGGAGGCAGTCGTGTGTTGACCGCAGGCATAGGTGGGTACCCTAAGGCTTTGCCAAAGCAGGAGTTACAGCAGTTGTCTTTTGCAGGTCTCAGCCTGGGATGACCGCATTGCAGAAGGCACATTTCCTGGGAAGATCTGACCTGGCCTGCCCACCTCTCCCCTGTTCTCTTTCCCCCGGATAGTAAAGGGGCACCTGGGTATGTGATGGTCCCTACCCCGGGACCCTGAATCATGATGCGACTGCTAATAAAAACTCTGGAAAAGTTTCACACTGTGTGTGTTCAACAGCTGGACCAGAAGCTGGTGTGCCCTGGCCCAGAAGGGGTCTCAGAAGGGGTCTCGTGGTGGTTCTTTCTTGATTTTAGAATGAAAAGGAGATTTCTTTTTAAAGGTATATTTGTTTGCCTGCTTGTTTGTTATTTTATGTGCGTGTGTATACTTGTGTAAGTGTGCCTGGGGGGAGTGAGTTGGAACTGGAGTTACAGCTAGTAATGATTACCAGGAACCAAACTTCAGCTCCCTGCAAGAGCAGTAAGTATTTTGTTGCTTCATGGATGTTTTGCCTGCACGTGTCTGTGTGTATGGTGTGTCTGCAGAGGCCAGAAGGGGCGTCACTTACCTAGGGCTGGACTTACATGCTGTTGTGAGCAGCCACGTGGGTGCTGGGAAGTGAGCCTGGGTCCACTGGAGGGACAGCCAGCGCTCTAACCCTGAACTGTCTCTCCAGTCTCCTGGGGTTTTTTTGTTTTTTGTTTTGTTTTGTTTTACTGCTTTGTTTGGTTTTGTAGACTTGGACCAGCTGTGTGACAGTGGAGTGGATGGTCACACAAAATAGCTTTAAGTCTCCAATGTGCTGAAATTAACTATGTTTCCCCTTTTCTGTATGGATTTTTTTTTCCCCTTGCCAGTACTGGGAATTGAACCCACAGCCTCATGCATGCTAGGCTCCCAGCTGGAGTCACCAGTCCTGGACGAATGCCCCTTCCATTTCCTAACTACTCTCCTTTTCATGTTTCGCTTTGGTTTCTCATGCAGCCCAGGGTGACCTTGAACTCCAGATCTGCTTGCCTGTGCATCTCGGGTGTTGTGGTGACAGGATGCTAAGGATTATTCTATTTTTATTTCTGTGCATGTATGTAGCAGGGAGCTATGTGAACAGGGGTGTAGCACTCATGGAGGCCAGAACTTGTGTGACAGGCTAGGAGGTTATGAGCTGCCTGACACAGGTGCTGGAAACCAAGATCGGGTCCTTTGCAAGAGCAGCAAGCCTGTTTTGTTTTGCGACAGGGTTTCTCTGTGTAGCCTTGGCTGTCTTGGACTTGTTTTGTAGACCAGGCTGGTCTTGAACTTACAGAGATTCGCCTGCCTCCCAGAGTGCTGGGATCGCAGGCATGCACCCATCACAACCAGCTAGCAGCAAGCATTCCTAACCACAGAGTCACCTCTCCAGCCCTGCCCCTTAGTTTTTAAGTAAACCTTGGAGATGCTATTTCATCCATAAGATTTTTCTCTCGCCCTCCCCTTTGCCCTCCCTCTCTCCATTGTAGCTTCATTGGAGTACATGAAGTTTTCATGGTAACTGGCTGGCTTCAAACTTAAAAATTTCATCAGCCCCATTAGTGCGTGGCTTGCACACACCGCCCACTGGGTATCCAGGGTTCTAAGATGCAAGAACTTTTCAGTGCCTTCTTCCCCTCTTGAAAGTTATGGCCTGCACAGCAATGTATGGGAGTCGGCCTGGCCAGCCGTCAAACCTCAAGGGATTCCAGGGACACTTCTGATGTGTCTGATGAGCATTCAGATGAATGGAGATGCTGCCTGTCCTGAAGATAATGGTCTTGGCGGGATCTCTAAGACACTTGCTGAGGAGGGACTAATTGTCACAGGCTTACAGAATGAGAACTGTTTTCTTGGTCCTGGGGCCAGCCCCTCACTGGGGGGTTCCAGGCAGGGGCTCCACCACTGAGCCACACCCCAGCCCCTCACTGGGGG
>NW_026596158.1:2733289-2745250 GCF_907164565.1 Psammomys obesus | reverse complement strand
AGGCAGGGGCTCCACCACTGAGCCACACCCCAGCCCCTCACTGGGGGATTCTAGGCAGGGGCTCTACCCCTGAGCTACACTCCAGCCCCTCACTGGGGGATTCTAGGCAGGGACTGAGCTACATCACAAGCTCTTTTCTCTTTAAATTTATGTGGGTATGTGCACATGCATGCAGATGGCCTCTAGGGCCAGAAGAGGGCTTTGGATCTGGAACGGGAGTTCCACGTGGTTGTGAGCTGCCTGATAACATTCTGGGAACCAGACTCCTTTAGAACAGTGAATTCTCTTAACTACTGAGCCATCTTTCTGGCATCCTCACTTCTTTTTATTTTGCTTTTTGAGATAGAATCCTGCAACTGCCCAGGCTGACCTTGGGACTCACTGTGTAGCCCTTGAATACAGTCCTCATTCTCAGCTTTCTGAGTGGCTGTTTTTACAGCCCTGGCTGCTCAAGAGATTTTATTTTACTTCTGGCGGCCAGAAGAGGGCATCAGTTTCCCTGACTCGTAAGCTCATGGGTGGCCGGAACTGAGCTTGGGTCTTGGAACGCAGTGTGTGCTCTCACCTGCTGAGCCATCCTCCAGCCCCAGCGGTTTTCCCCACCTTCTTTAGTGTCTGTGTGTGCGCGCGCACGCATGCTTGTGTCTAAGGGTGCTTGTGCCGTAGCCTGAGGGGAGATCAGAGGACAGTTGGCAGGAGCAAGTTCTCCCCCACCAGCTGCGCCCAGGGGATGGAATGCGGGTCAGCAGGCCGGGTGGCAAGTGCCTCGCCGAGCCATGTGGTGGGAGGAGAGAGCGGACTCCCGGCAGCTGTCCCCACCTCCACACAGGCACTGTGAACACACACAACGCTGGGGGGGGGGGGGGGGGGCTTGTCACTTTAGCGCATTTGTTGCTCTTGCAGAGGACCTGGGTTAGGTCACAAACATCTGTAGCTCCTGTTGTGCAGGATCTGATGCCTTCTGACCTCTGCCAGCACCTAGCACACGTGTGGTGTGCACATGCATGCAGGTAAAACACTCATACACACAAGATAAATACAACTTCAGAGTCAGGCGTGGTGGCAAGCCCAGCACTCGGGGAGGCAGAGGCAGGTGGATCACTGAATTCAAGGCCAGCCTGGTCTACAGAGTGAGCCCAGACAGCCAGGGCTACACAGAAAAACCCTGTCTCAAAAAACAACAACAACAAAACACAAAACAAAACTCAGCAACAAAAACCTTTTAAAGAATAGAAAAAAATGGACTGGAGAGATGGCTCAGCCCTAAAGGCAAAGCTCACAACCAAAAATATAAGAAAACAAAAAAAAGACTGGGGGAAACAATTGTTAGTATGAGGCTAAATGTTCCCATGCTCACCTTTAATCCCAGCATTCGGGAGGCAGAAGCACTCGGATCCCTGTGAGTTCCAGGCCAGCCTGGACTACAGAATGAGTGCCAGGCCAGCCAGGGCTGTGTAGAGGGACCCTGTCTCAAATTTTTAAAAAAAAAAAAAAAGTTTACACGCACATATATATGCATGACCCAATCGCTTAGCAAACTGTTTTAACTGAAACACATCTGCTGTCCATGAATTTTTGTTTAGATTTTCTTAGAAGCCCTTAAGATAGATGTAAATCAAGAGAGAAAAGGTATTTAAATCTAAAGTAGGCTGATTACTTAATTTCCATTTATTTAAATTGGAAGACATCTCCTGCCCCAGTATCTCCCACTCTGCTAACCCAGGGTCTTGACAAGGGAACTGTTTGTTTGTTTTCTGAGACAGGGTTTCTCTGTGTAGCCCTGGCTGTCCTGAAACTCACTCTGTAGACCAGGCTGGCCTCGAACTTACAGAAATCCGCCTGCCTCTGCCTCCTGAGTTCTGGGATTACAGGCATGTGCCACCACCTGGCCCAGCTCAAGAAGGGAATTTGTAGTGCCATTTTTCTTGCCCTCTTCTGAGATAAACAGCCGCTTGGTGGAGAAAGTTCAACAAAAGCCCTGGAGAAATTCTGGGGCTTGGCCCTTGCTTTAAGCGGGCACCAGGGGGCGCCGTCGGGGAGCCCTCTGGCTGCCTCTGAAGCTTTCCTAGATTCTGTCAACCGGACAGGACAGGCGCAGAGGAGACCGCAGGATTCTTGTTTCCTCTTCCCTTTCCCTTTTGTCTTCCCTCTTCCTACTCCTCTACTCACTATCCCCCTCCCTCTCCCCACCCCTCTGCCTAGTAACTCAGGATGGTCTTGAACCCATAATCCTCCTTACCTACAACTCCCCACTGGTGGAGTTACAGGCATGCACTACTGTGTCTGGCTTGAACTCAGATCCTTTCCATTCTTCAGCCTGAAGAATCTGTGGGGTGTGGGGGGGGGGGTCTGCTGAAGAGATGGCTCAGTGATTAAAAACACTGGCTGCTCTTCCAGAGGACCCTGGTTCAATTCTCAGCACCCACATGGCAGCTCACAACTGTCTGTAACTCTGACACCCTCGCACAGACATACAAGCAGACAAAGCATGTGCTCACAAAAAAAAAAAAAAAAAAAAAAAAAAACTTTAAAAAAGGAGTGTGCTCACACGGAGGGAAAAGGGGCTCCTTTTCTCCCATACATCCCCTTTCTTCTAACACATTCCTTCCTCCCTCTTCATATATACACACCTGTCTCAGACCCCCTCAAAGCTGTTGTCAGCGCCATCCTCTTCTGCAGCCGCATCCCTAACCACGCAGCTCTGAGCCCGCCCTTTACCTCTCCCCTCGCTTGCCTCCCTCTGCCCAGCCTTGGCCTGCCCCATGCTCTGCTGCGGGACTCTCTGGTCCTCCTCTCTCCCTCTCTCCGGGCTCCAAAGGCACCCTTCTGTCTGGGATCCCGGGAGGATCTATCATGGGCCTGCCCCTGCCCCCAGGAAAGCCCTCGTCGCCCCTAGGGAAAGGACACATCAGGTAGTTAGCCTGTCCCTCTCCCCGCTACCCCCCCCCCCCCACACCGCTGCAGCCTGGGAATTCAAGGCTCTGGCTATGTACATCACCTTGCCCCAGTGACCAGGCAGGAGCACAAGCCTGAATTTCTGGTCTGGAAATCACTTGAGTGTCAGGGAGCTCATAAAATCTCTCCCGGTCAGGCTGCTGAACCCCTGTCCCCTCCTTGAGGAGGGGTTTGGGCATATATAGGGAGCTGCTGTGGTTGGGGTTGGCCAGAGAGGCTCTGGCAGAGAAGGTGAGGAGGTGGGAGTTGACAGGGCAGCAGGGCTGGGAGGGCATGAGCCCTTTCCTGTTCTGCAGAAGGCTCACTGCCAGACTGTGCCGTGCTGGGCATCCGGGCATCAGCCTGGGCTCTGCAGCCACTGAGCATCTCCTGACAGGTGGGGTATGGAGTGGAGAAGAGGGTGTGGCCGGGCACCCCAGCCTTCCCTCCTCACCCCTGCCCAGCCGAAGCCCTCCTTCTGTGTTCCCAGCAGGAAGATGGCTCCTGCAGCGGCCGAGGGAGAGAAGGGGTCTCCCGTGGTGGTGGGCCTGCTGGTCGTGGGCAACATCATTATTCTGGTGAGAGGCCCCAGTTCTGGGGAGCACGGGAGTGTGGGGGGGAGGGGCCAGCCCCAACCCGAGGTGGGGCTGGGTCCCAGGTCTACCGGCTGCTCTGCTGTAGTCTCTCGTCCCCGAGCCGGGGGGGGGGGGGGGGGGGGGGGCAGGGGTCCCGGCTATCTGACCTTACAGAGGGAGCCATCTGTTCTCTTTGGGTGCTCTTTGTCTGTAACTGAATCCTCTGTGTGGATTCAGCCAGGACTGGGGTGGGGCTTGATAGACAGGAACAGTGGTACACATCTGTAATCCTCACTTTTGGAAGGCTAAGGCCAGAGAGCTTCTGTGAGTTTAAAGCCAATCTAAACCACAGATTGGTTCGGGGGTCGGGGAGAGACAGAGATCAGCTGGGTGTGGTCCACACCTGTGACCCTAGCACTCAGGAAAATCAGTTAAAGGCCATCTTCAGCTACCTAGAGGTTTGGAGACCAGCATGGCTGCAGGAGACCAAATCCTTTTTTTTTATTATTATTATTATTATTATTATTATTATTATTCTGGCTGGGTATGGTGGCCCATGTCTTTAATTCCAGCACTCAGGAGGTAGAGGCCAGCCTGGTGAAGAGAGTCCCAGGACAGCCAGGGCTACCCCACCATGTCCGGCTCATGTGGTGATGCTGGTTTTCAAGAAAGGGAAACTATGGGGAGCTTGTGCGTTGCCCTGAGGCAGGCAGGCTGGGTCCATATCCCAGCTCTGCTACTCGTGAGACTGGGTTAGAGGTGTGTTATCACCATGCTTGGCTTTGCAGAGAACACAGGAGTTTTTAAAATTCCTTTGTGCCCACGACAACTCTGTAAGGGCCAAATTTTTGTTTTTGTTTTTGTTTTGAAAGTCTCTCATGTAGCCTAGCCTAGCCTCAAATTCCCTACGTAACCTTGAACTTTGGATCCTCCCTCCTCCACGTTGCAAGTGCTGGGCTTTCAGGAATGCACCAGCAGGGCCCAGTTTGCACAAGGCTGCCAGCTGAGCCCAGGGTTTTCTGCCTGTCAGAGAAACACACTGCTGGCTGACAGCCCCCGGCCCTTCTGATCTTTCTTTAGGCAAGCGGGAACAGATAAGCCTTTTCTGTCTGTCCAGCGTAACTCACCCCACTGTACGCCCTTCAGTAGCTCTCCCGGCCTCTAGGCTGCTCCGTACAGGACCGCAGAAAGCCAGGCTCCAGGCGTTCTGCCAGGGAGCCTCCACTCCCTTTATCAGGGCGCTGCAGAAAACAGCCCTACAAGCTGGCTCCTGCCCTTCCCGAGACTACACCTGTAGGATGAACTGAGCCCGCAGTTCTGCCCACCCGTAAAATCCTCAGATGGGCACCTCGAAGCCTGGCGGCCAACAGGGCAGTCGCTGTGCCCACCTTCTTTGCCAAGCCTTTTATCTTGGAAGCAACTGGCCCCTAGGATGTGGGGACTAAGGTCCTAGCTATACCGTTTCTTCCTTCTTGGCTTTTCCCTACCCTATCCCTGCTCATAAAAATGTGAGCTGACCTCCCTTCCAAGCCCTTCCAAGGGCATGGGAGGTTCTGGACCAGGCAAGACCTGCGTTATGGAGACTGTTGGCCCAAACTTTCCCTGCCCAGCTGTCAGGCCTGGCCCTGTTTGCTGAGACAGTGTGGGTGACCGCCGACCAGTATCGCGTGTATCCGTTGATGGGCGTCTCAGGCAAGGACGACGTGTTCGCTGGCGCCTGGATCGCCATCTTTTGTGGTTTCTCCTTCTTCGTGGTGGCCAGCTTCGGCGTCGGAGCCGCACTCTGTCGCCGTCGGTCCATGATCCTCACGGTGAGATCCCAGGATGGGCATGGTGGGACTGGGAGACAGCAGGGCCATGAGCTTGACTTCTTCATGGGACTGCATTTAAGACCTAAATGTCTTGTCCGGGCTGGAGAGATGGCTCAGAGGTCAAGAGTATTGGCTGCTCTTCCAGAGGTCCTGAGTTCAATTCCTACCAACTACATGGTGGCTCACAACCATCTACAATGAGATCTGGTGCCCTCTTCTGGCCTACAGGTGTACATGCAGGCAGAACACTGTAACATAATAAATAAATCTTAAAAAAAAAAAAAAGAAAAACCTAATTCACCATGTTCTGGTCCCATAACTTAGTTTTAGCCATCACCCCCATTGTACAGAGGAAACTGGGGTACAAGAAGAGGGGTGTTCAGCACAGCTGCTAGGAAGCTCCTAAAAGCAATATACATGTATATATAAAGTATATATGTGTATATATATTTTAAACCAAATAATAGGGTTTCAAATTCCCAATTTTATATGTGTATATAAATAATTTGGCTTCCAAGGTCCGTGGTGCTGAGTTGTGGCAGCAATGACAATGAAGATGCAATCATAACATAGCTATCATTTACCCAGCACGCCACCTATGCCAGGAGCTCAACAGTTGACACAGATTAGTTCATTTGTGTCACGAGGCCTGTTGTGAAACACCACCACCGCTGTCATCACCTGTACCTATACGCTGTTCAACAGAAAACTGGACCTGGTTTAAAGACCAGGACCACACAGCCCAGTTACACTAGAACAAACCAGCCCTTAGCCCCACGCCAGTTTTTGTTTAAGTAGTATTGTATGTTTTATTGGCGTGTGAATGTTCAGGTGTGTGTCCAAGGAAACCGGAAGAGAAGGCCGGATCCCTGAGGCTGGAGTTACAGGTGGCTGTGAGCAGCCTGAAGGGGGCGCTGGGACCTGAGCTCAGGTCCTCTGCAAAAGCAGCCCCTCTTCAGCCCCTGATTTGTCTTTTGAAGACACAGTCTCCCCGTGCAGCCCCCACTGCCTTCGCCTCTCCAGGGCTGGGATTACAGGCGTGAGCCACCTCATCGAGCCAGCCCATTGTCTTTTTGTTTTGTTTGTTTTGAGACAGGGCCTCACTATGCTTTTTGGTTGGCCTTGAATTTACTGTGTCAACTAGGCTTGCTTGGAACTGAACTTCCAGGCCCAGGAAGCTCATATTTTGATCCCTGCCACATTCAAGCTCTCTCAGTCCTCCCTGAAGCCATATGAAATTGTGCTTTTAAGCCCATTCACCCGACAGGGAAACAAACTGAAGCTCTCAGAGGGGGCCGCTGCCTCTCCTGGGCGTCCCATACCAACAGCTCAGTGCTTCCTCCGCTGTGGAGGGTCCTACAGGCTCCCGGGACCAACCCTTACGTAGTCAGCAAATGCTCACTGAACAAGAAGCGCAGAGCACAACTAAGAGAGTCCTGGATCTGGGGGGGTAAAGGGAGCCTGGGGAAGCCAAGGGAAACCCAAAGCCACGGGACGCCAAGAAAAGCAGAGCTCAGAGCTCGGGCAGTGAGCCCAGGGTGCCTTTAAGAGAAGAGTGCTCCAGGGAGAGCCAGCAGCATGAGCAAAGGTCCTGTGGCCAGTGGGGGCAGCAGTAGCTGGCATCAGGGAACAGCACAGGGTGTGGCCTGGGAGGGGAGCTGGTTTAGGAGACTTCGGCTTTCTTATGTATGAGATGGAGCTATCAATGGAAGGCCTTCCTCACCACTCCCTTCTTTTATCCCCCACTCGCCTCTCTTGAGCCAAGGTCTCATTATGTGGACCAGGCTGCCCTCAGGCATCCGTCTGTGTCCACCTCAAGTGCGGAGGTTAAAGGCCTGCACCATCTCACCAGCTCGTGTTTGTTTCCTGCCTTTCTCCCTGTCCTCAATCAAATATTTAACTTTCTGATGTAACAATCTAACCGAAGCCCCAAAGTCAACCTAACTACTTTTTTTGTTTGTTGTTTCTTTTGAGATACGGTCTCTCTAGGTAGCCCTGGCTGGCCTGGAGCTTGCTCTATAGATGAGGCTAGCCTCAAACTCAGATCCTCTTGCCTCTGCTTCCCGAGTGCTGGGATTAAAGACGTGTCATCATACCTGGTCCCTAAGTACCTTTAGAAAATGTCTGGCTTTTCTCTCTCTCCATTTCTCTTTCTCTCCAACCCCACCCCAGACACAGTTTCTCTGTGCAGCCCTGGCTGTCCTGGAACTCACTCTGCAGACCACGCTGGCCTCGAACTCACAGAGATCTGCCTCCTTAGGGCTGGGATCACAGGAGTGTGCTGTCACTGACCAGCTTGCTCTCAAGTTTTTTCAGTCTTCTACCCCACACACTGGTTTTTCACAACTAACCCCTCTGTCTGTTGAGTGTGTGTGCACAGCCTGCCGGGGACAGAACCCAGAATCTTAAACAAGCTGGGTAGTGCTCTCCCACTGGACAACAGTTCCTTCTGGGGCTGGGCGTAAATGTACACATTCAATCCCATCTCTTTCGGGGTGGGGGAGTTGGAGGGGGATATCTGTAAATTTGAAACCAGCGTGGTCTACATGGAGTGATCTCCAGGCTGACCAGAGAGCTCTATACTCTAAAAACAAACAGAGAAGAAGTTTTGGTTTGGTCCTTTGGCCCGAGGCACCTAGGTCTGGCCTCCTGCCCGCTCGCCAAGGGCTGCCCTTGCTCTCTCCACAGTACCTGCTGCTGATGCTCATAGTCTACATCTTTGAGTGTGCCTCCTGCATCACATCCTACACCCACCGAGACTACGTGAGCGGCTGGGGGAGGGGCGGGGCGCAGTGATGGGGGCGGGGCGTCCCTAGAGTTGGAGAGGGAGATCAGGGGTGGGGGGCCTCCATCCCCAGCCAGCTGGCTCCTGCTCTTCCCTGCCCTTCCTCCTCAGATGGTGTCCAACCCGTCCCTCATCACCAAGCAAATGCTGACCTTCTACAGTGCGGACACCGACCAGGGCCAGGAGCTAACCCGCCTCTGGGACAGGGTCATGATTGAGGTGGGCTGGGCTCTGGGTACTCACTGGCGGAATGAATATTTGGAAGACAGTCACTCTGGGGACCGAGGTGGGGTAGGGGGCCTTTGGTCACTATGGTTTTATAGACGGCTGACCCAGATCCGGGGTCACCAGGTTGGTAAGTGGCAGGGTCGCCGGCATTCTAACACTGACAAGTGTTTCTCCTCCCGTTATAATTACGGCAATAATTGTCTTTAGTATGTAGCCCAGGCTAACCTTGAGCCCACTCTTCGTCTATCTCTGCCTCCCAAAACAAAGCATGCATGTGTATGTGAGTGTGTGTGTGTTGCTGGGGATTGAATCCAGGACTTCATACATTATAGGGAAGGATCTGCTCCTTAGCTGTTCTTTACCCTACCAGCCTGGTCTACAGAGTGAGTGCCAGGATGTGTGGCTGTGAAGAGAAGGCCTGTCTCTAGGGAAAATAAATAAATAAATACATGAAATTTGGTCAGGATATTGAAGGAAATTTGGAGGGAATTAGAAGGAAGGGAAGGATGGGGTGGATATGATTAAAATACATTGTACACACATGAAATTCTCAAATAATAAATAAAAAACATTAAGTAATTAAGTTTTCTGTTTTCTGAGACAAGGTTTCTCTGTAAAGTCCTGGCTGTCCTGGACCTCAAATCTGTCTAGGAAAAAACAAAGCAAACCAACCAACCAAATAGAGCCTGTTTCACTGCATAGCCAACCTAGACTGTTCCAAGGCCAAGGCCTTGAACTGCCAGGCCTCCTGTTTCAGCCTCTCAGGCACTGAATCATCACAGGCCTGTTTGCCCACACCCAGCTCTCAAAGCACTTTAAAGCAGGTGTTTCTGAAGTCCAGGCTCTTCTTGAACTCTTTACCCACCCAAGGGTGACTTTGAGATCCTCATCCTTTGTCTTGCGCGGTCCTAGTTCTGGGATTATAGGTCTGAGACAAGATGCACCCATAGTTAAGCTCAGAAGTTGCACTCTCCTGGTTTTTGTTGTTGTTTTTTGCTTTTTTGGTTTTTCAAGACAGGGTTTCTGTGTGTAGCCCTGGCTGTCCTGGAGCTCACAGGCCTGCCTCTGAGTGCTGGGATTAAAGTCATGCACCATCATGGTTCAACCAAAAGCTACAGTCTTAATTACATCCAACATAATACTGTAGAAGAAGAAGAGGGGGAGGAAGAAGAGGAGGAGGAAGAAGGAAGGAAAGAAAGAAAGGGAGGGAGGGAGGAAGGAAGGAAAAAGGAAGGAAGAAAGGAAGAACAAAAGAAAGAATCAGAACCACAATCTGAATTAGAATCCCAGCTCAGCCAAGTCATGCAGGGGCCCAGAAACGGAAGCATGTTTGAAGGGCACCTACACTTGCCTTCCTCAGCTAGGGGCCTCTGGTTAAGTACCCATTTGAGCTGGATATCGTGGTACACCCCTGGAATCCTAGCACTTGGGAGGCTGAGGCAGGCTATCACCAGTTTGGAACCAGCCTGGGTTACCCGGTGAGACCCTGTCCCAAAACAACCACCAACCACTCTGGTTTGAGAAAAGCCAGACATTGTCCTTTTATAAAATTTGATTTAAACTTTGTATGTGCACATGTGTGTCTGTGCGCACGGGTGTGTGGGTGCCCACAGGGGTCAGAGAGGCCATCAAATCCTCTGGAACTGGAGTTGCAGGTGGGCATGAGCCCCCCAGAGTCGGTGCTGGGAACTAAACTTGGGTCCTCTTGAAGAATAGCAAGTGCTCTTAACTGCTGGGCTATTTATCTCCCCTGCCTGCCCCCCGAAATCTAGCTTTTGGTGTCATTTTGTCAAGACAGTCATCAACAAAAGAATTTTAAAAGAAAACGAGTGTAGGTTTGGGCCAAATCTATCGGCCTCCTGGTTTAGACACACAAACACACTCTCACACATACACACACACACACTTTGAGGGCCAAGGTTCTAACAAGTGGGGTCCAGCTGTGCCAAAAGCCAGTCTGCCTCTTTTCAACTATATGCCCTCAGCCCCGCCCGGCCCTGCCTAAACCCTGGCTCTTTCTACAGCAAGAATGTTGTGGCACGTCTGGCCCCATGGACTGGGTGAATTACACGTCAGCCTTCCGGGCAGCCACTCCGGAAGTGGTGTTCCCCTGGCCCCCACTGTGCTGTCGTCGCACGGGGAACTTCATCCCCGTCAACGAGGAAGGCTGCCGAGTGGGCCACATGGACTATTTGTTTACCAAGGTGTGTCTATCCCTTTCTCCCTTCTACTGGCTGTCTGTCTGTCCATCTGTCTTTCAGCCTTTCCTCTCTGGCCTTTTCTTCCTTTTTTTTTTTTTTTTTCTTGTCTGTCCTGGACTTGCCCTGTAGACCAGACTGGCCTGGAACTCACAGAGATCTGCCTGCCTCTGCCTCTGCAGCGTTGAGACTAAGGGTGTGCACCACTATGCCCGACCTCCCTGGCCTTTTCTTTCTTTCCCTTCTGCTTGGTCTTCCCAGCTCTTTGTATGAATCAACAGGATGCAGAAACACTCTTTCTCAGACCCGATGTCTGTTGGCCTGGGAATAAGAGCAGTACAGGGGTGATATTGATTGCAAGAGCTGGGACTTGAACACGTGGCTGTCATCATACCCACTTAGTGAGCTGAGGCAGCCTGGTCATAAATTCATGGTCAACCTGAGCAACTTCGAGAGATCCTGCCTCAGAAAGAAAAAGAAGCCAAGGATAGGGGCTCAATGGTAGAGCCCCTACCTGGAATCCCCCAGTGAGGGGCTGGGGCATGGCTCAGTGGTAGAGCCCCTGCCTAGGATCCCCCAGTGAGGGGCTGGGGTGTGGCTCAGTGGTAGAGCTCCTGCCTAGGATCCCCCAGTGAGGGGCTGGGGTGTGGCTCAGTGGTGGAGCCCCTGCCTAGAATCCCCCAGTGAGGGGCTGGGGTGTGGCTCAGTGGTGGAGCCCCTGCCTAGAATCCCCCAGTGAGGGGCTGGGGTGTGGCTCAAGATCTCTGTTACTTCAAGGCCAGCCTGTACTACATAGCTGATATATACTACATATCATAGTTCCATGATAGCCTGTCTCAAAAAAAAAAAAAAAAAAAAAATAGAAAATAATAATAGCAGGAGGAGAGGTGTGGTGATACTTGCCATTGATCCCAGCACTCAGGCAGGTCTCTGTGAGCTGGAGGCCAGTCTGGTATACATAGCAGGTTCTAGGTCAGCTAGGGATACATAATGAGACCCTGTCTCAACCAAAAATTAACAACAACAACAAAATACTGTTGTGGCCAGGTGTGGTGGCGCACACCTGTGACCTCAGCACGTGGAAGGCAGAGGCAGGCACGTCTCTGTGAGTTTGAGGCCAGTGTGCTCTACAGAGTCCAGGACAGCCAAGGTTACACAGAGAAACCCTCTGTCAAAAATCCAATCAACCAGACAAACAAATACTGTTGTAATGACACTAGTACAAATAGCAGTTAGGGCCCACCTGGAGGGTTCCCTTACGCCAGGTGTTTTCACTCCCTCTAGTTTCTTATCTTTATCACAGCCATATGCAGAAAAGATCCTGACCTTGCTTGGCAGATGACAAAGAGGTTCGTCCCTGTGAGGGGAAGAGCAGGGAGGCCAGAGCAGAAGAATAGGGCTGGCCTTGACCTGCCCCCCCCCCCCCCCCC
>NW_026596158.1:2611339-2733189 GCF_907164565.1 Psammomys obesus | reverse complement strand
GCGGCCGCCGCTCACAGGGACGGGCGTCTTCGTCCTCCCCCCCCCCCCCCCCCCGTACCTGTGGCTACAAGTCAAGCTGTGAGGTCGGACTTGGAGGGGAGGTGTCCCGGGGCGCCCCCTCACCAAGGGTGGACTAGAGCGGTCTGTTCTCAAGCTGCAGTCCATGAATCTTTTTCCCATGGTCGCCTCAGAGTCCCTGCATTGGCTCTCCATGCTGCCACTTAGCAGGCTGTAAAACCGAGGCGCAGAGAACCGGAATCACGCCTGCGTTCTACCAATAACAAAAGAGCAGAGCTAGCCCCGGACTTGCTTGCATCTGACAGGGGCCATGTGCTCTGGGCCTTTGCTCTCAGCCGTTTCCTGGCTGGAACGGATCCAGGAAGGTGACCCTGGTATAGGGCTCTGGCCTTGCTCATCCTGCTCTCTACTGAGCAGGTATCAGGAGTGGATTTCAAACCCTCGGGGTTTGTGGGTAGCACAGAAAGCCAGGCTGAATATAACCACGTTCATACTGACAGCTGCCACCTGAAAGCCACCGCCCACTCCAGGGCTGGGTTCCAGAGCAGCACTCTCCTGGCTAAGAGTCTCAGGAGGAAGGCATGGCCATAATTCCCATCGCACAGATGGGAAAACCAAGGCAGAGGGAAGAAAGGGACGCCTCCCAGGGCACAGGTGACTCTGTCACCCACCAGCCTCCTGCGGCTTTGCCCCAAGCCCCTGCTGTCCCTCTCTGCAGGGTTGCTTCGAGCACATCGGCCATGCCATTGACAGCTATACGTGGGGTATATCGTGGTTTGGCTTCGCCATCTTGATGTGGACGGTAAGGGGTGTGGCGCCTGTGGGCTGTGGAGGAGGCAGCCGTGGGTGTGCGGGATGTGGGTGTGGGTTTGGGGGAGACACGAGGGTTAGGGCGAGAGTACCTCATCATACCATTTGCCCACCCAGCTCCCCGTGATGCTGATAGCCATGTATTTCTACACCACTCTCTGAGGAGCAAGGGGACACCATGTGTGCGCCTCAGCCCGAAGCCCTGCCTCTCTGCCTCACCGGGGCCTCCTCAACCTCCTCCCCACCCCACCCCACCCCTGTGTACCTCAGCCACAACCCACCCTGTCCACCTCCCTCCATTTCCCTTCTGGCAGTTCCAAAATCCCTTTATAGGTGTAGGAGCTGGCCTGGACCCTCGCTGTGCCCCAGGCCCTGGATTTGTGTCCCTGGACCCCCTTGGCCCTGTTTCATTTGGCTGATCTGTCGACAACAAAATGTCCTGTCTTCGGAGGCTCTTTGCTGCTCCTAACAACCCATCATGCACCTCTGTGGCTTCCAGAACTTCTTGCAAGTGTAGCCGCCGTTGCTCGGTAGTTTGTACCGGTAGTTTGTATCTGACAGACCAAGGCTGCTGGAAGAGGAGGGACACATTCTGCTCTGGTCATTGTGGGGTCGCCATCATCACCCAGCTGTCTGAGCAGGGCTGGAGATCTAATAAACACTGGCTGGCTGAAGTTGCCGATGCGTCTGTTTCTGTTCTGTCTGAGACGGGGTCTTACTCTGAAGCCCAAATTGTCCCTGGAATGTATATGTAGCCCAGGCTAGCCTTAAGGCCAGGGGGCAGCCCACTGCAGCTGCCTCCCTGGGGAGAGGATTACCGGTGTGACTCCTCTCTCTGTCCCCACCTCTAGAATGCTGGTATTCCAGGCATGCAGCATTCCACCCAGCTTTCTTTTGGGGACAAGGGTGAGTAAGACTTCAGAAGGAAGTGGCGGAAATCCAGCCGCCTGGATGAGGCATCACTCGGGCTATATCAGCTCTCGCCATTGATTCAAAATGGCTGGCTTCAGGCGTGTCTGCCTGGAGGAGTCCAGCATTGGGTTTCCGGTAACTCTCTTTACTCAGACAAGCTTTCTCTGAGAACTTCAGACTTAAGGTCTCTCTCTCTTTTTTTTTAATGTAGTCCAGGCTCGTGTGTGTGTTTGTGTGTGTGTGCGCACGCTCGAACTCACTTGTGCACACACACTCAAAGGCCAGGGGAGACCAGCTGTCTTTACCTTCTTCCCCTATAGACCTGGTCTTCCTGAACCAGGAGCCAACGTTTTTCTTTTTTCAGGCTAGACGGGCGGGCCAGCAAGCCCCATCCTCCCTTCTCTGCCACATCCGGTGCTGGAGTTACTAGCTTTTTAAATATGCGATCTGAGCCACGTGTAGTAGCCCACACCTGTAGTCCCAGCGCTCAGGGAGGCAGAGGCAGAGGCAGGCAGATGTCTGTGAGTTCAAGGCCAGCCTGGTCTACAAAGTGAGTCCAGGACAGCCAGGGCTACACAGAGAAACCCTGCCTCGAAAAACAAAACAAACAAAGATACATATCTGAATTCACTTAAAAAAAAAAAAAAGAAATAAAAGGAAGACCACGGGTGGTGGGAGAGAGAGTTTATTGTAGATAAAAGGGAGAGCATAGCCTGAGGCAGAGACATCTGAGAGAATCCAGAGTGAACGTGACCCTGAGCCTTGTGAGGAGAGGAAGAAAGGGGAAGGGAGATGGGGGAGAGAGAGGAACCAGGTTCAGCAGCGAAGAAGGCAAAAGGCAAAAAAAGGAGCGGGTACTCAAAATGGCTGGATTGTGTAGGGAAGAATTGGGTGGAGAAATTTAGGCTGGTCTCCCAGCCATACCTGTAACAGTTAGGGACTGAGGGATGCTGGGAGAACCTGGCTGTCAGGTCCCCTTTGATACATTCAATAGGCAGCTCAGCCTTGTGTCCCAAGGTTTGGTCCTCTTTACCAATTGCACTAGCATCACACTTTTTTTTTTTTTTTTTTTTTTTTTTTGAGACAGGGTTTCTCTGTGTAGCCCCGACAGTCTGGAACTCACTCTATAGATCAGGCTGGCCTCAAATTCACAAAGAGGCCTCTGCCTCCTGAGCGCTGGAGATATGCGTCACCACGAGTAGCTTCCTATCAGAGTTTTCAAAACACCAGATAGGTGTGATAAATTCCAGGTTTTAATAAATGAGAAGGGGCTCTGCCAACTGGCTGAAGTAGCTTCTCCGCAGTCCCCAGCATGAAACTTGTCTCTTCCAACTCTAGGCACATGCTCGACTAACCTGAAATGGAGGCGTTCCATGCGAATCTGCTTTGAAACCAGGTGTCCTCCCGAGCAAGCACACTGTGACTTAGTGTATAGCTGGGATTCTCTGGGAGAGGCGGCCCTGAATTCTCACCAGCACCCCCCCCCAAATTGTCTGAGCCTCACTGTGTCCATCTGTGAAATGGGGATTATAACAGTCCCTGTCGGACCCCGTTGCTTTCTGCTTTTTACTATTTTTTTTAAAATTTATTTACTTATTTATTTTTTGAGACAGGGTTGTCTCTGTGTAGCCCTGGCTGTCCTGGAACTCACTCCATAGACCAGGCTGGCCTGGAACTCAGAGATTCCCCCGCCTCTGCCTCCATAGAGTGCTGGGATCGAAGGGTGTTTATATTTATTTAGAGACGGGGTTTCTCTGTGCAGCTCCGGCTGCCCTGTAACTTTGCACACTCAGAGATCTGCCTGCTGGCCTCCGCCTCTTTTTGAGTTGTCGGGGTTGAAGGCACAGGGGCTCTATCACCACCAGGCAGCTTTTGCTAATTTTTTAGATGATTTATTTTATGTGTATGACTGTTTTGCTTGCATGTATGCTTGTGCACCACCGAATGCAGTCCCCATGGAGGTCAGAAAAAGGTGTCGGGTCCCCTGGAACTGGAGCTGCAGATGGTTGTGAACCACCATGTGGGTCTTCTGGAAGAGCAGCCAGTTCTCTTAACCACTGTGTGTTATGACTCAGGAATTTTCCTTAACCCACTGGTACCAGATGGAATACAGAAAAAAGGTGTGTGTGTGTGTGTGTGTGTGTGTGTGTGTGTGTGTGTGTGTGTGTTGACACACACCTATAATCCCAGGACTCGGAGAATGGTCGCTGAAGCATCAGGAGTTCAAGGATTCCAGCAAATCAGCGGCCAATCTGGGCTACATGAGGCCCTATTTCAAATAAAACAAAACCAAACCCAAAGAGAACAGCAAAGAAAAGAACAGACTGGATTGGGCACGGTGGCACACTGTGGTTTTTCCAGAACTTGAGAGATCGGGTGAGGATGGAGGGTGGAGAAGCAGCTGCCGACCATCCCCAGTCCTGCTCTGCTACCCAGGAAGACCCGTCCATCCCAGCAGAGAAGAACCAAGGAAGCCAAGAGCTGGCATCACATGGAGGTTTTTTCCTTTACTCCTTAGATATTTACATTTCCAATAAAAAAAGAAAAGCTTTTGCATGGCTGCTGGGGATCTGAACTCAGCTCCTTAAGACTGAGCAACCAGCCTTTTACCCACTGAGCCATCTCTCCAAGTCTCAGACATTTTGGTTTTAAAATCTTAAAAAAATAATGCCACTGCTGTTGTGCAAAATGTACACAGAGGAAAGAATTGCTCTGCCAAGCATTTCTGAACTTGCCCTAAGCATCAGACAGGCCGGGCCTTGCTGTGTTTGGGAGCTTTTTGGCAGAACTGGCCTCTGGGGGAGGGGGTCAGGTGGGCAGACCCCCTTTTCTGTCCCGGGTGTGCCACCACCGTGTCTGGCTCCTCCTGTCTGCATACCCTCGAGTGGCTCAGCTGGACTGACAGCAGTGTGGCCTGATGGAGACAGCCTGGGCTGGAAGGACAGGTTTCTCCTGCCTGGCCTCTTGCCCAGTGACCAGTGGGTAAGAGGGAAGCAGACAGGCAAGGGCCAGGTCAGAACAGGGACCATAGAAAGGACAGGAGGCCATCTGGTGTCTTCTTCTCGCAAACCTCCGGCTGCACTGTCCCTCCATCTCTAACCAGCCAGGGCTCGCCAGTGCCCAGGGCACATGGTCTAGTTCCTCCCCTGTTGGCTCTGTCCCTTGCCATTTCCCCATGCTTATTTCTTTCCCGGCCCGCTGAGCATCTCAGGTGAACTCACACAATGGAAAGAATAATGTAATGGTACATAGCAACCTAGCAGGGCACAGACCATTTTTGTTTCCCCCATGAAAAGGAAATTAGGTTTTTGAGAGTGTTTTGTTGTTTGATTGTTTCACTCAAACATAAAACAATTTACATTTTTACTTTACACAACCAATTCTACTTCTGTGAACCTATCCTTGAGTGTTCACTTAGAAGTCTGTGCAAACACATATTCACAAGGCGAGGTGAAAAGCAGTAACCAGCCAGGTGTGGCAGCACACACCTGTAATGCAGGATGCAGGATCCAGGTAGGAGGGCCAGGAAGTCAGCTCCAGTCTGGGCTACCTAGGGAGTCTGAGGCTACCTTGGGCTACACAGAGACCCAACAAATAGTGGGGCCCCTGTGGTGGTGGTGCATGCCCTTAGAGGCAGGAGGATCTCCGTGAGTCTATGACCAACTTGGCCTACACAGTGAGTTCCTGGATAGCCAGGGCCACACAGAGACAAACAGTGCTCTGAGCTGTGAGGACCCAGGAGAACACAGATCAGACCTTGCTGCTCGCTCTCTTTATAAAACTTACTTTCAAAGCAGGATGTGGTGCTACTCGCTGGTTATCCCAGCACTTGGGAGGCTAAGACAGGTGAGCTCAAGTTTGGAACCAGCTTGGGCTACATAACAACACCCTGACTCTCATTTTAATAAAAGGAGGGGGGATGCTGGGCCATGGTGGCACACACCTTTAACCCCAGCACTCAGGAGGCAGCGGAAGGCAGATTTCTGTGAGTGTGAGGCCAGCCTGGTGTACAGGACAGCTGAAGCTATAGAGAGAAACCCTATCTCCGCCCTCCCCCCCAATGTGTGAGGTGGATCTAGGGTGGACAGCTCATAGTATAACACTTGCCCAGTGTGTACAGAGGCCTGGACCGTCAGTAACACAAAACCAGGAGACATGTGGGCCGGTCTGCTGGCCCTGTGGGTAGAGGGCTTGTCCTGTGTGTGAGTACCTCTCTGCTGCTGTGATACAGCATATGAGTGAGGGAACTTAGAGAAGAAAACATTTATTCGGGCTTTTTGTTCCGAGGGATAAGATTCTCTCACAGAGGGGAGACAGTTGGCCGGACCAGGAAGCTGACACATCACATCTCCAACTAAAAGGTAAAGGAAGATGGGAGGAGAGATGTTAAATTCCCAAAGCCGGGCCCCACCGCTGTTCCCTCCGAAAAGCCCCACCAACTGAGGGAGGACAGGGATTCAGTGCCTGAGCCTACAGGGGACACTTATCATTCAAAACACCACAGCATGAAAGTCTGACAACTGAGTATGATCAGGGAGCAGGACTCACAAGACACACGCGTCAAAGGCACACCCCCGTGACCAGGACCCAGCCCCGCCCATTCACCCACAAACAGCAGCAGGTGGATCCATTGATAAAATTACTGCTTTTATGACCCCATTACACTTCGGTAGTGCCACCAGCTGGGGACCAAAGATTACACTCTTCCTGGCCTCGTTTATTTATTTATTTATTTATTTATTTATTTTTGAGTGTAGCCTTGGTTGTCCTGGACTTGCTTCTGTAGACCAGGCTGGCCTCGAATCAGAGCTCCGCCTGCCTCTGCCTCCCCAAATGCTGGGTTCACAGGTGTGCGCCACCACATCCGGCTTTTGGTCCTCATCCTTAACCATCTTGGGAGAAATAAATCTTTTTCTCTCTTTCTGAGACAGGATCTGGTTATGCCGATTCTTCAGATCCAAGTCTAAGATCCAAACACTCAAAACACCCCTCAAACTGGGGAGCCTCTGCTCAGTGGATATGAGCACATGTTTTACAGTCAGGAGGACCTGAGTTCAAATCCCCCGAGCCCTTCGTAAAAAGCCAGTGGTGGTAAGCTGTGCCTTAACCCACCTGATAGCGGGTGGGCATAGGGGGGTGGGGCAGGAGCGCTGCCGGGGTTTGCTAGCTGGGAGCCTAGATCTAGCAGCAGTGAGAAACTTTGTCCCAAGGGAAGAAGTTGAGAGAGCAAGGACCTCTAACATCCTCCTAGGGGAGCTGGTGGTGGGTGTGGATCCAGAAGGATCAAAATATCCATGTACAAAATTCTGTTTTTAAATTTATTTTCCTTTATTTTTATGTGCACTGATGTTTTGCCTTATATGTATGTATGAGCGCATCAGATCTTGGAGTTACAGGCAGCTGTGAGCTGCCATATGGGTGCTGGGATTTGAACCCAGGTCCTCGGGAAAAGCAGTCAGTGCCCTTAACTGCTGTGCCATCTCTCCAGCCCCCCCCCCGAAATTCTTAAAGAACTAACAAACGTGTATTTTAAAAGAGACAAGTCATAATAAAAATTATAGCAAGAACGACAACAAAAGTCACGACTCCCCATTTGTAGATAAGGGCAAATCAGACCCTATTACACACCCACTGTGTAATAGGACCAACTGTGTTTAATCATAACGCAGTGTTTTGTTCATTTGTCTCTCGGACAGCACCTGGACACGCGGCTCTGACCGGTCCCAGACTAGAGTCTCCTTCAGTTCCCCAGGGCTGGGATTACAGCCGGAACTCCCGTCGCTCTCCCTCAAGCCAAGGCAGCTCGCAGGCCGGACTGTCAGGCGAACAGCGACTGAACCTGCGCGGCTGGGACGGCGGCTCTCACCTCTGTGACCCTCAGAGGTCATCCCCTGCGCAGGCCGACGTGCACAGCGGCGGAGGGGCCGGGGCCGCCGCTGCTCGGGGCGGTGCTGCCTCTCCTCGGGGTGCTCACCCGGCTCGTCCCCCGGCAGCCCGCGGGCAGGCCTGGGGATTGGAGGCGCGCCCAGCTGCTCAGGATCCGGGCCGGCCATCAATCAACCGCCGGAGCCGCCTCGGGGCCAACCGGAAGCGGCAGCGGCAGCCGGGGCCCGCCTCCTCGAGCGCGCCTTCCAGCCTCGCAGGCTGCGGCGCGGGGCCGGCCCGTGCGTGACCCGGCCCGGCTGGTGCCAGGCCGCCTCCCTGGCGAGATGCGGGGCCTGGTGGTCCCGGGCGCTGGGGCTGGCTTTGGAGGGTCTTCCAGCTCAGCGCGGTGCCCCCGACAGTCCCTCCCTCCTTCCCCTCACTTTGTTAGTGACCAGGCAAAGCAGCCCCGGCCTTTTCCCTCATCCTTGGGTTGACCCACGGATGAATTTATGGGTAATTTAGGCTGCAGTCACGATGCTAATAGCCCATCTCCATTTTCTTTCCTTTCATTCTTCGCCTATCCCAACTTATACGTTTCAACTCTTTTTTTCTTTGACAGTTTGAGTTCAGTTTATTTTTAGGGTTCTGGAGGAAGGAAGTCATGCTAATGATTGGACCCATTTCTTATTTTCTAAATGTAATTACTTTGATTTTTTTTTTCCACCGCCCTGTTAACACTACTCAAGACACAATTTTCAGTAATCAATGATTCAATGTACATTCAGTGAAAAATGTTTTATTGGTTTGACAATGTCTCCATAGCCCACAGCTTCCTGAAAAGCATGATGTCGTTTTGTTTGTTTGTTTTCTGAGATCTTGGACATTATGTTGATTCCATGAGGCTTACTTTATTGTTTGAGAACACATTCTGTGGTCGTAATTGTTTTCTGTGTAGAGATATGTCTGAGGAAACAGGATACGTATTTAAATTGATCTACGTGCAATGGGCATGGAAAATCCATGGGTATTGTCTATTAGTGTTTGACAAATATAAGCTGGATAATGTTTTTTTCTTCCCTTTAGTGATGAATCCTTTCATATTTTTTCAAAATATAATTATTTTGTGCCATTGACAAATGGAAACATATTGAAATATCAAAATAACAAAAGTGTGACTTGCTCACGAGAAGGCTCAGTGGTCCTGCGCTTTCAGAGGACCCAATTTGGTTCCAGCACCTACAGCAGGCAGTTCATAACTGTCTGTGACCCCAGTGGATCGGACACCTCTGTCTCCTGAGGGCACATCCTCAGAGACAGGGGGAGAGGAAGAGAGAGACAGGGAGGGAGGGAGAGGGACAGAGAGAGAAAGAGAGAGAGAGAGAGAGAGAGAGAGAGAGCGGGAGAGGGCGGTGATATAGTCTCATTAGGTAGTCCTGCATGACCTGGCACTTGTTAGAACGAAGCTGGCATCAGACTCCTAGAGATCCAGGGTGAAAAATAAGTCTTAAATACAAACAAAGAAACAAAACTTTCCTTTATTTTCAGATAAACTTTTACGGTACAAACTGGACCTGTGCAGTAATGGACCCTTCCCAGAGTGTCTACCCCAAGCGGTGTGTGTAGCCTTCCTAAGAGAGCCTCATCCTTCCTTTGCTGGAGCACACACCCTTAGAAACTGTTTCCACGCTCCCCTCGTCTGCTGCAGAAGATAACTCTTTCTCCCTTCTTTATGTCTGGCCATATTTATTTGGACTTTGCGCTCACCAAGACGGCAAACTCTTTCTTAGATTACGTCTTCCCTGTAGATTGTTAATTCCCGCGCATTGTAGGGGGTTGAGAGGAAAGCTTGAGTTTTCAGCTTGGAGGTGCCCAAATAGCAGGGAACAAACAGGAAAGACACTGGTTTCCTTGAGTTCGTTTCGAAGGAGCCTCCGAGGCCATTAACAATGGCAGAGAAAGGTCGGTAGAGAGGGCAGAAGGCGGCAAAGCCCTGTAGCCAATCCACACGGCGGGCTAGTTGACAACTCATGACGTCTCAACTTCACACCTCGCCGCTTCCACCCGCCCGGGGCCAATCAGACTCAAGGCCCGAGTTCTGCGGCCAGTCAGCTGCAGTGAGAAGCCACTTGCTTCCCTGGCTGGTCGGTACCCAACTGGCACCGCTAAGACAAGAGCAAAGCCGGCGCTGCAGCCAATCAGCGTCCGCCTCGGGATCAAGCATGCCGACGCTGAGCACGCGCGCTGGTGGCCTCGAGCTCCCGGCCTTGCGTTGATCCCCACTTTGTAACGGCCGCGCCGGCCTGCCCTGCCCTCGGAGGAGACCAAACTGGTGAGTGCTATGGCGTTTCTTCCTTTTATTTCTTTGCTAGTGGGCCTAGCTTCGGTGGGCGTGTCCTGGAGGGATCAGGTCAGGTGTCTCTTGGTCACTCTTGCGCCCAGGCTGGGCAGAAGGCCGGGCAGCATGCCCTCTGACTTTGGTCGTGGTCCCTGACGCCAGCCTATGCTGAAGTGGGAAAACTGGGAGCCACCAGGTCGGCCTGGCCCTGGCAACTGGAGGGAGAGGCTGTGGTCCACTGGTGTGCACGTGGAGAGGAGTTTTCGGGGGCGGGGGGGGGTCTTTGGACCCACTTGGACCGGAGTGGGTGTTCATGAGGTTGAAAGCCAGCTGGGAAACCGTGAATGGCCGTTTCCCCCGGCTGCGGAGAGGGTGGCCTTCCCGGCTTCCGGGTGAAGCGCACTCAAGGTTTTCAGCATCGGGTCCAGGGTGGACAATGCAACCAGGATGTAGGGCCAGTGGTTCTCTAGAGGATCTGGGGAGAAAGCCTCTACCTCCCAGACAAGCCTGTCGCCCAATAGGAACCGATACTTCCCTGATTGGATCTTTTCGAAATCCACCAGTTGTGCTGGCCTGCGGGAAGCTTTGTGACATCCCCTGTGTTTTGGCTTTTCGAGACAGGGGCTTGCTATGTACTTCTAGTCTGGCCCCCACCTCGTGGCCTTCCTGCCTCGGCTTCTGCAGTGACGAAGTTATAAGCATGGGTTCCCACTCCTGGCTCCCTGATCGTTTTTTGCTTTGCTTTTGACTCGTGGGGGCAGCGTGTTGGGGCGGAAGTTCACTCGGCCGTTTAGTGGTGTTAAGGTTTTCAGGGTACTTGTGGGGACAGCCAGGATGTAGCTCTGGAAGACAGCTCCATGACTGGGCTTCTGTGGGCTGTTTGCTCTTGAAAAAATCGTAAGGAAGTGTGTGCACATGTGTGTACCGCAGAGGGCTAAACGGACAGCAGAGATGATGGATGGGGATATTCGCCTGCTCAGGCAAGGGCTGCGGGACAATGGGTGGGGTCTGTGTTGTTATTCACCCATATGTAAAATGGTGTGCGTGTCTGAAATGTTCCACCGGAAGGGCTGCAGTGTGTCTGGATGGTGAGATCCCAGGAGGCTAAGGACCATCGGAATAAAGGACGCTCCAGTGCTATGTACGGATTCTGGGCAAGACCACAAATTACCCATTTTTTCCTGCTCTTGCTGTGGGTCTCATATACTGAGCTGCGCATCCATCGCCAGTCAACACAGAATCTCAAGTGTGTCAGTCTGTTCACGGATAGTCCACGCTCAGGAGTAGATATTGAGGCCCATCTGGACCCGGGGTGTGGGCTCAGCATCATCTGGTCCAGTAAACTCTGGGCTCTGGATTCCCAGAGTATACTCGAGAGATGTGTTTGTGTCTGCGTGCACTTGATGGTCTGGGACTCTTCAGCCCAAGGAGGCCAGAGTGGGCCCTCTGTTTAGGTTTGCATGAATATTGATGTTTAGTACTCATCTGGAAGCAGTCCTGCCTAAAGAGGCTGAGGATTTGGAGAGAGTTTAGCGGCAAAGCAAGGCTGCAGAAGGGCTTATGACGATGCCGTGGTGCCTGTGTTTTTGACCAGCCCGAGTTCTTTTGTCACTTCATCCGCCATAAAAGGTGTGCCCTCCCAGGGTCTCTCCAACCCGGCTCTGCCCCCTTGGTAGGGACTGTATTCTCTTCTTGGGTTAAGGCGCGTGCCCGTGCCGGGATTTTTTTCTTTCCCACGTGCTGGTTTAAGGGAAGAAAGGAACAAACTCACCAGAGGCGTCTCTCTGCTTTGGAATGTGTGGGATGTGCTTGACCCCCGTGAGCAGCTCAAAAGTTCCTCTCAGATTTGGATAATTGCTCTTAACACATGCGGACAATGTGGGGAGTTTGGGGACCTTGGTTTGGGGAAAATGTACCCCTGGGACGATTTCTGTTCTAACACAAATTTTCTAAACTGAATTCTGTTCAGCTTGGCTTGTGGAGGGGACTCAGTACTGTAAACACGTGGGGCAAAGGAACATATAGTGAGTGATGATTCACACCTGTGATCAACGCGCTTGGGAGGCCAAGGTGGGAGGGTTGACAGGCCAGCCTGGGCTCCACGGTGAGATCCTGTCTCCAGACAGAAGGCGGGGGGGGGGACGACAAAAAGAGTACATTTTCCATAAAACAACCACTCCTGTCCCATTGTGACAGTCTAAGTTTAATGTAATATTGGGGTAGACTCAGTATTTGTATTACTGTGATGACACTTATATTAAGCTGGGTTTTGCCTTACAATCAAAAACTTTGATTTTTGCATCTGGGCTGTGTGTACTGAGCATCTCACACATTTTCCCTTTATTGTCTCATTGGCCAGTTCTATTAGTAGGAATAAAAAATGCCAGACCTCAAATTTGATTCAGTAATATGGGTATTAAAGAGAAGAGAGAAAGCATAGCGTGATGGCTCACTCCTAGAACCCCTAGCATTTGGGATGCTAAGACAGGAAGATTTTCATGAGTCTGAGGCCAGCTGGGTTACAGAGTGAGTTCCAGGCCAGCCTGGGCCATAGACCTTATCTCGAAGAACAAAAACTAACAACAAAATAGTGAGGCTCCTTTTCCTACACGAATCGTATGTCCAAATCTATGCGGATTAGCCTCTGGGTGGACACAGGGTGTGTCCTCCAAACCTGTGATTTCCTTGACTCTACGCCAGGAAGGTGACTGCAGATGATGGTCCCAGGGAAGCAGAAAATGGAGACAGTTTTTGTGGTTTCAGACAGAGGTTAACTTCAAATTTATGGACCTCCTAGCTTGGCTTCCTGGGCCAGGATCACCATGAAGCGCCATTTTTCTTGGAGGTGGGAGATACTCCAGGAACAGCAAGTCAGGCTAGAAATCAGAGGCCAGCTGCAGCAGGTTAGTTAGTTTGGGAAAGGCTCAAACCTGAAACTACCCTTCTGGAGGAGCTTTGTCAGGAGAGCGAACCTAACTACCCTGGGGACATGACTAGGTCTTGAAGTGGGAGAGCATTATGAGAGATAAAGCCTTGTACCCAGGGGTAGCATGCAGAGGCCCTGAAGAGAGAGAGCGCCTTCCTTCAAAATCCTGGAGAGGTACTTCATTAGGAGCGAGCCTCAGTGTGCAGCGTATGGGGGTCCTGAAGAAAAGCCATCTGGTCCTAGATTTTCGGACGTGGATAGGTTTTCATGAGGTAGCAGGAAGTTCCAACCATGTGATTTAGTCTAGCATGGTCCACTTGATTCCTGGCATTACATGGAACCAGGTACTAGATGGCACCAAGACCTTATCTTGCAGTTGCAAAGCAGGAGGGTCTGCAAGGCCACAGCACAGCAGGGCTTCTTCCCTTAGCCCAGAGAGGAGGAGAGTGGTGTGTGTGTGTGTGTGTGTGTGTGTGTGTGTGTGTGTGTGTGTTTGGCTGAATTTCTGGGAGAGAAAGGCAACTATAGGGTCTGGGAGCTAAAAGTGAAGTGTCCCTACTCATGCAAGTCCAAGTGCTTGCTCTTTGATCTGTTCCTGGTGTCATTGCTTAATGCTAAGTGCCTTGGATGACACTTCTGTGGCTGAAGGAAGAGGCCAGAGAAGGGCCCCCAGTGTCACCAGCATAAGGGCTCTGGTGCAAAGGGCCCTGAGAATACCTCTGAGGGATGTTCAGGAGGATAGCCTTGATAGACACCAAGTGGGAGGCAAGGTGGGGTTTCCTGCTGGTCCTGGTGGCACACGCCTGTGATCCCAGCACTTGGGAGGAGAGTCAGGTGGATCTCTGTGAGTTTGAGGCCAGCCTGATCTACAGGGGAGTCCAGGACAGCCAGGCTACACAGAGAAAGCCTGTCTCAAAAAACCAAGTAAATAAATATAAAGATGGGGTTTCCTATTCTTAGGGGCCTTGTGTTCCTGGACAGGGAGTCCCCTTGCTCTTTTCTCACTCTTAGTGTCCTGAGAGCCCTCTGTCACTCCCCATAGGCCATCTTTGCTGACAGAGATGCATTTTGAACAGCCCCCACTTCTTGGTAAAGCATATTAGTGGGGTAGCTGAATCACTGCAGAAGGGAGGGGCTTCCTCCCTCGGGTGATGAGGCTGTGTCAGACCCCAGTACTTTTCCTCTGCAGCTGTGGCCTTGCCCAGCTTCTCATTTTTAGAGATTATGTGTTTTTGTGTTGGAGGAATGTTTGTGTCTGTTTGCACGCCTATCAGGACTGGCATTTTGTGTTTCTTACACAGGAGTATCTTCTGTGATCCTAAGTGTGTGATGTTAGGGATTAGAAAGCTCAGAATGGAAAATATTTAACGTTCGAGAGTAGTAGATGAACACAAGGTACCATTTGCATTTTCCCTTTCGCTCTGACTCATCTTCCCCCATCTCCGCCCTATTGCCCCTTCACCAGCCTCATCCACCGGACACACCCTGTCTGATCTTGGAGGTTCAACACCTGCCTGCCCCCAAACTAGGATGGGAAAGAAGGCATCCTAGGCCAGAGGGGAGACAGTAAAGGAAGGCTGGCCCTGGAGAAAAGCAAATCTTACTATCAGCCTTTGTGTCTAGGGGCCAGAGTCTAGGGAGAAACCTCTGGGGACTCAAGTTGATTGTCACCATGGCAGCTTATCAGTGTCTGATTTGTTTTTCTTCTTGTTATTTATTGTATCTACATGACATTTTAGACACATGCCACATATTTCTCAAATATCTGTAAGTGAATGCAAAGATAAGCTTAAGGATCAGATTGATAGAATGGTGAGAAAGGGAGGAAGGGAGAAATGGAGGGAGAGAGAGAGAGAGAGAGAGAGAGAGAGAGGCTGAAAGTGTGAAAATAGTGGGAGCTCTCCAGGGACCTTGACCCCTTGAGCAGAAAGTGAAAGAAAACCCTGGTTTTGATTTCAGAGAAATGTCATTTGTCATCAGCCCAGGAAAAGGAGATTTTTCTCTTCGAAGACCACCACAGGCTTCCTGGGGTTGCCCCTCAGAGTCTGCCGGGAGAATCTGAGTCACACACACCCAGTCCTTGCTGTGGTCCAGAGGACAAGGGTCAGTCTCTAAGTGAGGCTTGCTGTCCTCATCAGAGGGAGAGGCTTGGCCTTTCATCTCCCCCTGCTTCAGATGCTGTTTCTATCCTTATACTTCTAAGGCCTCATAAATGGCCTCCAGCTACTCCACGCTTCTGTCACCTCCAGGACGCAGAACTAATGGCAGCTGAATGCTGTGCTGTACTCACAGACCACTTCCTCATGCATGGCATCAGTTTCACCCCCGCCTCCCAAGCAGACCACTGGTTTTGGATGGCTGAGGTGACTCCATTTCCAAGTCCCTGTCAGCACACATTCACGTCTGACTAGAAGGAGTGATCAGAGTTCGGTGAGGAGGCAGTTCGGGCTGTTCAAGGTAGCTGGGTGTCTCTCTGGATGCTCTTAAGCAGAGGCAGAGTAAAGCCACACCCCTTTAAGGGTACTGTGTGATACTTGGGATGGCTGAGGGCGGGGGGTGGGGCTAGCTGGGGTGGGGGCCAGGCAGGAGCCCTAAGAGCAGTAGAGAGCATGCGGTACTAGCAGGCGGCTACAGAGGTGAGTTCACTGTGTCTCCCCCAGCTCAGGATTTCCTCCCTTCTAGCTCTCCTTCCCACTCCCTGCCCACCTGCACCCCTCACCCCAAGGTGTCCAAGAAGCAGCCCTTCCTCAGCCAGGGCTGCTTACCATGGAGAGGCTGCTCAGAGTGCTAGGCCTGCTAGGTGCTAAGACACTCAGGCTATTTCTCTTTCTGTCTTGGCCTCCAGTACTCTGGGAGGTCTGCGTGATGATGGGTTTGATGTGTAATTAAACTATGGACTCTTTTGTTGGACTCTTTCTGGTTTTCATTTTTTGGCTTATGAGAAGCAGAAATCAAACCATTCTTTATCCTCGTTTGGAGAGGAAATAGCTTCTCCTTCTCCAGTTTCCTTCCTTCCTCTCACTTCCACAGGCATCAAAGCCTTCTCTAAGACTCCTGTGTGGCACTCTGAACTCACTGCCTGGAATCTCTGGTCTTTTCTAATTCCTCCTCTGAGGGTGTGTTTGTTCTAGAACTTGAGCCTTGGAGAGGCACGATGCCCTAGAGTCTGCTCTGCTGCCATGTGACCTGTTTTCTGCCTTCTCTGGTTTTCTGGGCTCACATTGGGGGAGGACCCACAAGCTTTTTGAATTCTCATGAAGTTACGTCTTACTCTATTCCTAAACGCCAAGCTCTGTGTGAAGTGAGGAAAAGCCAGAATGCTCAGAGGGCTTTCCCTGCAAAAGAGCGTGGGCAAAGCAGACACCTTCCGTCTGGAAGGTGTGCCAGCTGTGCCAGTCCTGAACCCGCTCCCTGAGACTCTGCTGGCTGCCTGGCTCTTGCTCGTCAGGCCCCGAACCTGATCCAGGGTGCACTGTCCTGCTGCCACTTCCCCACAGCTTGCCTTTGCCTTAGTTTATTTGCTTCATTCAGGTCGACAGTTCCAGTCTAGGACCAGAGACTCATTCCTTCTCCCTTCCCCTCCACAGGCCTGAGAGCATGCGGTTTTTCCTTCCCCATCCTGCCATGGATCCCCCCATTGGGGCTTTTCTCTCAGAGCCTCTGAAACTGGTAGATTAGCCAGGAGCAATGCCCCACACCCCGACAAGGCTAATCAGCCCCTATGGCTCTGATAGGTTGGTGCAGTTAGCCGCTAGGCTCCGGCCAGCGTTGTGTGATACCCTGATCACTGTAGGCGGCCTGGAGTTCCCTGCTCACAGCCTGGTGCTGGCAGGTGCAAGCCCAAAGCTGGGTTTCGGGGGCCGGTGGGCTCTGGTTGAAGGCATCAGCCCTTCCACCTTTGCTCAGCTTCTGACCTTTGTGTATGGAGACAATGTAGAGCTGCAGCCTGGGGAGCTGGGGAACCTTGAAGAGGCAGCCAGAGCCTTGGGGGTGCAGGCCCTGGAAGAAGCCTGTAAGAGAGCACGAGAGGAGAAGCATGAAGATGAGCTGGACCCAGGACTGAAGAGGCACCAGCAAGCAGAAGAGCTCGTGAGGAGCTCTGAGAGAGGACTGGGGGGTCCTGGAGAGAACCAGAAACCAGAGGAGGATTTTAGAAGTAATGGGAGACAGCAGGAGATGTCACACAAGCACAGAGCACCCAGAAAGAGCCCTGAGACACAGGGAGAGGCACTCAGCCCAGCCCCCGTGAGCGAGGTCGCGAGAGGTAGAGCGAGCAGCAAGGGCTCTGAGGAGTGGCTTCGTGGGTGCCCTGGTCCCCTCTCCCCACCAGGCTCCCTCCTAACTAGCCTCATTGCCAGGCCCTGGTGGGCTGAGGCCCCTTGGTTGGGGGAGGGCCAACCTGCCCTGTGGAGCATCCTGCTGTGGCCGCCCAGATACGGCAGTCCCTTCTCCCATAGCACCCCCATCACTGCGGCCTGGCGGGGCTGGCCTCAGGAGCAGAGGTGAGTGAAGGGCTGAGTGGAAGCTATCAAAGCTGGGAGGGAGCGGCTCAGGAGAGGCAGCAGTGATGGGTGGAAGGGCACCATGTGCCCTTCCGGCACTGTACAGTTCCTGAGTTACAGACAAAACATTCCCATCACGAGAGAGGCCAGAGTTGGTTAGGTTCTTGGGCTTTGCCAAGGCTGTAATTCTTCTCCACCCAGGATCCCACTGACCTTGAACCGCTCCAAAGGTCTCTGGAGTCAGAATCAGCTGGCCTACTCCAGCTCCACTCCAGGTAAGCCCCTCATTACTCCACACAGGGCTCTGCCAAGTGGCTGGGCTCCGGGAGTACAGCCTTAGCAGGGCCCCTACTTCACTCTGCTTCCAGGATCCTTTCCCCGGGGCCTTCAAAAACTCAGCCCTTGGGAGATAGAAGAGTCCGGGCAAGGGTACACAGGTAAGTATGAGGAGAGAACTGCTGTCCCCGCCCCCAACAACAAAAAGCTCTTAATGGCTTCCCCGGACAATATTGATTTATCCTCAGGGATTCTGGTCCGTCTTGACTTCTCTGTCCACACAGGCACAGTGGCGACTGTTGTGGGTCAAGAACGCTCCCCATCTCACCAGCATCCTCCTTCCCCCTCTCCTGCGCGTTCTCGGCCCTATTCTTGCTCTGTCTGTGGAAAGAGGTTTTCACTCAAGCATCAGATGGAGACGCATTACCGAGTCCACACAGGTATGGGCATCCTGCCCGGTGTGAATTTGTCTTCTTCCGTTTCCATCGCTGATCTGCCAGTTCCTCCCTCGCCCCATTGCTCCACACACCCCTAGCTTGGCCAACCTTCACCCATTTCTTCCTTCTCTGGCTTTCTCCTCCAACTGTAGGAGAGAAGCCCTTCTCCTGTAGCCTCTGTCCACAGCGCTCCCGGGATTTCTCTGCCATGACCAAGCATCTGAGGACACATGGGGCTGCTCCCTATCGCTGCCCTCTATGCAAGGTTGGCTGCCCTAGCCTGGCTTCCATGCAGGCGCACATGCGGGGCCACTCGCCGAGCCAGCTGCCGCCTGGATGGACCATACGCTCCACCTTCCTCTACTCTTCCTCTCGGCCGACGAGGGCCTCCATCTCTCCCGGGAGCCCTTCCTCCCCCTCTGCCACCTGACCCGGTGCTGGCAGCTTCTCTGGCTTAGCAAGAATCCAACTAAAGAATGTGAGATGGGAGGACTCAGCCGCCTAGCAAATTTGACTGCAGAAGCGCTGCCGGACAGGAGCCCCGAACTCTTTCTGGATGAGCGAGGGTTGCAGAAGTCTCGGCCGGCTGGCGAGCCCGAGTTAAGGACGTACCAGTTGGTGAAGATTAACTGAGGACTATCGATTTCATCACTATAATAAAGAGTTTCCTATGCTCGCCAGTGAGGATGAGTCCGACTTTTCGTCCGCGCTGGGGGCTCCCACCCTTGCCACTGTCCTGTAGCGGCCCCTGCTGGCCATCAGCCACATACTAAACAGAGGGTCAAATATTTCATTTCCGGTAGCTCCGTATAATTCCCGAGCGCAGCGCGCCGCAAGGGCGCTCCGGCCCCTGTAAGAGGAGGGTGGCATGTGAGCCTCCCCCCAACACTCTGGCCCCTTGTTAGCAACGCACCGCGCGCGTACTACAGGGTTAGAGAGGAGCGCAGATTCAGGTCCCGATTTCGACCACCCGTCTGCTCTCCTCCGAGTGATGGTCGGGACCAGCCTCTCCAGCATCTTCCCCCCGCGCCGGGCAAGCGGCTGCCGGGTGGCCCCTGGAAGTGAGGCTAACCCAGCGCCACCGCCCTTCCCTCAGCCCACGGCTGGCGCGGTAGCTAACTTCATTTGCTGGTGTTGTCAGTGGGGTTCCCAGGGTCCGAAGCCAGCAGTACCCTGGGAAGGGTAGTCCATGCAGGTGGCTAGCTCCGACCAGAACAATGGGAGGAGCCTGAACAAGGGCCACACCTCCTCGAGACCACGAACTGGCTCTCCAGGCTCCTGGTCGCGGTCGGCGATCCTGTAGTTCCAGCTCTCCCGCCCTAGCTGTCGGCGGAAGGAGCAAGGCGACGGGACTACATTTCCCAGAAGACCTTGCGCCTCCCGCTCTCAGGCCGCGACTCACGGTCGGCTCTCCAGGTGCGGTCTGAGGCTGAGGGCCGGCCGGCCCCGGACTCCTGCTCCCGTGGTGCCCCGCGCGTGGCCAGCCCAGCCCCCGGCTCCTGCCACCCCGTCGCGGCGCTGGTTGTTGTCGTGAGCCGCAGCCGCCCCGCTTCGCCCCTCCTCTCCTCCCCTCCCCCCGGCCTTGCGCACGGGCCGCCCCTCCCCCCGCCTCCCCGGCCCCTCTCACGGTGCCAAGATGGCGGCGGCGGCGGGCGGCGGCAGTTGCCCCGGGCCTGGCTCCGCTCGGGGCCGCTTCCCTGGCCGGCCGCGGGGCTCCGGCGGGGGCGGGGGCCGCGGCGGCCGAGGCAGCGGAGCCGAAAGAGTGCGGGTAGCCCTGCGGCGCGGCGCGGCGGGGCCGGGAGGAGCCGAGCCCGGGGAGGACACGGCCCTGCTCCGTTTGCTGGGTCTCCGCCGGGGCCTGCGCCGGCTCCGCCGCCTGTGGGCTGGTGCGCGCGTTCAGCGAGGCCGGGGCCGGGGCCGGGGCCGGGGCTGGGGCCCGAACCGGGGCAGCATGCCGGAGGAAGAGAGCAGTGACGGGGAATCCGAGGAGGAGGTGAGGCGGTCGGAGGCGTCTCCAGCGCCGGGTGGGGCGGAGGCCAGGGGCTTGCAGGGCTCCGGGTAGCTCCGAAGGGTCTTGGGGACAAGTGGGATTCTTGAGGCTTCTGGAAAGAAGCATGAAGGAAGCATGGCTGTGTGGAGCTTTCGGGTGCTAAGGCCTTAGAAAGTGGTCGGAGAAACCCTGACTGCAGTAGACGGCTCCAGGCGAGCCCTGCCGGTGTCCTGAGCTGATCTTTCGCGGTAGCAGAGCAGGAGAGGAGTGGGTGAAGAGGCCATAGGGATTGCATGCCTGACCAGTGGTGGTTGACAGCGGCGGCGTGGCCTTGATTGACCAAGGCTAGAGCCTCCTGGGCTCTACCTGCAGGCTGCCTTCTTGGGCCTTATGATCCGCGACACATCCCTGGTTTCACCAGTGCCCCAGTTGCTCCTTGGTTCTGAGGTGGAGAGTGGTGGAGGCTTCTTGGGGCACGGGTTGAAGAGGGATAGAATGAATGCTGAGTCTTGAGTCTGGAGTGAGTGCAGTCAAGGTTCATCCCTCTCAGCCTTTCCGAAAAAAGGCAGGAGGGTGTGTGGATTATATTGCTTAGGAGAGCTAGTAGTCCTCTGAGGGCTCAGAATGGATTGTAATATGATAAACCACCTGCTCCACCCCTCATTCCCCCCAACACACTGCCCATTCCCATTTGTGAAAATCCTGGAAGGGTGTGAATGGAGGACCTGCTTTGTATTAAGTTGGAATTAGCCCTCGTTGTAATGCCCATTGCTTAGCTGGTGGAGGACCCTCTAGTGTTTTCTTCTGGGCTGTGCTCGTATGGTCTGGTTAAAGAGCGTCTCGTCCCTTCGTTTCTTCTGACCTTGCCTCAGTCTTTTAAGTTCTTTGGGAAATGAGAAGCAGGTTTAGGTGGAAGCTAAGTGTTATATCCTCAACACTTGAAACCCAGGTGGAACCAGGGCTTTGCCACTGACTGCTGTTTCTCCCCTTCACCCCTGGTCCCCTAAATCAGGAGTTTCAGGGTTTTCATTCAGATGAAGATGTGGCCCCCAGTTCCCTGCGCTCTGCGCTCCGATCCCAGCGAGGTGAGTGATGGGGAAACTCTACCTCTCCAGTGTTATGGGAAGGTTCTTGCCTTTTGTGTCAGCTCTTTGCTGTTCAGCTAGTCTCCACCAGTTCCTGAGTGTGCCCTGTGTTCAGAGATCCAAGCTAGCCTGGGCTTTGGGAGAAACAGACAAGGAAGACTTAGTAGCCTGCCCTTCTGGGGTGCTTTCCTGAAGTCTACAGGGCCAGCTTGACCCCTGTTCCCACAACTATTCTCCTTTTAGGTCGAGCCCCCAGGGGTCGGGGCCGCAAGCATAAGACGACCCCCCTTCCTCCTCCTCGCCTAGCAGATGTGGCTCCTGTCCCCCCAAAGGCCCCTACTCGGAAACGGGGTGAGGAGGGCACAGAACGGATGGTGCAGGCACTGACTGAACTTCTCCGGAGGGCCCAGGCACCCCCAACCCCCCGGAGCCGGGCATGTGAGCCCTCTACTCCCCGTCGGTCTCGGGGAAGGCCCCCAGGACGGCCGGCAGGCCCCTGCCGGAAGAAGCAGCAAGCAGTAGTGGTAGCAGAAGCGGCTGTGACAATCCCTAAACCTGAGCCTCCACCTCCTGTGGTTCCAGTAAAGAACAGAACTGGCAGCTGGAAATGCAAGGAGGGACCTGGTCCAGGACCCGGAACCCCCAAACGTGGGGGGCAGCCTGGGAGAGGAGGCCGTGGAGGCAGGGGCAGAGGCCGAGGCGGACTTCCCCTTATGATCAAGTTTGTTTCAAAGGCCAAAAAAGTGAAGATGGGACAGTTGTCCCAGGGACTAGAATCAGGACAGGGTCATGGTCAACAGGGAGAAAGCTGGCAAGATGCCCCCCAAAGAAGAGATGGAGATGAACAGGAAGGGGCCCCATGTTGGAAGAAGCAGGAGCAGAAATTGGAGGAGGAAGGAGAAGAGAAAGAAGAAAAAGATGCCAATGAGGACAACAACAAACAAGAGAAAGAGGAGACTGAGAGAGCTGTGGCTGAGGAAGAAATGATGCCAGCCAAGAAGGAAGAGGCAAAGCTGCCATCACCGCCCTTGACTCCTCCAGTCCCTTCACCACCACCTCCTCTCCCACCCCCTTCAACATCTCCTCCACCTCCAGCATCCCCCCTACCACCCTCAGTTTCTCCTCCTCCCCTACCTTCCCCTCCCCCACACCCAGCCCCAGAGAAGCAGGAAGAGTCTCCTCCTCTTGTGGTCCCAGCTGCATGCTCTAGGAAGAGGGGCAGGCCTCCCCTAACTCCTACCCAGCGGGCAGAGCGGGAAGCTGCTCGGTCAGGACCAGAGGGCACCTTTTCTCCCACTCCAAACCCCAGCACCACCACAGGAGGCCCTCTGGAAGACAGCCCTACTGTGGCCCCCAAAAGTACCACCTTCTTGAAGAACATACGGCAATTCATTATGCCTGTGGTGAGTGCCCGCTCCTCCCGCGTTATCAAGACACCCCGGCGATTTATGGACGAAGACCCTCCTAAACCTTCAAAGGTGGAGGTTTCTATTGTTCGACCTCCTGTTGCAACCTCCCCACTTGCTCCCCAGGAGCCAGTACCAGTCCCCTCCCCACCTCGTGTCCCAACTCCCCCATCTACCCCAGCCCCACTCCCAGAGAAGAGACGGTCTATCCTAAGGGAGCCCACATTTCGCTGGACCTCACTAACCCGGGAGCTGCCACCACCTCCACCTGCTCCTCCACCACCTGCCCCTGCCACTCCCTCCCGGAGGCCTCTGCTCCTTCGGGCCCCTCAGTTTACTCCAAGTGAAGCCCACCTGAAGATTTATGAATCGGTGCTTACCCCTCCTCCTCTTGGGGCTCCTGAAGCCCCTGAGCCAGAGCTGCCTCCTGCTGATGACTCTCCAGCTGAGTCCGAGCCTAGGGCAGTAGGGCGGACCAACCACCTCAGCTTGCCTCGGTTTGTCCCTGTGGTCACCACTCCTGTTAAGATTGAGGCACCCCCCCATGGAGCTCCAGCTCTGAGCAATGGGCAGCAGCTTCAGGCTCAGGTGCAGCAGCCCCCGCAGGCCTTGCAGACCCAGCTCCTGCCCCAGGCACCGCTACCACCACAGCAACCACAAGTACAGCCACAGGTGCAGCTGCAGCCACTTCCATCACCACAACACACGCCACCACTGGAAAAGGCCCGTGTTGCAAGTCTGGGTCCCCTGCCACTGTCTGGGGTGGAGGAAAAAATGTTTAGCCTCCTTAAGAGAGCTAAGGTGCAGCTATTCAAGATCGATCAACAGCAACAGCAGAAAGTGGCAGCGTCCATGGCGGTGAGTGTGGTGCTTTGAGCAGGCCCCCACGCTCAGTCTGTGTAGCTGGCTCCTGAAACAGTGTTTGGCAGAAACACTCTGGACCACTTTCCCCTTTACCTCCATCCGTTCCTTCCTTGGTCCCATCCCCTCCCTCCCCTATTCCTGTTCCCCCTGGTCCTCACTTTGCAGCCTCTGACCCTGTTATTTCCCCTACCAGCCAAGTTCTGCATTGCAAATCGAAGAAGCTGTGGGCACTGTCAAACAGACCCCAGACAGAGGCTGTGTCAGGTCTGAAGATGAGTCTGTGGAAGCTAAGAGAGATGGAGCCTCGGTATGCAGTGAGAGGAGGGGCTTCTGAAGAAGGCTGGCTGCAGGACCATAGGGAGCCATTTCCCACACCTCTTCCTGGTTTTTCCTCTCCCAGGGCCCTGAGTCACCTGTCCAAGGCCCCCGAATCAAACATGTCTGCCGTCATGCTGCTGTGGCCTTGGGTCAGGCTCGGGCCATGGTGCCTGAAGACGTACCCCGCCTTAGTGCTCTCCCGCTCCGGGATCGGCAGGACCTCGCCACCGAGGGTAGGGAACTTGTGGGAGGCTTGACGAAGAGCATGAGCAAGAGCACCAGGGAGCCAAGTAGAGGGATTGGACGGGGTAGGGAGAAGTGGATTGTAGTCCTGCTAGGTCTTTCATAAAACCTGGTTAGTTCCAGGGCCCCTGGAGCCTGTCAGTGTGGAAAAGTGAGGGACAGTAGGGCCGTGAGGGAGGGTACCTAGTGGTCCTGTGTTCTGTCTCCACTCCATCTGCTGCAATAGATACGTCATCAGCGTCAGAGACTGAGAGTGTCCCGTCCCGATCGCAGCGGGAAAAGGTGGAATCTGCAGGGCCTGGGGGAGACTTGGAGCCTACAGGGTCTGCAGGGGCCCTGGCCCACACACCACGGAGGTCACTGCCATCCCACCATGGCAAGAAGATGAGGATGGCTCGTTGTGGGCACTGTCGGGGTTGCTTGCGTGTGCAGGACTGTGGCTCTTGTGTCAACTGCCTGGATAAGCCTAAGTTCGGGGGCCCCAACACTAAGAAGCAGTGCTGTGTGTGAGTAGCTGCTGTGTAGACTCTGGTCCCCCCGGGGTTGTCGGTCACTGAGTCTCTCGTCCCAGCTCCTCTTCTGCCCAGCCAGCAGCGGGATTGGCATCCTTGTGGAGAGCTTCCTCTCTTCCCCCAGAACACCAGTCCCCTACCCTGGTGACGTGCTGCTCCCCTCCCCAGATACCGGAAGTGTGACAAGATAGAGGCTCGGAAGATGGAGCGACTGGCAAAAAAAGGTAATAAGGTTTGAGGAGCAGTTCTTCGCAAAACCTAAAGTAGATAGTAGTATGACCAAGGCCATGTTTTCTTTGCTTTCCGTCTTGCCTTTGCATCTGACATAATGTCCTTTTCTACCTAAGCTTTCACCTCTCCTGCATTCTTTTTTTTGTGCTGCACTTTTTTTTTTTGGTCCTGGTACCCATGTCCCTGGCTGAGTTCAAATCCTACCAAGTCCCCTGTTCCCACAGGCCGGACGATAGTGAAGACGCTGTTGCCCTGGGATTCCGATGAATCTCCTGAGGCCTCCCCTGGTCCTCCAGGCCCACGCCGGGGGGCGGGAGCTGGGGGGCCCCGGGAGGAGGTGGGGGCCCCTCCCGGGCCCGAGGAGCAGGACTCCCTCCTACTGCAGCGCAAGTCAGCGCGACGCTGCGTCAAACAGCGGCCCTCCTATGATGTCTTCGAGGACTCCGATGACTCAGAGCCCGGGGGTCCCCCTGCTCCAAGACGTCGAACCCCCAGAGAACACGGTATGTTCTCAGTTAAGTTTATTTTATGCCTCTTTGCCTTTGGCCCTTCTCGGAATCCAGGGCCCTCTGTGTCTGTTTGTTTGTTTGTTTGTTTGTTTGCTTAGAAGGGACTGGACTCCTCAGTCTGTCCAAGAGGGCAGCTGGGAACAAAGGAGGAAGTATTTCTAGGGGAACGTAACCCAAGTGGTGTCAGACACTCCCTGGAGGTCTTCCTTGTGAGCCCTGGTTGGAGGAAGCCTTGGGAATGTTGCAGAGGGGTAGAGGACCCAGCATGGGAAGGGTCAGCTGTCCTGTGTCCTGCCTAGAGCTGCCAGTGCTAGAACCTGAGGAGCAGAGCCGGCCCCGCAAACCCACCCTGCAGCCTGTGTTGCAGCTCAAGGCCCGAAGGCGCCTGGACAAGGTCAGCACGGCCCGCTCCGAGAACCCCAAGCCCTGTGTGAGGCATGGCTCCTGCTCTCCAGGAGCTACCTGGCAAGTCAGGGTGACGGGCACACCTGAGTGTCGTGGTGTGTCCTCACCAGAGGACAGGTCCTGAGGGATGAGGCAGTCCTTGCCTTTCTGGAACGCCAAGTGGGATCTGGGCAAAAAAGGCAGGGTCTGGCAGGTTGGGGGAGGCCAGTGAGGAGAGGAGTCTGCCAAAGAGTAGGGTTGGCATCTTTGACCACTCCATGTTCCTCCTTAGGATGCTTTAGCCCCTGGTCCCTTTACCTCTTTTCCCAATGGCTGGACTGGAAAGCAGAAGTCTCCTGATGGTGTACACCGGGTCCGAGTGGATTTTAAGGTACGGGGTTGAGGGCCAGTTTGTAGAGCCTATGGTGGAAGAAACATGATTGTGTCAAGATTAGCCAGAACTTTCAGCATGGATCTGATTTGTATTTCCGGCTGCTTTCAATCCTGTGTCCTTTCTTACCCCAGGAGGATTGCGACCTGGAGAACGTGTGGCTTATGGGTGGCCTCAGTGTACTTACTTCCGTGCCAGGGGGCCCACCAATGGTGTGCCTGCTGTGTGCTAGCAAAGGCCTCCATGAGGTTAGTGCTTTGCCTTTTTTTTTTTAGACAAGACAGTCCTGCTCTCCAAATCTCCTCTCCCCCTTCCTGACCTTGACCTCTCAACCAGGGATCATCCCCTGGCTGTCAAGCCTCATGCTTTCCATCATTTCCTTACTCCTAGTTGGTCTTTTGCCAAGTCTGCTGTGATCCTTTTCACCCCTTCTGTCTGGAGGAGGCTGAACGGCCCTTGCCTCAGCATCGTGACACCTGGTGCTGCCGGCGTTGCAAGTTCTGCCATGTCTGTGGGCGCAAAGGCCGAGGGTCCAAGGTGGGCCACTGGTAGCTACGGTGGGCAGGTAAAGGCCTGGGGGAGGGGCAGGCTATCTCTATGCATTATATTTGACGCTGCTTTTTCCTCCACTGTCCTCCAGCACCTCCTGGAATGTGAACGTTGCCGCCATGCTTATCACCCAGCCTGCCTAGGACCTAGCTACCCAACCCGGGCCACACGTAGACGGCGCCACTGGGTGAGAGATGAGCCCACATCCCTTGCTCTAGCATTCCACTTGTGCCACCCTTGGTCTTAACCTGGGCCCAAACTCTCATAAAATGTCAGGGCTGGACATGACTCTTGAGAATGTGACAGGCAACATTTCTTCTGTAGGGTATACACATAGGCAAGCCATAGATGAAGAATTGGTTTTTAGGGGCTCCTGGATTCAGTATTCCCAGCCTCGCAGGAACACCCTCCCACCCCCTACCCTGAGGTCCACTCCTGCCCCTTTCTTCCTCCTTTCATGCTTCTTGCCATCATTTCTTGTACTGCTCCTTCTTCATCTGTTTGTTTCCACCTATCCTTACCGTCTCATCTGTCGGCCTGCTTCGGCCTGATGTGTGGCTTTCTTCTGACATCACCCTGCTCCCCAGATCTGCTCAGCCTGTGTGCGCTGTAAGAGCTGTGGGGCAGCTCCAGGCAAGAACTGGGACGTCGAGTGGTCTGGAGACTACAGCCTCTGCCCCAGGTGCACCGAGCTCTTTGACAAAGGTGGGACCTGGCAGGGGACAGGGTTTGGGGGCTGGGTTGGAATGGGTCAGGCTCTAGATTAGGGTCTTACTCGTGGTCTCCAGCACCAAAACGAAGAGATTCTAGTAGGTTTCTACTTTTCGGCTGCAGAGATTTTCCTTTGATTCAGTACTGTTCAACCAAAGTCCTCTAGTATACAGATAATGAGCACAGAGCAGAGCCACTCTTGGGAGTAGTATGAGTGCTGGGCTTGGCAGCCTACTCATCCTCTAAGATCCCTCTTGAAGAACCCCACGTTTCCACTGGGGAGCTTGAAGACCAGTGCTGTCCTCATTTGTTCACCCTGTACATTTAGCAAACCCCCCCCCCCCCCCCCCGTTTTCTTTTGAAAGGTGCTGGGCCTGCAGAGAGAACAGGCTTTGTCCACAAACAGCTTTTTTGGACTGAAGGGTGTAGTAGAGGCAGCTTATGGAGCTGTCAGAAGATACCCAAACTCTGTACAGGACTCGGAGATCAGTTCTGCCTGCCCTGACTTCTGCCTCTAACTCCTCCCCAGGGAACTACTGCCCGATCTGCACACGCTGCTATGAAGACAATGACTACGAGAGCAAGATGATGCAGTGTGCGCAGTGTGACCACTGGGTCCACGCCAAGTGTGAGGGGCTCTCAGGTGAGAAGACGCAGGCTCCGCCCTCAGGGGGACCTGTCCCCGCCACAGGCCTGCAGGGTGACAAGTGGGCTAACTCCTTGGCCCTGGGGGACGCCTGGGAGCCCTTACATGTTCCTAGTCCATCGTCTCCTTTGTCATTGTCCTTACAGATGAAGACTATGAGATCCTTTCTGGGCTGCCAGACTCGGTGCTGTACACATGTGGGCCATGTGCTGGGGCAACACAGCCCCGCTGGCGAGAGGCCCTGAGTGGGGCCCTGCAGGGAGGCCTTCGCCAGGTGCTTCAGGGCCTGTTGAGCTCGAAGGTGGCAGGCCCATTGCTGCTGTGCACCCAGGTCTGGAGAACCCCGGGGGTGGGGGTGGGGGTGGGGTGGGCTCAGTCCAAGCCCTTCTGACATCCCCCATTTGCAGTGTGGGCAGGATGGGAAGCAGCTCCATCCAGGACCCTGCAATTTGCAAGCTGTGGGACAGCGGTTTGAGGAAGGCCACTATAAGTCAGTGGTGAGTGGGACATGGGGAGGAGCAGATGGCTGCCCTAAGCAGAGCTGGGCTGGGGTTGAGGTTTGGAGTAAGGGCTCAGACACTAGGAAACTCCCTTACAGCACAGCTTCATGGAAGACATAGTGGCCATCTTGATGAGGCATTCAGAAGAAGGAGAGACCCCAGAGCACCGGGCTGGAAGCCAGATGAAAGGACTCCTACTGAAGGTGACTGCTGGGGTGATGCCTGGAGGGTGATCTGAGTGGTGGCAGGGAACAAAGAATGGACCCTGTAGACCCCATCCCCATCTATTCTCGAGGGCAGGCAGTTCTTCTCATTCTGTTTAACCCCTTTCCCAGCTGCTAGAGTCTGCATTCTGCTGGTTCGATGCCCATGACCCTAAGTACTGGCGACGGAGTACCCGGCTGCCAAAGTGAGCAGGGCTGAGAAGCTGGAGGGGGACCAGGGAGTGAGGTCAAAAGCAGAGGCACTTGGGATTCCAGGGATCAGGCTGGGATCAGGAGCAAGGTTCAGGTCAACGCTGGAGAAGAGGGTTGTGGGGTAGAGACTGGGGTGAGCTTTCTCTGTTACTTCTAGACTAGCAAAGATGCATGTGTGTAGTTAGCTCTGTCTTTGTTTCTACTTTTTGAAGGCATTTGAAAACTCATGTTTGGGATGTCGGGCAGGCACTGATGGCTCGGGTGGACAGAGTGGTGATATGGGAGCCTAGATAAATAAGAGGCTGGGAATCAGAGAAAGTCCTGGAAGGGGTGATAACTAAACTGAGAGGTGGAGTATTCTAGGAGCATGGAGAACAGAGCATCTCACTGGCACAGAGGAGTGTGGCCTATTTGAGAAAGAAAAAATGTACACGAGAAAGGAGTCATGGCATGCCAAGGCTTATGTTACGGGTGGGCTCTAGTCGAGCTGCTTTGTTGAGCACATCAGATGCTAACCTACTGTCTCCACAGTGGCGTTCTCCCCAACGCCGTGTTGCCCCCATCCCTGGACCATGTCTATGCTCAGTGGAGACAGCAGGAATCAGAGACCCCAGAATCTGGGCAGCCTCCAGGGGATCCTTCAGCAGGTACTAAGAAGCAGGGACTGCAACCTGATAGGTGGACTATGCTCTAGATCCTGGCTTTTAGATTTACCTTCCCATATCCTTTGCAGCTTTCCAGAGCAAGGACCCAGCTGCTTTCTCACACCTGGATGACCCTCGTCAGTGTGCCCTCTGTCTCAAGTATGGAGATGCTGACTCCAAGGTAAAGGTTACCGGGCAAAGCTGTTGGTGTGCAGCCTGGTCCTTGGAACTCCCTCCTCATGCCACTCCTCTTCTGTCCACAGGAGGCAGGGCGGCTCCTATACATTGGGCAGAATGAGTGGACACATGTCAATTGTGCCATTTGGTCAGCTGAAGTGTTTGAGGAGAATGATGGCTCTCTCAAGAATGTCCATGCTGCTGTTGCACGAGGAAGGCAGATGGTAAGGGCATGGGCCCAGAAGGGTGGGCATCTCTTGGGGTCCCAGGTTGGTACTTTCTCCAGTGTGGAAAACTCTTTATTACATGGTGATCTCTGGGATGTGTGCTTCCATTCCACTGCTGGTCCCTGTCACTCTTCTTGTGGTGCTGGGCATTGAAGCCAGGGCCTTACAAATGCTAGGCAAGTGTTCTACCACTGAGCGATATTACAGTCTCAGCTTTTTTTATGAGGCAGGTCTCATGAGCTTTTGGTACTCATATGTAACCCAGCCTGGTTTCAAATGTAATCTTCCTGCTTCTGCTTCCCAAGTGCTGGAATTGTAGGTATGTGCCCAGTGTCTGGCTCTCTTGCCCCTTTAGTTGTCTCAGGATTCCGGCATGAATTACTGGCAGCACTTTTTCTCCAGCTAGATCTAGGCCTCTTAGGAGAGGTGGAAGCCAGACATCTGGTTGCTGTTTACCTTTGTAGGACACAGTGCTATCTTTCTCTCATTAGGTAGTCTCCTTGACTCAGGTCAGCTGCAGAACCCTTTCTCAGCCAGGTGAAGTGGCACATACCTTTAACCCCGGCACTCTGGGAGATAGAGGGAGACTGATCCCTGTGAGTTTGAGCCCAGGCTGGTCTACAGAGTGAGTTCCAGGCCAGCCATGGCTATATAGAGAAGCCCTGTCTTAAAAAAGAAAGCGAGCTAGGTACACACCTGTAATTGCAGCACTCAAGGAGGCAGAGGGAGGCTGATCCCTGAGTTCAAGTACACACAGAAACCCCCCCCCCAAAAAAAAAAAAAAAAACACTTCCTCACTGTGTGCTCCTTGGTGGAGTCTTGGAGAAGACCCTACTCTTGGCAGGACCTGTTGAGATAACTGATGTGAAGAAGGTGGCAAGTACCAATCAGTAAGAGCTGTTAGCTTTCTCCAGACCTTGCTTCATGTTTCTGAGGTAGCTTGAGTGTGCTGCTGGCCCTGAGCTCAGCTGGGCTGTATAAGATGCTAGGCCACCCAGGGCCTGCGCAGTATTCTCAGTGATGCTGAGCCGCATAGTTTTCACCCCAGTGGTCCCTCCCTCCCACAGCGCTGTGAGCTCTGCCTGAAGCCTGGAGCCACAGTTGGCTGCTGCCTGTCCTCCTGTCTCAGCAACTTCCACTTCATGTGTGCCCGGGCCAGCTACTGCATCTTCCAGGATGACAAGAAAGTTTTCTGCCAGAAACACACAGACCTCCTAGATGGCAAGGTGGGCCAGGATGCTGGGGATCTGCTGTCCACTTCCTGATTGTCTCAGGCTTCCCTGTAGTCCTATAGGCCAAGCCTTTGACTGCTGAGTTCTTGCCTACAGAGCTTTTCCCTCACACTCCCCTGCCCTCTGCCAATCCAGCAACCCCATTGACTTGCCTCCTCCCAGGAGATTGTGACCCCTGACGGTTTTGATGTGCTTCGGCGAGTCTATGTGGACTTTGAGGGCATCAACTTCAAGCGAAAGTTCTTGACTGGACTTGAACCGGATGTCATCAATGTACTCATTGGTAAGCAACTTGCTCTCTTACATACTACTTCTGACCTCACCTGGCCCTGCCCTACCTGACCTTTCTTTTGTACTATAGGCTCCATCAGAATCAACTCCCTGGGCACGCTATCTGATCTCTCAGACTGTGAGGGTCGGCTCTTCCCCATTGGCTACCAGTGAGCACTCCAGAGTTGGTGAGGGGAGGACTCCAGGGCTGAATGTTGTTTCCAGGTTTCCCTGACCTTCTTGTCCCATATGTCTGCCTGCTCCAGGTGCTCCCGCCTGTACTGGAGCACAGTGGATGCTCGGAGGCGCTGCTGGTATCGGTGTCGAATTCTAGAGTATCGCCCTTGGGGGCCACGAGAGGAGCCGGTTCACCTGGAAGCAGCTGAAGAGAACCAGACAATTGTGCATAGCCCCACCCCTTCCTCAGGTAGCACTTGGGTACTGCCTCATCCCCTCTCAAATGGGGCCCCACAAAGCGCTTAGGCCCATCTCCATGCCCTCCTTGCCTTGAGAAACTTTAGGGTGCACTTACTCTTTTATTTCTTGTAATGACAGAAGCAACAGGGACTAGCTTTGACGTATACCACAGGGGCTGTGCTTGGCATTTCATGGGAGCTGGTGGACAGCCATAGGGAATAGGAATGTTCACAGCTGGCTTCCTGAGGGCTGTGTACTCTTAACATTGACTGATCTTGCTAAGGACACAGACTCCACGACATTATGTACAAGGGGAATGGTTTATCTCTACAATAACAGTGGTAAAATAGGATTTGGCCTATATGTGCTTATTTCCCTAGCTTTGTGTACATGATCCTACAGAGGCCAGAGGTGTCAGTCCCCTAGAGCTGCAGTGGTCATGAGACGTGACATGGTTGCTGGGAAATGAGCTCTGGTCTGGTGGAAGAGTAGCAAGCGCTCTCACCTGCTGAGCCATATCTCTAGACTTGAGGGAGGTTTTGGTACAGAGCCCCCTCACCTCGCCTGTTCTTGCCTTTTCAGACCCCCCCAATCATGATGACCCACCAGATACAGATTCCCTGATTCCCGGAGATCCTGTACACCATTCACCTGTTCAGAATCTGGATCCCCCACTTCGGACAGATTCAAGCAACGGCCCTCCTCCTACCCCCCGCTCCTTCTCAGGGGCTCGAATCAAAGTGCCCAACTACTCACCATCTCGGAGGCCCTTAGGGGGCGTCTCATTCGGTCCTCTGCCCTCCCCAGGTAAGCACATAGTGCCAAGAATGGGTAGAACAGATGGGTGCTGTAGCTTGGGCACGCCTTTAATCGCAGCGTTCAAGAGATGGGCAGGCAGCTCTCTTTTTGAGTTTGAGGCCAGCCTGCTCTACAGAGTGAGTTCCAGGATAGGCAGGACTACACAGAGAAACCCTGTCTCAATAACAGCAACAACAACAAAAGAATGGGTAGAGCTGGGAAGTCTGGAGTGCTGGCTGATACTGAGCTGTTTTCGCCCACAGGAAGTCCATCTTCCCTGACCCACCACATCCCTACAGTGGGAGACTCGGACTTTCCAGCCCCCACCAGGCGATCTCGGCGTCCTAGCCCTCTGGCCACCAGGCCACCACCATCCCGCCGGACCTCCTCTCCTCTCAGAACTTCCCCTCAGCTCAGGGTGCCCCTGTCTACCTCAGTCACAGCCCTCACACCTACCTCAGGGGAGCTGGCTCCCCCTGACCTGGCCCCATCTCCCCTGCCACCCCCTGAAGACTTGGGCCCAGACTTTGAAGACATGGAGGTGGTGTCGGGACTGAGTGCTGCTGACCTGGACTTTGCAGCCAGCTTGCTGGGGACTGAGCCCTTTCAGGAAGAGATTGTGGCTGCTGGGGCAGTGGGGAGCAGCCAGGGAGGCCCAGGGGACAGCTCAGAGGAGGAGGCCAGCCCTACCACTCACTATGTTCACTTCCCTGTGACGGTGGTGTCTGGCCCTGCCCTGGCCCACAGTTCCCTCACTGGAGCACCCCGAATTGAACAACTGGATGGAGTGGACGATGGCACAGACAGTGAGGCTGAGGCTGTCCAGCAACCCCGGGGACAGGGGACTCCTCCTTCGGGACCAGGAGTGGCCCGAAGTGGGGTCCTTGGAGGAGCAGGGGACAGAGCCCGACCTCCTGAAGACCTGCCTTCAGAAATTGTGGATTTTGTGTTGAAGAACCTAGGGGGTCCTGGGGAGGGGGCTGTTGGTCCCAGAGAGGAATCTCTCCCCTCAGCACCTCCCTTGGCTAATGGTAGCCAGCCCCCACAAGCCCTGCCCGCTAGCCCAGCTGACCCCACCCGGACATTTGCCTGGCTCCCTGGGGCTCCAGGGGTCCGGGTATTGAGTCTGGGTCCTGCTCCAGAACCCCCTAAACCTGCCACATCCAAGATCATCCTTGTCAACAAGCTGGGGCAAGTATTTGTGAAGATGGCCGGGGAGGGTGACCCTGTCACACCCCCAGTAAAGCAGCCGCCTCTGCCCCCTATCGTTCCTCCAACAGCCCCCACCTCCTGGACTCTGCCCCCAGGACCCCTGCTCAGTGTCTTACCAGTAGTAGGGGTAGGAGTGGTCCGACCTGCCCCACCCCCGCCTCCGCCCCCACTAACACTGGTGTTCAGCGGGCCCCCCAGCCCACCACGCCAGGCCATCCGTGTCAAGAGGGTGTCTACCTTCTCTGGCCGGTCCCCTCCGGCTCCTCCCCCGAGCAAGGCTCCCCGGCTGGATGAAAATGGAGAGTCCTTGGAGAATACCCACCATGCGCCGGGGGTCAGTGGCAGTGGGTAAGTGTGAGTCTAGAGTTGGGTAGCAGGCTGAGGAGGTGGACGGAAGGAAGACATATGGGCCGCCTGTGCTTTGTTCCAGGTTCAGCCGTGTGCGGATGAAAACGCCCACAGTACGTGGAGTTCTGGATCTGAACAGTCCGGGGGAACACTTTGAGGAAGAAAGCCCTGGGTGAGTGACCAGGTCCCCTCCTGGAGGCTCCAAATATCTCCCTCCCAATAATTTTTGCCTCCTAACAGGTTTTTCTTCACAGGCCCCCTCAGGACCGGTGCCCTTTGCTGCCACTTCCTGAAGGTCCTTCCCGGGCCCTTGATGGTCCCTCAGACCTACTCTTTGAGTCCCAGTGGCATCACTATTCAGGTAGAGACCAGCTTTTCCTCTCACTGCCTCCTTGTGTTTGGCCTGGTAGTGACTGACAGAACCTGGATTGGTTCCCTTAAAAACTTGTTGTACAGCAGGGGCTGATTGGGTTCATTCTCTAACACCAGAAAACAAAAGCAACACACACTCAGTGGGCACAAGCCCAAGGCGAGGTGTTAGAGTTACACACTGTTTGGGAGCTCCTGGCCTTGTGAAGGAAGCACAAGTGTTAGAGATCAGGGCTAGTAGCTGGGTGTTGGTGGTGTGTCTTTAATCCTAGCACTTGGGAAGCAGAGGCAGTGGGTCTTTGAGTTCAAGGCCAGCCTAGAGAGCAAGTTCCAGGACAGCCAGAACTACACAGAGAAACCTTGTCTTGAAAACAATCCCCCTCCCCAAAAAGGAGGAGGGGGGAGAAATTACGTTTAGTAATGTAAGAAAGAAAGGAAAGAAAGAGCCAGCTGTGGTGGCACACACCTCTCTAATCCCAGCACTCTGGCGGCAGAGGCAGGCGGATCTCTGTGAGTTCAAGGCCAGTCTGGTCTACAGAGTGAGTCCAGGGCATCCAGGGCTTGTTACACAGAGAACTATACTCCCCACTCACCCCCAAAGAAAAGAAAGAAAAAGAAGAAAGGAGGTTTAGTGATGCATATTTGTAACTGCATGCTGAGCCAGATTTGATTCAGATTCAGCAGTAGTGATCCGAGAATTAGTGCCTAATAAAGCCAAGAAATCAGGGATCACCCAGGGAGGGTGGAGCCCTAGAATCCAAGCAAGGGGCAGGAATAGTAGAAAGATGAGAAAAGACCAGTGTTCCAGAGGCCAGGAATGGGCTGGTCAGCGGTTACCTGCCACATTGAGCTAGCAGACCAGGCCCGGTCTGGCAGAGTGAATGAGCCAGGTGGCTTGGGGCGGGTAGGATGTTGAAGATTGTGGTTGGTGAGAAGCCAGAGCAGCACCCAGGCAGCTGGCCAAGAAGTTGAGCTAAGGATCAGGAGGAGGTAGGGCAGCAGGTCAAAGAGCTTGAGGCTGTGAGGGCTGCAACTTCAAAGCTGAGGGGAGGGGGTGGGGTGTTTGAGGGAAAGGGCATGGGAGCAGTGATCAGTTTTGAGCACGCCACTCCTGGGATGGGAGAAAGGTCTGGCATGTCCCTGCAGGTTGACTCACATGTGGGTGCTAGACTGTGACACGGGAAATGAGGTTCTCTGGTGGCCTCTGGGGTCGCTCTGTGCAGCAGCTGAGTGATCTGGCAGGAAGCTGGGGCTGGAGTGAGCCAGCCTATCCAGGTGTGGGTCTCATACACAGAGGCTGGCTGTGAGCACCAAATGAGAGCTGAGAGGCTTTGGCCTGACATCAGGGTGTGATGGTGACGATGACAGGCGCACTCTGTTCTTGGGGACCAGACGTGTCCTTTCCGCAGCTCAGGTTAGATAGGCCGTGTGAGGAAGAATAATGGGAGGGCTCTGCACCTGTCCCTGTTAGTCACGGAGCAGCAGATGAAGCGGGGAGGAGTTGCTAATGGAAGGCCTGGGTCCTGGAGATGATCTCCGCTTTGTAGCGGGCTGGGCTGTCTGAGGAGGGCTGGGAGGGTGTTGGACAGGCTCGCCGGAGAAAGCAGAGGTGATGGACTGGCCATGTGGGTCTTGCTCCTGTGTCGTGTTCCACTCCTGCTTTTGTGTCCCACCCCTGCCCTAGATACAGTGGTCGGCCTTGGTGTACACTGTGGGTGCTGCCAGCCAGCAGCATTTCTCTCTAACCTCCCGCCTTGAAGGACTTCCTTCTCTGGCTTCCAGGACTCCACATTTTCCTCTCTCCTCTGGTCATGTCTCATTTCAACCTTCCATTTGTGTATCCCAGGGCCCTAGCCTTGTGTTTGTGTGGCTTTCCCAACGTGCTTTCTGGGACTTGAAGGCTCTTACTCCTGTCTAGGTTCTGATAGCTACTATAGCCCAGGCCTAGTCCCTGTACCTCTGGCACCTGCTTTCTGCTGTTTTGTCATCTCCACTATCAGGTTGCAGGGGGAATACCCTCATTCTGACAGTTGATGGCAATCTTCCCTTCACTGTGTTCCAGCCCCAGACCCGGGGTTACACTTACCCTTGACTGTGTCACAGTTAACACCTGCTGCACCCCCCTGCTGCGTTGTCTTTACAGTCTGTGACCCCTGAAGGGGTGCACATCGTGATCCCAGCTACTCAAGTCAGGGAGGTCTTTTGAGTCTGGGAGGTCAAGTCTAACCTGTTCAATGTGGTGAGGCCCTGTCGCAAAACGGAACAAGTTTATAACAGTGGTTTTCAACCGTCCTAATGCTGTGAGCTTTTAATACAGTTTTTCCTGTTGTGGTGACCTCCAACTATAAACTTGTTTTGTTGCTTCTTCATGACTGATTTTGCTGCTGCTAAGAATCATAATGTAAATATGTGGTATGCTACCCCAAAGGGGTCACAACCCACAGGTTGAGAGCCACCGGTTTCTATTCCGAGCACACTTGAATGCATGTGGCCAAGCCTACACGCTATAACATCTGTAAGAAGTCACTGGGTTTTGAGCTGGGGGTGTAAACTGGTGATGGAGTGTTCACCTAGCACATTCAAGGCCCTGGGTTCGATTCCTAGTGTTTCCCCCCTGTTATTTATTTATTTAACTGTATATAAGTAATTCTCCAGTATTTGTAGAGTCTGTTTCAGGGACAGAATAATTACAGGTAGACGGGTGTGTCTGGTGGGCTGGTTTTCAGTGAGCTTGAGGGGCCCAGGCCTTCATGCTTCTGTGCACCGCTCAGAAAAAGGTTTTCCAGGCCCCTTAGAACAACCAAATCAATGTCATAGGACTTACTAGGTAATTGAAGTAGGAGGAGGGCCATCGGACCCTGTGTGTGTTTGTGCCAAGTGGGGGGAGAGACTGATGTTAGCTGGGAATCGGGGTCTGTCTCTCTCTCTATATATAGCCTTGCAACTCCCTGTGTAGACCAGACTGGCCTCCAACTCAGAGATCCGCCTGCCTCGGCCTCCTGAATACTGTGATTAAGTGTGTGCGCTGCTCGCCTGTCGGTGGCGGCTTTCAAAACTAGAAGGTGATGCTCACCTACGCTTACCTTCCCCAAGCCTCAAGCTCTGACGAAGAGCCTCCGTCCCCAGAGGACAAAGAAAACCAGGTTCCCAAACGAGCTGGTCCACACCTGCGCTTTGAGATCAGCAGTGATGATGGCTTCAGTGTGGAGGCAGAGAGCTTGGAGGGTGAGTTGAGGGTAGTGGTAGCTGGGGTGGGGGAGGGCGGTGTGCGTACCCTGTCTTGACTTTTCTGCCCCTCATTCCAGGGGCGTGGAGAACCCTGATTGAGAAAGTGCAAGAGGCTCGTGGGCATGCACGGCTCAGGCATCTCTCCTTTAGCGGTAAGAACTGGCCCCAGGAATGCTGGGAGCGAGGGCAAGGTAGGCCCTCCATGTCACTGGTGTGGCCCTCCCTTTTGTTCTCAGGCATGAGTGGAGCGCGGCTCCTGGGCATCCACCACGACGCTGTCATCTTCCTGGCAGAGCAGTTGCCTGGGGCCCAGCGCTGCCAGCACTACAAGTTCCGCTACCACCAGCAGGGAGAGGGCCAGGAGGAGCCGCCTCTGAACCCCCACGGGGCTGCTCGCGCTGAGGTTTACCTCCGGTCAGTGGCTGGGGAGCCATGAGGTGGGGGTTAAATCTAGAAAGGCTGAAGCTGAGATGCTAGGCTACTGGAGGAGTGATCTATAGAATTTGTGTGAGAAGAGTGGGTTCTGCCCACCTCCCATTTTGCTGTCCTTGCCCCTAAAGTCCTTGGGGATACTAGCCTAGACCAAAGGATGGCAGGCAGCATTCTTTGAAGGATTGGTTGTGACCTTCCCATCTTCCACCCACTTGCAGGAAGTGTACCTTTGACATGTTCAACTTCCTGGCTTCCCAGCACCGGGTGCTCCCGGAGGGGGCCACCTGTGATGAAGAAGAGGATGAGGTGCAGCTTCGATCCACCAGGTATGCAGAGCAAGTTGGGGTACTGGGTCTGGCCTGAAAGGGTCCTGACTATTCCTGGTTACCAACTTAAATGTGGTGTTGCTGTCTTCTGCCAGACGTGCCACCAGCCTTGAGCTTCCTATGGCCATGCGCTTTCGCCATCTCAAAAAGACATCCAAAGAGGCTGTGGGTGTCTATAGGTTAGTGGGGTTGGGGGAGATGCCCCTTGGGTGGACGGATAGTGCCATGATGGGGAGCTGCCTGGTGTCTGTCCCCCTACCCCCTGAGCTTCCCGTGGCCCATTCTGCCGTGCAGATCAGCTATCCACGGACGAGGCCTGTTTTGTAAACGCAACATCGACGCTGGTGAGATGGTTATTGAGTACTCTGGCATTGTCATTCGCTCTGTACTGACCGATAAGCGAGAGAAGTTCTATGACGGAAAGGTAAGTGCCGGCAGGTGAGCTGAGGGGCTGTGTGCTGGCCAGGACAGAGCTAATCCCTTCGTCCCGTCCCTGTAGGGTATCGGGTGCTACATGTTCCGCATGGATGACTTTGACGTGGTGGATGCCACCATGCACGGCAATGCTGCCCGCTTCATCAACCACTCATGTGAGCCCAACTGCTTCTCTCGCGTCATCCACGTGGAAGGCCAGAAACACATTGTCATCTTTGCCTTGCGCCGCATCCTGCGAGGTGAGGAGCTCACCTATGACTACAAGTTTCCCATCGAGGACGCCAGCAACAAGCTGCCCTGCAACTGTGGCGCCAAGCGCTGCCGTCGCTTCCTTAACTGAGGCCATGGCTGCCCCAGAATTCCTCATGCGCCTGCTGCCATCTCAGCCTGGCCTGTGGCTCCCTAGTCTCAGTGTCTCTCTCCTGCCCTCCTGTCCATGGTGGATGTGGGCATGTAGGGGGCCAGGAGTTCTGCCTCCAACCCTCCAGTCCACCCAGCCATTGCCTCCTTCCTCCTGCCCTGGGGACCCAGGATGTAGATATTGTACAAAGGTTTCTAAATCCCTTCTTTTCTATGCACTTTTTTATTTAAGAGGGTGGGGTCCCAGGTGGGAATCCCCCCCCACAATAAAGTCTGTCAATGTTTGGAGAGGTGGTCTTCCATGATTTTGTTATTGTGGTTGTGAGTGTGGCTGTGCTGCCTCATCTTGTGCCCATAGAGGTCAGGGGCCAATTTCAGGAGTCAGTTCCAGAGATCTAATTCAAGTCTGAAGGCTTGTGTGGGAAGCAGTTTTACCCACTGAGCCATCTCGTCAGCCCTGCACATTTCATTTGTGTGGTGCTGGAGGCAGATGGAAGCTCTCACTTTGCATAACCATTGTATGTAACCTAGGAAGCCACAGTGATGCCACAGTCCAGATGAGGGAGTGGAGTTAGGATGTAACTTGCTTGATGAGAGTGCTTGCACATCATGTGTGAGGTCAAAAGGTGAGGTATACTTCAGAAGTAAAGGCAGGAGGGTCTAGGTTCCAGATTCTAGGAATTGAAAGTCCTCTTCAGTTTCATACAGGGTTCAAGGCCAGCATGGGCTACAGGAGATCCAGCCTCAGAGTGTGCTAGTGCCTACCTTCTTGCACAGCTGAGTGAGTAATCTCACGGGCAGCCAGGTAAGATGGTCCTGTTCATACTGGAATGGGTCCTTTACAGAAAGGAGGGATGTCTGTTGGCTTGGGGCCCACTCAGGACTGTACGTCAGGAAGACCCCTTTAAAGGAAGAGAGTGGACACTGGCTCCTCGGGGAACTTTATTAAACCCCAGCAAACCCTGACGCGGCCAAGTGTGGACAGCACCTGCAGTGCATCTGCAGGACCCAGCTGCCCCAGAGCAGCAGATGGCTCCCTCGCTACCACCACCTCAATCGGGGCCCTCACCAGGACACGCAGGAGGCCCAAAGTGTCACAGGCAGCTGCTGCAGCCCCTCTTGCCAGTACTCGAGGCGGCCGCAGAACGGAGAGCCTTCCGGTGAAGCAGCCTGAGAAGCAGCCCTGCCGCCACTGTCCAGAAAGGCCAGCTGGACCCCATCTCAGCAGAGCCTGCACCCTGAGGGCTATGGCCACTCGACTTGACCCCCACCACTTCCGCAGCACACTCCAGGAATTCAAGGCAGAAGGAAGGGGCGGCTGTGGGCACAGAATTAATTCCTGGACCTCTTTGGGAGCTGGTGTACCCTGTCCCCAGCTCCAAGGCCACAAGGTGTAAAGAGAACTTGATAATGATGTGGATCGGCAGATTATCTATGTCCTCACACTGGCCTCATCATTTCCTCTCTAAGATGGGGTGACAGAACCTGTCTCACCCGGGGAAGGCAGTGTGTGTTGGGAGGGGAAGAGTTACTTTAAAGGTCACAGCAGGTGTAGTGTGCACACCTTGAGGAGGCAGGAGGATCTCTGTGAGTCTGAGGCTAGCACGGTCTCCTTAGAGAGTTCCAGGCCAACCAGGCTACACAGAGAAACCCTGCTTCAAAAACAATTAGAATCAACAAACTACACCACAGTACCTGGAAGATAGTAAGCTCTGATCAAGGGTTTGCAAGGGTTAGACGTTAGACCTTTCACCTCGGTGGTGAGGTGTGGGCTTCAGTTAGCAGGCCTAACCGGTAGCAGACTCACCAGTGCCAAGCCACCTCTCGTCCCCTCTTTTTCTAATCCCATCTATTAGGAATCCTCCAGCCTACCACGAACAGGCACCTATCCCTAAAGGAGCCTAGAATGGACCGTGAGGTTCTGGGTACAAAAAGCAGTCCCCGCTTACCAGTGCAGACCCAGACGCCAAGCCTCCTTTCTCAGCTGGCTCCAAGTTCCTCCGCCGAGCCTGCGGTTGGCGCACACCTTTTCTCAGATGTGGGGGTGGAGGGAAGCCACAGACCTCCGTCTCACAAACTTCATAAGCTTTATTGGAGGAGGGACAGGCGGAGGAGGAGGTTCCTGTGTCAAACAGATGACATTCGGAAGCTCTGAAGCCTGGGGGTGATGGAGCAGGAAAGCGAAGGGGGCCTGGGAAGGGATGCTGGACGGGGCCATCCGTGCCCCTGGGTGAAGAACAGGGCACCAGCCTCAGAAGCGACCGTGCCGGTGGTCTGGGGAATGACGTCGGTTCCTTTCTCGGGGACGGTGGCCTGTATGGGACCTTGGGGGTGACCTGGGAAGTGGGAAGAGGAGTGGACAGCGATGGGAGGAAGAGTTAGGAGTGGTGTAGAGATTTTCCCAGGCTTGTCTCTTAGGGATGCGATCATTGTTAATGTCATTTTAGGACTGGTACTCTGGCTGGTCTTGGGTTTGGGATTCAAACTGTTTTGGGCACTGAGGCCAAAACACTTGTCCAGGCAGGGCTCAAAACTGTATTTTGGGCACAAGAGCCTTAGGGTGGTATGGCCACAAGTCAGAACCAGGTTCATCTTAGGAAAACATGCAGGCTGGGCCTGAGATACCTATGCCGGGGTCCCCGTCCGTAGAGCTGCCGTCGCAAGTTCCGGGATATGGGCCGTAAGTGCATAAAGTTGCAGAAGCCACCTCGGGTACATTCCCTAAAGACAGACAGACAGGCCATCATCACTGACAACCCCCCCCCCCACACACACACACACCAAACACTCAAGCACCTGGAACTCCCTATGCCTAGCCCACTTTTAAGCCTCCTTTACCCCATCTCATACTGCCGGCAGCATGACTCTCGGAAGTCGGTGACGGGAGACAGCTCGGCGTGCACGGCCTGCCCGTTGAACCAGCGGTTATTGAGTTCATTCACGGCCCGCTCTGCATCCTCCTCCCGCCGGAACTGAGGGGAAAGTGGGTGACCGTGGGCTGTGGAATTCAAGGTCTTGGGGGTGGGGGCTGATCAGCTCTGAGGCTGGCCCTAGCGATAATCCTCAGGCTGTGAGGTTTCAGCGGTGGCCGTCAGGTGCTAAGCAGGAGCAACAGGCACCTTAACATAGACGTTGCCCACGAGGTGGTCCCCAAGGTTGTCGCACACGTTCATCTCTTCAATCTCGCCATACTTTTCCTGCAGCTCCGTGAACACCTCCTGCGGCAGATGGGGAAGGGCTCAGCTAAGGCCCGGCGCACGGGAAACCCAGCTACCCCAGCAACCCTCACCTCAAAGAAGTTATCATAGTGTTCCTGCACCTCGACGTCGCTCACGTGACCTGGAGGAGGCACGGAGGGTGAAAAGGAGGGCGTAAACCGCTGGGGGCTGTCCGCCCAGCCCCTGAACTATCCGGCTTCTTACTCACAGTGGGATCCGTCTGCGGTTTGGGCTGTGTTCTGTGGATTCCGGTACAAGTTGAGCAGGACTATGGTCTGAACAAAATTTAAGAGAGGCCTGCGCTCAGAAGGCAGAGCGGCAAGCACCGTAGGTGTGAGGCTGGGGCGTGAGGCGCGAACCGGCGGAGGCGGTCGGACACTCGCTCCTGAGAAACAACCTAGGCGGCCCAGGGGCGTGGTCTGTGGCCGTGGGAGGCGTGGCCCAGTCCCTGGGAAGTAGGGTCTACCCAGAGGGCCAGGTCGGGAAGCAGAGAGGGGTAGGATTGGCCTTAGGAATCCGGAAGGGGCGGGTCCCCGGGTTGATGGGCAGCTCGGGGAGGCGTGAATCTGGGTCTCACCTGGCTGAAAGTCGGTTTGTTGTGAAGTCGGGAGCACCGGTCCCCGTGCCGGCAGGCCCCAATCTTAAAGTAAAAAGAGCAGTTAACCCTGGAAGAGGTGCAAAGACAGAGGTAAGCCGAGGGCCGCGCAGGCCGGGCTTCCCGCGAACGCTGCCCTGTCCGCCCAGCCCCTAAGGACCCAAGTGCCCCGGCTCCCTGGCAGGCCACTGCCTTCACCAGCCTCACTTGTCCTTCTCAGTCCCGAATATCGAAGCTAAATATTCAGCCATTTTTACCCGAACACTCCAACGCGCCTGCTCCCCGCATCACTTCCGTTGCTCGGGAGCGTTGGGAAGTGTAGTTCGTCACTGTCTGCAGCTCGACTGCGCACGCGTGTGGGAGGCCGGCTCGCCCTGTCCCGACAATCCTGCGCAAGTGTCTCGGGTAGGGGGGGGAAACGAGACGACCAGCCCCGCGGAAACCTGAGGCCTGTTCCCCCGCAGAGGAATTCCAGGCAGCGGCAGCGGCAGCGGCGAGCGTCCGTCGGTGAGTCGGGAGCTGTCTGGTGTAGCCCAACTAGATAAGGAACTTCCTGCTCCTTCCTGGTGCCAGCCCTCCTTGATCTAATTTGTCGCGGCAGGGGCGTGGTTGCTCGTGAACTTGCTGCCGCCGCCGTTCGCGTCTTGCTCTGCAAAACCCCGAGGACCGCCACGCTCCAGCGCAGCTATGAATCTGGAGCGCGTGTCCAATGAGGAGAAGCTGAACCTGTGCCGGAAGTACTACCTTGGTAAGGCCGATCCCCCCCTAGGGTGTCAGGCCGGTGGAGGGCCGCTGGGCTAGAGCGCCCGAGGCGAGAGCACGCCTGGGGCCGCATCCGTGAGCCTAGGGATAACGTAGACACTGATCCGCGCGAAGAGAGGCCTCGGTCTGACCTCCAGTGATCAGCGAAGGAAGAACGAACGCCTAGGTCCTGAAAAGGAGGTAGCCAGGAATCCGATTCCTGGATCCGTAGATGAGAGCCAGGACCCCTCAGGCCCGGACATCTCCAGTTGAACTAGGGAGAGGACCGTCCAAATGAGCCTTCCAAGGTGGGGATTAGGAAAGGTCCCCATTGCCATTTGACTAAGTTTGGGTATTTTTTTTTTTTTTTTCCCCAAGGTGGATTTGCGTTCCTGCCTTTTCTTTGGTTGGTCAACATTTTCTGGTTCTTCAGAGAGGCCTTCCTCGCCCCAGCCTACACAGAGCAAAGCCAAATCAAAGGCTGTGAGTTCTAGGGCACCAGCCAAAAAAAAAAAAAAAAAAAAAAAAAAAGGCCAGCGGGTGGTTGGAAGGGATTGATGGAGGCTCCAGGACTCTGGGAGATCCGTGGCGAAGATAAAGGGGGTGGCCCGGGGGGAGGCCAACTCTCCCCATTCTCGTTCTTCATTATAGATGTGTGGCGCTCAGCAGTGGGCTTCCTCTTCTGGGTGATTGTTCTCACCACCTGGATCACCATCTTCCAGATCTACCGGCCCCGCTGGGGTGCTCTTGGGGACTACCTCTCCTTCACGATCCCTCTGGGCACTCCCTAGCTGCACAAGCTGGTGGTCTGTCCTTTCTCCCAAGATGTGCTTCTCCGCTCTAAGCTTTTCCTCAGATCCCGAAGACTGTTTCCCATTTCCCATCTGCCCCAATAAAGGACCCTAACTTTAAATATTGAGTTCTTGGGATCTTTTGGAGGTAGAAGCATAAAATGATCACCAGCAGTCAAATGCACTTATGGAATGTGTTGTGTGTTAGGGTTAGCGCCTCACCCCTTGTATGAAGTTTTATTTCATTGACTTGTATTTTTTTGAAGTAAGAACTATCCTGCGTAGGGACCCTGTCTTCCAGATGGGAAAAAAAGGGATGATGCTCCCAGCGACTTTAAAAATACGCTTTTCTTAACTGGAGGTGTGTGGCTTCCTGGCCGTGCACTTCACTAACCTTAGAAAGGTGCTATGTTGGAGATACTCGCTTTCTTGTTCTAGGTCTTAGTAGTCTCTGCTGCGGAAGACTTCATTTGAGCCAAGACATTCTCACTCTGAAGGAGGTGTTTTCTGCAAGAGAAATATCCAAGAGCGTTCTTAGGAAAGTGCCCTTGACTTTCCTGTTTTTAGTCTTGGTTTGTTTATTTCTGTGGTGTGTGTGTGTGTGTGTGTGTGTGTGTGTGTGTGTGTGTGAGCGCTCGGGCATTCGCGCATATTTTAATGCAGGTGCCCATGGAGACTTCTGGCATTTCTCCCCCTGGAACTGCAGTTCCAGATGTTTGTGAGTCCCCTTAACCACTGAGCCATCTCACCTTCGTCTTGATCGTCCTGTTTAAAGAGTCATGATTCTGGTAGCTGCCTTCAGTAACCCCAACACTTGGGAAGCAGAGGCAGGTAAATTTCTGTGAGTCCCAGGCCAGCCAGGGCCTGTTTCAAAACAGTAAAATACAGTCTCAGCAGAGGGTCTGGTGCAATGAATCAGTGGGTAGGGGCACTTGCTGCCAATCCTGATCTGGGTTTGATCCCCGAATCCCATTAGTGGTCGTCTAACCTCTACAGGTGTGCCCCATCAATAAATAACACCCAGCAGCAAGTTGTGGTAGTGGTGCTGTTGATCACATATTTGGGAGGCTGAGGCAGGAGGACTTCAGAGAGGTCAGAGCCAGCTTGGGTCACATACATAGTTTCAGGCTAGGCTGAGCCAGAGTGAAGCAATAAATACACAAATAATGATATAATAATATCTCAGTGTCCCAACTGGGCATATGCCTATAATCCCAACATTCAGCCAGTCTGGTCTACAACCCTAGTCCAGAACATCCAAGCTGATGGATCTCTGAGCTCGAGGCCAGTCTGGTCTACAAGCCTAGTCCAGAACATCCAAGTTTACACAAACCCTGACCTTCCCCCCCCCCCCCCAACGCACACACCAAAAATCTCAGTCCTCACCTTGATGTTCCCTATGAGTATTTAAAGACATATTTTTGTTCCTATTACATTTCACTTAGAATTTCTGGCTTGTGTGTTGACTGTCTTCTATTCTCTATGAAATAAGCCACATCAGGGCAAAGATTTTTGTCTTGTTCATTGCAGTGTCCTCAGTATCTGAATGAATACCCAGCACTCTTAAAACTTAAATAAGTGAGCTTTTGCTCAAAAAGACAGCAGCAGGCAACCGACACCTAGCGAGCCCTCTGTGAGAAAGGAGCTAGTCCTTCTCCAGATGGGCCTTCTTCCTAGGGATCTCAGTGACTACGGAAGTAGGTATGTTGGGGGATATTAAAATATAACACTACAAATCCCAGGAAGCCTTGCAGCGCTGGAGCCTTCTGTTTCCCGTAGTGCCCTGCGCAGCGCAGGCGGGCTACCGTCTTGAGCCTTGGAAGTTTGTATTACCGCCCCGCCCCCTTCAGGTGCCTGGCTGGTCGTTGGTTTGTTTCCGGAAACAGGAAGGTGGAACTTAAGGCTGGAGCCAATAGTAGAGGCTGTCAATTGGCCAGCAAGTGAAATTGACGTTTTCACTATCTAGTGGGGAAGAGCGGCTGCCAAAGGGGCCCGCCTACAGAAGGGAAAGAGGGGAAGTGGCGGCCAAGGCTGTCGCGGCTGGACAGTGCTCAGGCCGGAGGACCAGTGGTGCCCAGACTTACCTTTGACCTTTTCCTTCCCGCCTTGGCTTGTGAACTCCGCCTCCTCTCAGTTTTTCTGATCCAGGAAATCAGACCTGGACCCAAATCATGTTCCCGGTAAAGGTAAAAGTGGAGAAATCAGGTGAGGACTGGGGATCCAGGACTCCGAGAGACAGGGCTGATCTTGAAAAAGCGGACTATGCTACCTCTCTTTGCAGCCCATCTGGCAGTCACACGGAGCGTGGCCACCTTCAAACCATCCGGGCTGTGTTCCAAGTGGCCTTGAGATTGAAGGGTGGTTGGTGGTTCTGGCCACGATGTGGTGGTGAAACGTCGGGGTCCGGAACCCCTGACTCTAAGAAGGGTCCTTTTCTCTTCCTACCTCAGTTTCCCCATTTCTGACAGTGGTCATGATGTGTGACCCTGAAGGACGGGGAATCAATCCTCAGTAACGGCTGTATTCCAGTAACCTCATGGTGTAGGGTGACAGATGAGAAAACCGAGGCTCAGGTAAAGGGCAATTTGGAGGGAGTCCAGAGCCCTGAAAAGGGTGATCAGTAGTAGATGATGGTGTGAGGTGCTAAGTGGGGTAAATGTCACATAGAACAAGGTAGGGGCTGAAGGTGCAGTGAGTCCAGTGGTAGATTGTCTGCCTAGCATGCATTTGCCTCCGGGATTCCAGCGCCAGGCCCGGGAAGGGTAGGGAGGCCCTGTAGTCACAGATGATAAGACAGGACAGTAACCGGATCCTGGGATTTCAGGGCCTTTCTGGGAAGCACCACGATGGGGAAAATATACAAGGAAATGGCAATGTGGGGAACAAAGGGAGCAGCAGGCAAGCGAGGGTGGCTGGCCAGTGAAGCAATGGAGGCGAAGAGACGATGGGAGGAGGGCGGGTCCTCTGTCTGTGGGTCCAGGAAGGGGCTTTTGACTTTTCCTTTGAGGGAAATGGGTAGTCTGGAGAGGCTTTGAACGAGGAGTGAGTTGGTAAAGATGCATCAAAAACAACAAACAAACAAACCAAAAACCATTCAGTCCAATAACAAAACTTTAGTGGCTAGTGGAAGGGGCTGTTGGTGCTGGCAATTTCTTTAATCCCCGTACACGCAAGACAGAGACAGACCCCAGAATTTAAGACCAGTTTGGGCTGTTTAGCAAATTCGAGGCCAGCCTAGGGCTATATTAAAAAAAAAAAAAAGGGGGGGGGGGGGGGGGGGGGGGAAGGGAGCCTCACAGCTATGCGAGTAGAACAAGGGTAGGCTTGGAAACACCAGGCTGAGTACAGACCCCATTTTGGGGGCCAGAATTGTGGACTCCTGGGGTGTTCTGTGCTGGGGAAGATCAAAACTAGGCTGGTTGACCGTTTTTGTTTTTGTTTTTTTTTCTTTTTTTGCTTGTTTATTGTTTGAGACAGGATCTCATATAGCTGACGCTGGCCTTGAACTCTTGATCCTCCTGCCTCAGGCTCCAGAGTGCTGAGATAACAGAAATGTGCCACTCTTCCCAGCTAGGCTTGGCTTTCTTTTTGGAAGGCTCTCTTGTCCACTTTGTGGAACCTGATCAGAAAAGGAGAACGAGGCTAGGAGCTGAGTGGGAGGAAAGGGCCAGGCGGGGAGGGAATACGGCGACAGACACTTGGGAAGCCAAGTAAAGGAGACCGGGACTGGAAGGGAGCATCCCTGGCGAGTCCGGGAGCCTGTGGGTGTGGGATGTGCACACAGCTGATTCCTACCTTCTGCCCTCAGAGATGGAGATGGCCAAAGCCCGGAACCAGCTGGATGCCGTTCTTCAGTGTCTGCTGGAGAAGAGTCACATGGACAGGTCGGGAGGGTCCAGCCTGGGGAACCACAAGGGTGGGAATTGTGTTTGGATGGCCGCTGATTGTTGGGGGACCTGGCTGGGAGGCTAGAAGCTAACCTAGGGAGAAAAGTGTTCCTTGGGAAGACTAAGTATCGAGACACTCCGGGCCCTCGGTGCCCTAAGCTAATTGCACTTTTTTTGCTCCCAGGGAACGCCTGGATGAGGAAGCTGGGAAAACCCCCTCGGATACACACAACAAGTAAGCGGTGTTGATGAGATTTAGACCTGAGAGCTTGGGGTGGGGATCTCCGTTCCCCTAAGTCCTAACCATGCTATCTGGGGAAAGATACCTGTGGCCTAAGCGGCTAACACCGTGGGAGTGTTGGGATATGAGGCTTGAGTGTCCTCCCGGGTGTCCATTTCTGCTTGTTTTCAGTGCGAAGGACTGAACCTCAGGGCCCATGCTAGGCAATGCTCTGTTACTTAGTAAAGGCTCAGCCTGCTGACACCTTGTCTCTCCCTGCAGGGACTGCGCCATTGCGGCCACTGGCAAAAGGTGAGGTGCCTGGGGTCCCAGCCCACTAACAAGGCTCTCAGTCCTTAACTCTGGGCTGACACTCACCTTCCCCACACAGGCCATCTGCCCGCTTCCCCCACCAGCGGAGGAAGAAGAGGCGGGAGATGGACGATGGGCTGGCTGAGGGGGGTCCTCAGAGATCCAGTGAGTAGGCCGGGGACTGAGAGGGCGGGTGGGCGTGGTACACAGGGGCTCACTTATCTCCCACCTCACCACCCCAGACACATATGTGATCAAGCTGTTCGACCGGAGTGTGGACTTGGCCCAGTTCAGCGAGAACACACCACTGTACCCCATCTGCCGTGCCTGGATGCGCAACAGCCCCACAGTGCGAGAGCGGGAGCGGTCCCCCAGCTCACCACTGCCCCCTCTGCCTGAGGATGAAGAGGTGGGATGAGTGTTGGGTCCCGACCCAGAGGCCAGAGAGCAGCTGGTGGATAGGCTCATAAACTCCCCGTTAGTGGTGACCTCCAGGTCCCCTTGATGAATATAGATAGGATCAGGTAGGACACAGCTGTGTGCCCTTAAGTGAGGAGGATGGTTAGAGGTCCCTAGGCTGGGTGGATCTGGCTTCCTCGGAAACAGGGGTTCTAACAAATAAAGGGCTGAACAGGCATCTTTAGTGCGAACAGATGTGGCTGGCTGCCAGATGGGGCCTTCCTGTGGGCTGGGTGGAGGGTAATAGGGGTTTGGAACTCAGCTGGCCTGAAAGGGTAGACAGCAGGGATCCCTGGGACAGACAAATGACTCGAGATTTCCGGGACTGTCAAGATAAGAATAGACATGACACCCCTGGACAATTCCTTAAGGCAGGCATCTTGCCCCCTTCCCCCTTGGGCTGACAGATATAGATGGAATTCCCTGGGCTTGGCAAGGGTAGACCAGGGTTCTCAGGCTGACGAGAAGACACAGCCCCTAGAACAGGAAGACATCCTCTAGCTGTCTAGGTATGTCCCTCTGCTCTGACTCCTCCAAGTACAGGTGTCCAGGTAGACCCCTCGTATCTGTCACTGGGAGAGGTGGGGGAAGACATGTACTTTCAACCCTCTGCTCTAACTCCCGGGCCTCATTTGGGGCTTTGTCTCCCCAGGGTTCAGAGGTCATCAATAGCAAAAGCCGCGATGTGTACAAGCTGCCTCCGCCCACAGCCCCTGGACCTCTTGGAGAGGGCTGCAGATCACGAATTCCGTCCCCACTGCAGCCTGAGACCCAGGGCACCCCTGAAGACGAGCCCTCTGAGCCCGAGCCTTCGCCCTCCACACTCATCTATCGGAACATGCAACGCTGGAAGCGCATTCGCCAGAGGTGGAAAGAGGCGTCTCATCGGAACCAGCTTCGCTACTCCGAGAGCATGAAGATCCTGCGGGAGATGTATGATCGGCAGTGATGGTCCCGGTCCCCTCCCCAATAAACCTGCCCCCAGCCACACTGCCAGCCCGTCCTTCCCGGCCCACACAGAAGGCAACTGACAAATCTCTAGCGCATTTATTGGGGACTGGTGGTAGGAAGGCCTGAGGTGACAGGGACAGTGTTGGGAATGAAGATGTGACTGAGATGTGGAGGTGGCTGTAGGGAGAGCTGGCTGCCAATGGGGAGCCGGGATAAAGGAGCTCAGGGGCTCTGGGGCATCGCCTAGCACGTCCGGGAAGTTGGGGTGTCTGTACAATTTGAGTTTGGGGGTCATGGTTGGTCAGGAATAGGTATCCCAAGGATTGGAAGTCAGAACAGGATTCAAGAATTTAGGTGCCCGGGGCAGAGGAGTGTCAGGTTATATATAGAACAGGATCTGGAATCCGGTAGACCAGGCGATGGTGTTCTGATGTGGAATGCCACTGCTGGCCCCCAGACTGGCTAGCCCAATAGTCACTGCGGTGAACTAGGTGACAGGCCTGGACTCGGAGCGCTTACCACGCTGCTCTGGTGACACACTGGGGTGTTCTAAAGTTAGAAGTACAGCAGGAAGCCTGAGTACACCCTACTGAGGGTGACAGTAGGGTTGTGCCATCGCCACACAGGAGTCATGGGCGGGGCCTGAGGGCTGTGGGCGGGGCTAAGCGGTGTCCGGGTTTCTAAGGCGCAGTAGGGTTTTGGGTGGAGAGGTCCCAGGGGAGGACATCTAGACTGGGTTGGGAGGACTGTCTTGACAGCGATCGGGACATCTGGCTGGGCGACGGAGTCAGATCGGCTTTTAAAAGGTAGCCTAAAGAGGCTTCCCAGGTTCGGCCTGTAACGCCCGGACCCCTACTTGGCAGCAGTCGGTGCCGGAAGCGGGGCCTGGGCCGAGGCTGGTGCGGCCTGGATGGACAGGACGCCCTCGGGAGACAGTGCGGAGGTCACCGCAGCAGGGTCCACGGCGGGAGGCAGGCGGTAGCGGCGGTGGAACTCTCGAGCAATGAATCCATGTTCATCCTGGGGCGGGGAGGGGAGAGGGGCTTGAGCATGCTCCCTGCCGGCCGCCCGCCCCCGCCGCCCCATCGGCCTGCACACCCACCGGGCGTTCCTCGTGCCTCGCGTGGACCTCCACATGGTCGCCGACCACCTTGACGGAGATTTCCTCCGGCGAGAAGTGTTTGACGTCCAGCAGCACGGAGAAATGCCCAGGGTCCGTGGGCACCTGCGCACCCCGGGTGGGCGTGGGGCTTCCGTCAGGAGGGGCTTCGCACCCACTACCCCAGGAGCTTACGGCGCTGCCGCCGAGGAACTCCACAACCTCGACCTCACACACAATAACTGGTCCCCTCCCTCCTCTTGTAGACACTGGGCCCACCGCTCCCAGACTTCCATATCCACAGGGTGAACAGGTTAAGGACCTGCCCTGAGCCCTCCACCCCGCAGCCGCCAGGTCTCCGCCATGCTAACAAACAAGGTGCCGCTTCCCCGTCTCCAGAGTTCACAGGTCACGCACGGGACCGCCCCTCTACCTTCACAGGTACCCTTCCCCCGCTCTAGAGGGCCCACGACCCCCTTCATCAAGCCACAGGACCCGTCTGGGAGACTTGGCAGCACCGTCCACAGCTAGAGCGGCATTCCAGCCCGTCAGGACTCGCTGTCCTTTCCCCCAGGTTCCCCCGTCAACGGTCTCCTTCAGCCATCAGACTCCGGGCGAGAGTGACCCCACGCCCCACCCATCAGGGACAGTAACCGACCTCGGGCCACACACTCAGGGCGCACCCAATGGCCCACTGAGGGGGACACATCGTCCCCTAAGCTCAACATCAACAGGCATCCGCCCGCCCCCGCCCCAGGGTGAACCAGAGCCCTAGTCTTGTTGTGGTTGGGTTGTCCCCCTCCCCTGGCCTGGCACCTGGGCTGTGGGCAGCGCCACACTGGGGGCACGCAGATAGTAGGGGGCGATCGCAGCGGGGCACAGTGACGCCAACTCCGCCTCAAGCAGCCCCTCGCCGAAACGCTGGTCAAAGAGACGTCCCGGAGTGGAAAAACCCGGTAAAGGCGCCGAAGCGCGGCGCAGCCAGGCAGGGTGCACGGGCACCGGGATCTCCATCCTGCTCCTCCGCTGCTACCCTGGGTCCCGCAGTGCCCAAGCGCACGCAGTCTCCGATTTATACTGCGCCCGGGGCCGCCCCCGCGGGCCTCTCAGGGACACTGGGATGGAGGCCAGGCTCGGCCATTAGTAAGCCTTATTTAGAAACTTCAATAATGACTTGGCCGGTCATTGAACGCCCGTTGGATGCCTGGGAAAGGACACCGGGGAACTGTCATCAGGCCCTTTTCCTTTTCCAGCAGGGGACACTAAGGTTTGGGAGGCAGACCCGTAGAGGCGTGGCGAATCGCTGTGGCAGTTGGGACCCTGGGCCCCGAGAAGTCCACCAAAGAGTGTCCAGTCCTCTTAATCCATCTCGGCCCGGCTGGCAGCTCTGAGGATGACGCACCAGTCTTGGTAAAAGATGCCTGGAGAATGCCGCCCCCACGCCAGGCTGTCAGGAGGACACAGACCAGACCCTGCCCCAGGGTAGGTCGGGCCTAATTCCGTGCCTCTGACTCAGCCTCGGGTGCTCGGCGGCCAGGGGGCGTGGGCCGGAACACTCCACGTTGGCCCGCGGGGACTGCGCGCCGGGGCCCGAAATAGCTCGTTTTGATCCCACTACCTGGGCCAGGAGCCCGGGCCTGGCAAGGAGTGCTATCAGCTGCTCAGCAGCAAGAGGAAAGGGGTTAAGGGGACCATCAGGATGGGTTTGCCGGCTCAACTGCTAGAGGAATGGCAGTCGGCGTGGACGCAGACGCCCGCGGGCAGCCCCGTAACCCCCGTGGTCGGGCTTGGAGCGGGGCCCTCAGCAGCTATTCTGGCGGTTAGAGAGGACTGAGGAAAAGCAGGGACTCCCAGCGCGCTTCCAAGCCTCAGCCCCGCCTCCGGTCCTTCCTATTGGTCCACGGTCTTGCCAATCATCGCTGCGCGTCCCCCCCCGTCCCCAATCAAACCCTCGCTCTCAGCCGCGTGGCCGCCAGCCGCGAGGGAACGCCCCTCGGCCGCTCTCCAGTCACTTTTCTAGTCTATCATTGGCCGCCCGCCCGGAAAGGGGCGGGGCTGGCAGCGTTGCCAAGGGAGGAGGGTCGGGACGCGGCTGGCCCCCCGAAGGAGCCCGGCTGGCACCCCCGCTGCGGCAGACGCCGGAAGGAGTGCAGGTGAGGTTGGTTCTTCTCTCGGAGACCACAGGAAGCCTAGGGAAGGCGGCACGGGTCGACCGGAGCCTGGGGTCCCCGGCCCAACCGCGCAGGAACTACAATTCCCAAGATACTACGCAGCTTGGGCGCTGCAGCGTCTCTGGGGTCTCAGGTCTTTTGCTCCCTCTGGGTGGGCCTAAGGGAGCCTAAAAGAAACTTGGAAATTGAGTCGTTAATTTCCAGACTGTCCCAGACACCCATGGATGTTGTCTCTGGAGTTTCTCACCCAGGAGGAGAGCGGTGAATCATGGGGATTGTAGTCCAGCTACTCGTTCTTCACTGGGGGCCGCCACCTTCCCCTCCCCTTAACAGGTTTAACCAGAAACGTACAATGTACGGTTTGGTCGTGACTGTTTTATTTTTGTCTATTTCTCTCCCTCTTTTTTTTTTTTTGTTTTTTTTTGTTTTGTTTTGTTTTCCCTTTTTCATTTGTATTTTTTTTTGTTTTCCCTTTTTCATTTGTGTTTTCATTTTTTTTTTAATTACTTTTTTTGTTGTTTTTTTTTTTTTCAGGTTTACTGTGTAGCCTTGACAGCCTTGGAACTCACTCTGTAGACGTGTGTAGACAAGGCTGGCCTTGAACTCCAGCTTTTGCCTCCTGAGTCTAGGATTAAAGGCATGCGCCACCATGCCTGGCTAAATTACTTGTTTTTCAGTCGTGGTCTTAGTTAGAGCTCCCTGAAATGGGCTTCGTGAAAAATGTTTAAAGAGATGGAAATTAAGTACCCTGATTTGAAATTAAGTACACACACACACACACACACACACACACGGGCATAGCACTCATACACATAAAATAAAAATCTTTTTTTTTTAATTGCCTGGATAGTGTGGAGAAGATGCAGCGTTTCACCCGTTTCCTTACATTCTGGTTCTGTTAGCCTGGAGTGAGAACCGTGAAGCTCTGACATGTCCTTGTTCTGAGACACGATCTCTCTTGTAGCCTGTGTGTGTGAGCGCACCTGTTTCTGTGTGTACGCGTGGGCGTGCCATGTGGAAGTCAGACAACCTCAGGCGCCCTTATCTCCCACCGCGCTGAGGCAGGGATCGCTTTGATGTTCTCCTTGGAGTGTTAGAGGCCAGCTGGCCTTCGTGCTCGGATTGCAGACCCCTGTGACCACATCTGGCTTTACACGGCTTCTGTGGATTTGAACTCAGGTCTTCATGTTTGTGTTCACTGAGCCATCTCTCCAGCCTCTGGTCTGGAACTTTTGATCCTCCTGCCTCAGCCTCTTGAGTGCTGGGATTACAGGTGAACATTACACCTGTGACATTGAGTCTGTAGTTTAAAAAGTCCTCTTTTAAAGCTTCCGTAATCCCAGTACTCAGGAGGTTGAGGCAGGAGGATTACCTCAAGAGCAAGGCTAGCCGTGGCTAGAGAGTGAGACCCTGTCTCAAAAATAATAATAAAAGTTCCTCCTAGGCTGGATCCAGAGTTGAGAACTACCAGTTTCCAGCTCCTCGCTTCTTCTAAGTCTCTTTTAAAAGCTCGTGGGAATCACGCCTCTACTAGCATTAGCTTGACTGTGAAGTGATGACTCATGGGAATTGTAGACCATTTCTTCCCTTACTCCATGGGAATTGTCGGCTTCTGTCTTCCTCTTACTGTGCTCTGCTTCTTTCATAGCCTGCCAGTCTTCACTCCCCAAGACAACCCCTTTGGAAATGTTCCCCAGGATGGACAACCCAGTTGGCCATCAAGAAGCTAGAACTGGAGCGACAAGGTGAGGGCACTCCAGGGAAAGTTCCTTGCCTCAGACTGATAGCAGTAAGTGGCCACTGGAGGGAAGGAAGGCATGTGATGAGAACTGGGCCGAGAGAGTAACAAACCCACACCCTGCTGCTGGTGGCTTTCCCCGATAGCCCCTGGACCCCCGACCACAGCCCCACTTAAGTAACTGGGGGATGTTTCCTGTTTTCAGCTGCTGAGATGTGTGTTCATTCCCTACAGGATCACCTTTCTGGCCTGACCGTTTCTTCTTGTGTTTTCTCCCAATTTAAATCCCGGGTTCGTTCAGGTCTCAAAGGCCACAAGCTCCCAAGGCCATGGCAGCTGGTTCCCCTGAGCTGTCTGAGGAGTCCTGGTCATCCAGCTCAGGGACCCAGTCCCCACTCAGTACCACTGGGGGACAAAATACCTCTCCACCACTCACCTTAATTGACAGCGGGGACTCAGTGGTGGCCAAGTGAGTACCAGAGCTTCTTGGGGGGGAAAGAGGAAGAAGGCATCCCATAATAACCATCAGAAACAGAGCTGTTTACACAGCATTCTTTTAGGACCAGGCGACTTCATGTGTGTGATAGAGGGCTGTGGCGCCTAGATTCTCCGTAATGCATGATCCTCGGTGGCCCCCTCACTCCATCTGCCTGTCATCCCCTGACACTTACAGGTACATAAACAGGTTCCGCCAAGCTCAGCCCACGAGCCGAGAGGAGCGCCAGTCCGCAGGCCCAACCCCAGCTGACTTTTGGTGGCTACAGACCAAGTCGGACTTCAGCAGTTACCTTGCAGCAGGTACCTGCAGTGTTTCCCCATCCAGGGCCTGCCGCTCTTCCTGTCCCTGTGACCCTGTGATTCAGCTAAGGTTTCCCAGCAGGACCCAGTGGACCTAAAGGAAGAGCTGCAGTGACAGGTCCGCCTCCCACTGGGATGTCCACTTCATCTCTGGCTTCAGCTCCTCTTGAGAAAGCAAAGCAGGTGACATTATTGTCTTGTCTTGTGTACAAACTGACAGTACCAGCCCTGGGACAGAATTAGAGACAATGATCGTCTTAAAGAATCATAAACAAAAAGATGTGGCTCCCTGAGGAAGCCCTGAACTTGATCCCCAGCACCACAGAAAGCAGGCATGCTGACACACAGCTGTCAAGTCAGGGGGTGAAGGCAGGAGGATCAGAAGTTGTGTGTGTGTGTGTGTGTGGGTGGGTGTGTTTGTGCGGTTTTTAAGATTTATTTATTCATCATACAGTGTTCTGCCTGCATGTAACACCTACAGGCCAGAAGAGGGCACCAGATCTCATTATAGATGCTTGTGAGCCATCATGTGGTTGCTGGGACTTTAACTCAGGACCTCTGGAAGAACAGCCTGTGCTCTTAGCCTCTGAGCCATCTCTCCAGCCCAGATCAGAAGTTTAAAGTCACCAGAGTTTGAGGCTGCTCTGGGCTATATGTCATCCCATCTCAAGAAAATAATACTAGAATAAGATTTAACAAGAGGATTTGCTGGTTAAGCGCAATGTTAAACTCTAAGAAAGTATATGTGCCTCTGTCTTCATTACGTTCATGTTGCCATGACCGAAACACCTGACAGTGTCAGGGTGTCTGTGCAGCGTGACAGGAGTGTGCTGTGGGAGGGGTCGTTGTGCCGTCAGACCAGGAAGAAGCGAGTGCAGGCTGGGACCAGGGGTAGATGTTTCTTCAAGAGCCTAGTGGCCTGCCTGGCCCCACCTCCGCCTTCAAAATAGTGGTGTGAAGTGTGCGCTGAGCATTCAGAACCTGAGCCAGATCCTCTGTGTTTGCATGTGTTGGGAGGAACCCAGCTCTCAGCTCTTTTTCTGTTTACTGGGCTCAGTCTTCGCATACTTTCTCCTTATAGTAACCAAGATGGCTGCCAGCAGCTTTTGATGCCGTGTTACTCAGCTATTACAGTGGAAAGTAGGACTGGGGATTGGACTGACTTCCTTCCTCTCTTTCTCTCTCCTTTTTTGTTTTAACTAAGTTGTTTTATTTTATGTGTATGGACGTTCTGCCTGCATGTTTGTTCGTGCAATGCTTGTGTGCCTGGTGCTCATGGAGGTCAGAAAAAGGTGAGAGATCCCTGCAACTGAGTTACAGACATTTGTCAGCCGCCATGTGGATGCCTGGAGTTGATTATAGATCCTTTGGAAGAGCTGGTTATCCTCATGGCTGAGCCATCTCTGTAGCCCCAATCTCAGTCACTCTCGAGTCAGTCACTGAACTATTTGATAGAATGTTTGGATTAACCTGGTCTGGTCAAGAAGACAGGTTCAACCTTTTCCTTTTAAAATTTAAATCTGGTGTGTGTCTGGTTGTGTGTGTGCCCCCCCCCCCCCCCCGTCTGTGTGTGTGTGTGTGGGTCAGAGGACAGCTTTCAGGAGTTGCTTCTCTTCTTTTATCCCTGTGTAGATTCTAGGGATCAAACTCAGGTCATAGACCTGTACAGAGCGCGCTTTACCCACAAAGCCATCAATACTGGGGTAGCTGAGGTAGCAGAATGGAGAGTTCAAGGCCAGCCTGGGTTCCAAAGTAAGGTCCTGTCTCAAAAGCCAAAGCAGGAAAGAGAGCCTGTCTTCCCCAGTGGAGGAGCAGACTGTAGCCTTCCCTGCCGCAGGAAAGCCGCAGGTGGAATATGGGTCCCTAGGCCTTGTGCAGACAGCCCCTGGCTTCGCAGCCTTTGGCACAGACTAGCTTCTGGTCCCTTCACTGCAGAGCCTGAACTCGTGGAACTCGTCTTTGCTGGACCTGGAGACACTGAGCCTACAGAGCAGAGCGACCAAGCTGCTCAAGCGCAGGTGATAGTCCTCGTGTGTCCTCCCCCCGCCCCCACATGGCCCTCACTGCTTGCCTCACTGGTCCATTCTCCCCACAGCAAGGCCTCCCTCTCCTCCTCCTCCCTCAGTCCCAGCGATGCTAGCAGCTTCTTCCCTGTCAACTCTGATGGCCTCTCTCCCTGCTCTGCGACCTTCAATCCGGACTCCATCAAGGGTTCTAGTCCCAAAGAACCTGTCCCGGGAGGTAAGGCAGGCGTAGTGGTAGCCAGGTTCAAATCCCATCTTGTCTACTTACTAGCCGTGTGACTTCCATGTTTCTCTAACTGAGAACCAGGAACGATAATGGGAGCCCTCGCTCACAGAGATTGTGAGGATGAAATGAGTCCGTGAGTACCTGGGAGGCCCTTCCTATATGTCTGTCAAAAGTAGCTGTCAGGGATGTGACAGGCCTACCATACTCCCTGCCATTATGAACATAAACAAAACCAAAAAGCTTAGCACAGATTAGAGGAAGTGGTCATGCTTTATTGGTTTTAGTTTTGTTTCTTTGGCCCAGGGTCTTGCTGTGCTGAAACTAATGTGTAGTTCATGCTGGCCGTGAATTCTCGGTAGCACTGCCGCGGCCTCCCCAGCACCGGGGTTCCAGGAGGGCACCGCTGTGCACATCACGGTTTGTTTGTATCAGTGAATCAGACGGAGCTTTTTTGTAGCTAAGTATATGGAAGTGTCACGAGGCTCTGCTAAATCTCAATGTGTTCCAGTCAAACCCACGTCTGTACTGCATGTAAACCCAGGTCTCTACCCGCGTCTCTACTGCATATAAACTGGTGGGGAATGCTGCAGCCCCAGCAGGAAGATCAGAGTCAGTCTCAGCTGCGTACAGGGTTTGAGGCCAGCATAGGCCGTGTAAGACCAGAGGCCAGGGGGAAACAGGCCTAAGACAGCATGCCTTTTTTGTGGGGTTGAGACAGGGTTTCTCTGTGTCACCCAGGCTGGCCTCGAACTCAGATCTGCCTGCCTCTGCCTCCCTGTGCTGGGATTATGGCAAGGACACACCTTTCATCTGAGCACTTGGAAGGTAGAGACAGTGGGCCTGTGAGTTGGAGGTCACCCTGGTACATAGTGAGTTCCAGAGATACGCAGAGAGACAAGGCAAGGGCCAGAGACAGAGCAGTGTGGCACAGGTGGGAGACGTTGGCAGTCCCTTGGGCCATGGCGGCCTGGTGAGGCCTGGCTGTCAGAAGACTTCAGAGCATGGCGGGTGCATTGTCTTCTGGATGTTAACGGCGTCCAGTGGCTGCTCTCAGCACCTGGACCAGAGCCAGACCAGCAGAGGGGAGAGAAGTGGCCAAAAGACTCATGGAAGGGAAATACAAGTAGAATCATAAACTGGGTATACTTGTTTGTAAGCGCAGGCTGGGTCAGGGGGATCGCCGGTTCAAATCCAGCTCAGGCTCCAAAGCAAAACCACAGGAGAGGGAAGCCCCAACGCTGAGTCCCACTTGAGAAAGGAGTCTGTGGTTTCCGCCCTCTGGCACAGGAGAAGAGTGGCTAGCAGACATCACCCCGAGCTCTCTCCTCAGCCCTTTCCACTTCCTCCGCAGCAGCCCCAGCACCATCCCAGGCCACCATCCCTGCTCCCCACCCAGCCTCCTCCCAGGCAACCCTAAAGCCTGAGGAAGACATTCTGTATCAATGGCGGCAGCGGCGGAAGCTGGAGCAGGCTCAGAAGTTGGAGCAGGCTCAGAAGCTGGAGCAAGCTCGAGGAGGCGAGGGTGATGGGACCTGGGTGTTGCCTAGGACCCCAGCCATCAGCACTCAGGTAAGTTGGAGGAGAGAGCCTGACAGTGATAAGGGACACCGGAAGGTGACAGAGGACCTTTCCCCTCTTCCTTCCTGTCTCAGATACCTCTTTCTGTCTACAGACTCTTCCTGTCCCTGTCATGAATCCAGGTTCCCAGGGGACCCAGCCTAACAGTGCTTCACTATGGAGCAGTATGGCCCAGCCTCCTGCCCCAGCGGCCTTCTGTGTGGAGAGGCCTTCCCCTCTTTCTGCGCCCTCTCCACACATCTGGGCCCCCAGGCCCCCAGGGTTTCTCTGGGCCCCACAAGCCAATCCCTGGGTCCCGCTCGGGATGGTTCCTACCCCAATATTAGCCTCCCCCCTTGCTCCCCTGGCCTCCTTCCCAGCACCACCGACCTCCATTCCAACTGCCCCAGCCCCGACACCTGCTCCGCAGGTCTCCGCTCCAGAGCCTCCAGCCCCCACACCACCTCCCTGGGCTTCCACCCCCGCTGCCCCAGCTTCCTCCCTTCCACTACCTGACACCCCTAAGGGGCCAACCACCCCTGAGCTGAATAGCCCTGCCCAGCCCAATAAGCCGCGCCCCAAGCCACGGAGGGCCAGCGCTTCTTCGCCTCCCCGGGAGACCACTGGGCCAGACACTGCAGCTTTGGAGGCTCAGAGTTCCCAGCTCAGGGGCGCCCTGGGCCAGGTAGTGACAGCTAGACTGTTCCCCGACAGCTTGGAGGACACGCCTCCTCGCCTTGAGAGCCCGCCTCCACATGAGGCAGGATCTCCCAAAGTCCAGGCCACACTTCCACAAGCCCAAGTTCCACCCCCTCCATCTCAGCGTGAGTGCAAGACAGAGTCCCACACAGCCCTGGCCGCGTCCTCCCCGGACAGATCCGTGCTTTGGAGAAGTCAAGCCACCCTTTCAGCTGGGGATCCACAGCCGGCTACAACCCCAAAGGCATCCACACTGTCAGAGGTCCAGTCACCCGATTTCAAGACCTTTGTGCCCGAAGTGGGAGCCGGTGACTCGGGGCCCTTGGCCACACCAGCCTCAGGCCACACCACCTCTGAGGACTTGCTCTCCCAGGCCGCCCGACTTCTGCAGGCTGCAGAAGGTAAGGGGGATTCCGGGTCACTCGAGAATGGTGGTAGTCCCAAACTTTGTCCGCCTTCTGGAGCTTGGCCTTTTACTCCCCAGACTCCGACAGCAGCGAGTTTCAGGAAGACCCTGTGTTGCGGGTTCTAAGAGCTCAGAGGGCAGAGCTCCGGAAGCAGAAAAGGTGACAGCTCTCCATCACCAGGATCTACCATACTGGGCCCCTGGGTCCTATGACACCCCTGATGGGTGCCTGACTCTTCCAAGCCCCTTTCCAGAACCGCATCCATAGCCCCAGAGTTTCCTTTTGTTTTTCCCTGAGACAGGGTTTCTCTGTGTAGCCTTGGCTGTCCTGGACTCGATTTGTAGACCAGGCTGGCCTGGAGCTCACAGAGATCCCCCTGCCTCTGCCCCAGCTTCTTAATGGGAGCACATACTCCAGCCTCCACCTCTCCGGCTTTTCTCTAGGAAAGTGGAGGCCCAGTTATCCCTCCTCTTGGACCACACTGAAGACCCAGCATCTTCCTCTTCCCCAGCCACGTCACCTTCCAGGTCCCCGAGAATGCGGTTGAGGAGGGAAGGAGCCTCCCTTGAGGCCAGACGACTTTGAACTGTAAAAGTTCTGTTCTTTCTTCACTGGGGAGATGGCTCAGTGGGCAAAGCACTTGCAAGTGTGAAGACCCGAGTTCAGATCCCAGAACCCTCATAAAGGTAGCTGGCAGGCCAGCTGGCCTGTGGAGACTGGGTCTCAAACAGGGAAGGAGGCAAGGACCAGTATCTGAAGTCCTGAGCTCCAAACATGAGTTCTGGGTCACACACATCTCCAATTAACATTTTTCCAGTTTACTATTAATCTTTAGAAAAGGATTGTTGTAAAAAGGCTGATTGTCCTAATATGGACGTGTAACCCTTCCCTGACAACTGAAACAATTTCTTTTCCGAGTTTGTGTGTGTGTTTTAAGTAAGCCCATAGGTCTAGGTAACATGGGACCCGACTCATGTAACTCAGAAGCGCCGTTTGATGTCTCAGATGGAGACAAAGGCGCTGTCACGGGCTTCGGCAGCCGTGTTGGACAACAGTGCATCTCCCTTTGTGCCAGCATCTCTCCTTCTGGCCGCCATCTGCGCCCACAGGTCTAAGAGATGTCTTGATTCCCCACAGGTTACTTTAGTGGAGCTTCCCCAGGTTCATTCCCCCCTCTTCCCTTTCTTCAGCCACGTTCTCCCTGCTCAGGGCCAAAGCCTTCTGACTCCCCTCCCTTCTCACACATGGTCACTTGGCAGACCCGACTCCCTTCCCCTCCCCTCTCCCCAGTCCGGGCTACCTCCTCCCGGTACCTCTGAGAGTTTGCCATTACTACAAGCACATCTGTTCACTCTTCAACGCCCTGGCCACCCAGGGAGACAGCCTGTCTCTTCTCTTTGATACTGACTCCTTCAACACATTGAATACAACTGAAGACATGCAGCCTCAGTTAGAAAAGTGCTGTCCTTTCGTTTTCTTTCTTCCTTTCTGCTTTCTCAGAGGTGCTTTATGCTATGAAATCCGATTGCTGGACATGGTGGCAAGCATCTGTGATCCCACGAGTCTGAGGCAGGAGGATCTTGACTTTGAGGTCATAGTGAGAGCCTGTGTCGAAAACAAAATGTTGGTCGGTATGCCGGGGGTGGCACACAGGGGTGCACCTGCTGAGCTCAGTGAGGTTGTGAGTTTTGTTGTATGTGGTTGTTTTACCTTTCTATTGCTGCCATCGGACACCATGATCAAGGCAACTTACAAAAGAAAATATTTATTTTGGGCTTACAGTTTCAGAGAGTTGGAGTCCCTGACTGTCATGGTGGGGAGCACAGAGGCAGGCAGGCAGGCCTGGCGCTGGGGCAGTGCTGAGAGGTCACACCACCACAAGGTAGAGACAGGCGCTGGAAATGGGAGTCCTTTGAAACCTCAAAGCCTACTCCCAGTCACACCTCCTCCAACAAGATCGCACCCAATTGTTCCCAAGTAGTTCCAACAACTAGAGACCAAGTGTTCAAACATCCGAGCTATGGAGGGCATTCTGTCACTGCAGCGGTGGTTTACCTCAGAAGAAAAACTCACTGATTTCTAGTTAAGGAGGTTTGCTAGCTGGGCACGGTCACACGCCTGTAATCCCAGCAGAGGCGGGTGGTTTCAAAAACAACCTGATCACAATCAAGAAATGCAGGCCAGCCAAGGGTGCACAGTGAAACACCCTCTCAAAACAAAACAAACCAAAAGTGTGTGTTGAAATATTTAAATACAAATACTGATTTTTTTTTTTTCTCCTCTTGGAGTCAGGGATTCTCTTGGCTGCCCTGGTGTAGCTTTGTAGACCAGGCTGGCCTTGAATTCACAGAGCAGGTAGAGCCTCTGCTTCCTGAGTGCTGGGTTTAAGGATTCAGGGTTGGTTTCCATATGTGTATTTATGAAGAGTAATGGGGTGGGTTTCTATGAGGAAGTTGTCTATGTCAGAAACAAGGTAAATTGTGTTTTCAGCCTTTTAAAGTCGCTGTTTAGACACAAGGAACAATGAAAGCTGTTTATAATAACATCCTGATCAAGGTGAGAAGGAGGACTAGGAGGCTGTGTGAGACTTTAGCTCAGACACGTGGGGATTATCCGCTTGACAGGAGGGCTGGGTAACGAGCTGCCCCCAAAGCTGAGTAGCAGCAAACACTCATCATGCTGTGGATTCTCTAAGTCAGCATACAGGGCACAGTCGCTTCTACTCAGTGATGTCTGGGGAGATTGAAGGATTAATTGGCAGCTTTGTAGAATCCTCTGGAAGTTACTCACTTGCAGTCCAGCATCAGGGCTGAGAAAATGGAAAAAAACAAGCTCAGGGCTGTCAAATGTTAGGTCTGAAAGCTTTCAGTCCAGCGGTTTTTCTAGATGAGGCCTCTCAGTTGTAAGTTCTAGGGGACAGAAAGGAACCGGTGCTGCCATTTACCACATAGCCTTGGAAATCACAAAGTGCCATTTCCATTTCTCCCTGTTGGCTGTAGCTGTCAGTTCTGTAAACTGACAAGAGTCAGACATGAGTGGAGTGTCAGAGAATGCTAACGGAAGAGGGCATATATAAGGCAGAGGAGCGTGGAGTGGGGAATCACTGTAATAGGACTGAGGCTAACAAATTCAATCAAAAAACTAACGGGCTGTGGGATGGCTCAGTAGTAGAGCGCATGCCTATCATGCGAAAGGCCCTGGATCCCATCCCCTAGCACTGGAAAAGTAAATATATGTAACTAACAGAGCCAGGGGTCGGTGGCACACACCTTTAGACCCAGCACTTCGGGGACAGAGGCAGGTGTATCTCTGTGAGTTCAAGGCCAGCCTGATCTACTTAGTGAGTTTCAGAACAGCCAAGGCTACCCAGAGAAACCCTGTCTTGAAAAAAGCAAAACAGAAAGTAACGGGCTGGAGAACTGGCTCGGTGGTTAAGAGCCCCGGCCTCTCTTCCAGAAGACCCTTGTTCGATTCCCAGCACCCACAAGCCAGCTCCTAACTGTAACTCCAGTCCCAGGGTACCTGACACCCTCACGTAGGCATACATGCAGGCAAAACACCAATGCACATAAAAAAAAAAAAAGTAACTAATGGATTCCCTGCCCCTAAGTCCATCGTTCCTTTCCCGTATTTCACAACCCCAGACTAGCTTTTCTCCGGCGCACTGGATATTTATATTTGGCTTATTCATTTTCTTCCATCAGCTTGTTGATTTGGTGGTTTTAAATTTTTTACTTATTTAATGCACACAGGTGTTTTGCCTGCACGTATGTTGGTGTTCCATGTGTGTGCCTGATGTCCACACAAGTCAGAAGAGAGTGTCAGATCACTTGGAACTGGAGTTAGTGAACAGTCCTGTGGGTGCTGGCAGTTGGGGATGGAAACTGGAGTCCTCTGGAAGAGCAGTCAGTGCCCCTAACTGCTGAGCCATCTCTCCAGCCCCTAATTCTGTGTGTCTGAGACATTTTCACTACCCAGCTCAAGGTGGCCTCACATTCCCGGTTAATAGTCTTGCTCAGCTCTAAGATTATACGTAGGTTTCTTTCTCTTTCTTCTCTACCATCTCCTTCCTCCCTTCCCTCTTTGATATTCTGAGACAGTCTTCCTATTCCAATGGCCTCAAATTCACGGTCCTCCCTGCACCCACTTTCCCAGTGCTGAGATTACAAGCCGGAACCACTGTACCCAGTTCATATTAGCCTTTTAGCGTGGGAAGACTGTATCTTTTTTTTTTTTTTTTCTTGTTTGGATTATTGGTGTCTCCCTGAATTAAATGATCACAGCCTTTAAACACCTGGACCAGGGGCGTGCTCCCGAGAGCAGGGTCCTGTTCAGGGTCCAGAGCAGTGAAAGCATCCTTCCGGAAAGGGTGTGGCTGCAATGCTTTCTGGGCACTGCTCTATCGTTTGTTTGCAAAAAGAAAAGAAAGACTGTACCTCGCTTTCCGAGAAAATGTTCTAGCATTCCTTATGGAAGCTTCTGCCAGACAAAAAAGTCGAAGGCCTGAAATAAGCGAATATGGGGAAACAGGGAAAATGTCCAGTGGATGGGGTGAGGCCAAGTGGCCCAGAGCCTAGGGTGGGAACCCAAGCAGGGTGTGTTAGATCAAAAAAAAGCCTGTGGGTGGGGCCGGGACCAGGACTGACAGCCTTGGGGACTGCAGGGACCGCGCTTCGACAAGGCCGCTTGAGGGATGGCCGCAGGCGAAGGCCACGGAGCACGTCCGAGGAGCGACCGCGAAGCGCGGACTAGGGAAAAAGGCCGACGGCTCCGGGGGAGAGGCGGCGGCGGCGGCCGCGGAGCATAAAGGCTACCGCGCTGTGTCTCCGGAGGGCGCTGACGGCCAATGCCCAGCCGCGTGGGCGTGGCGCTGTCAAACTTCGGGGGGCGGGGCTGGAGGGGCAGGACCCGGAGGCAGAGCCGCACTCCCAGCCAATAGGCAGCCGCCTTGTGGGCGGGGCGTGCCGCTCGGGCCAAATCGGAGCCAATGAGGAGGGCCTCCGCCGGCCCGCCGGCCCGCCCCTCGTAGGGAGCGCGCCAGAGCCCCCCGGTAGCCGTTAGGGGCGGGGCCTGCGGCCGCCCGCGCGCGCCTCACGCCCTCCCCTTTGTGTCACCATGGCGGCGGCGGTGGCGGCGAGGACTACGGACGAGGGCTCGAGAGCCGCCGGGGTCTGAGGAGGCTACCGCGACCATGGTGGTGAGGGGCCCTCGGGGCCATCAGTCTGTCTGTCCGCGTGCCAGTCTGTCCGCGCGGCCCCGCCCTGCGCGCCCCGCCCCCGGCCCCGCCCGAGCCCGCGGCCTGCGCGCCGCCCCTCACCCTCCGTCGCGGTCCCCTCCGGTCTCCACCTCGGTCCGGTCCTGGGTGGCAGCCGGGGCCTCGACCCCGCCCCCTCAGCGTGCATCCTTTCCCCCCTCCCCCCTCCCGCCACCTCCGGGCCCTGGAAAAGGGGTGACAGTGGCGGAGGACCCGGCCTTGAGAGGAGGGGGCTGGTTCAGGGGAGGACCCGCGCCCCACGAGGGCACCCCACCCCTGCCGGCCGGCGTCTGCCGAGGCTCCCTGGAAACCAGCCCCCATTTCAGCGCCCTCCTCAGCATCTCAGCCACCCCACCCCCCCGTCACCCTCCCGACCACCACCTCCTGCTCCCAACAGCCCCTTTCTCATCCCCGAGCCCCACCCCCATCCCACTCCATCCCTTGCCTGACCCTTTTCTTCTCCTTCATTTTCAGCCCACGCCACCCGCTCTCAATCCTCCCACCCACATCGATCAGAACCTTTATCTCAGCCTCTCCCGCCTTCCCCCATCCTCACCCTACCCCAGAGGCCAGCATCGCGCCTCCATTCCTCCCGAGCCTTGGGGCTTCTCCATCTCCTTGTCTTCATCTCCCCTCCTCCACGTCTTCCTCTCCCACCATACTGCTCCCGCTCATTCATCCATTCATTCCCACAGACATTCACTGAGACCTCCTCTGTGCAGGCCCCATGCTCCAGGCACAGAAACAGTCAGACCCCATCCTGCCTTGGGGAGCTTCATGGGCTGGCAGGGGACAGACTCTGAGGGTGAGACCCAGGGATGAACTCGGGGTTGCAGGGACACGGAGGAGGGGAAAGCCCAGTCCAGCAAATCCCTGAATCCCCATCTGGCAGCTGGTTAATTTATCTATCAGAGCTGCCCAGTCTATGCTATGCAAAAGGATTGGCACTGCATGTCATGGACCCAGAGAGCAATCTTCCACTCGGTACCAACTCTGCCCAAGTCTGCTGGGCATGCTGGGGGGGGAGGTCTCAGCCTGGGACCCTACTTCAGGGGAGGTTGGAGTCCAATGGGAGAGGCGAGTTGCTCACCAAGAGGCCTCTCAGAGTGAGGCAGAAGGCTGTGTAGCCTGGGAAGGAGGAAGCCCAGGGGATCGAGACAAATGTCTGCAACTGCCTGAGTGGACAGAGAAGGCTTTCTGGAGGAGCACACACGAGGCCAGCGCTGGAGATGAGGAGGAAAGAACCCAGTGACAGGGTGGGGGGAGCACGCTCGAGGCAAAGGCTCAGAAGGGAAAGCCAGGTGACACTTGTCTTCTGAAAAGTTCTGAGCTCTGCGAATGGGGGCACCAGGGGAGAGACAGGTCTGGAGGGGCAAATGGAAGCCACCTCAAGGAAGCTTGGTGCTCCGACCTGGGAATTCTGACCTCTTCTGGGCTGCATGGGAGTCACTGAAGCAGGATCTACGGAGAAGCACTTTCATTCTTTGTGAAAACCGTCCTGGCAGGAGGGGAGAGGTCAGGAACAGGAGACCGAGGTGTGGCCTGGGAGGTCTAGTCAGCGGCAGCTGACGGCACTGCGCTTGCTATAGCAGGATCTTAAACATGCACAGACAGGGCCAGCATGCTCCCGTTCCTGTGGCCTCCTCATCCTTGGTCCCGCACCTCCAGTCCCTTACCCCAGACCACACAGGAAGAAGCAGGCTGGTCCACAGCCCAGCACTCCCGTCCTGTTGACCTACCCTTTTACCCCACGCAGCAGGACAGTGTGTAGAGCCTCCAGGCTCCAGGCCCGAGCTGGCAGATAACAATGCTCTCGTTGTCCCTGCTCCATCTCTGGGGGCCTCTTGATTCTTGTCTCTGCTCCACAGGCCCGCAGCACTGACAGTCTGGATGGCCCAGGAGAGGGCTCAGTGCAGCCCGTCCCCCCTCCTGGAGGGCCTGGTGCAAAGGGAAAGTCTGGGAAGAGGTGAGAGGATGCCAGGGGCTTAGCTTAGGAGGGAGGAAGCTCCAGGAGAGAGCTGTGGCAACCCTTTGCCTGTCTTGCAGGCTCTCAGCTCCTCGAGGCCCCTTCCCCCGGCTGGCTGACTGTGCCCATTTCCACTATGAGAATGTTGACTTTGGCCACATTCAGGTATGGAAACATCTGTCTAGGTGTGTGTGTGGGGGGGGGGGGGTGAATGGCTAGCAGCCACTGTGCCCTGAAGCTCATCCCTGAGCTCTGGCCACCTGCACATTTGAGCAGACACTAGCAGGAATCCATCCGAGGCCCAAGCAGACTGGGAGGGCTGGTCTCTCATTCATCATTTATTCTACTGTTTATTCTTCCACAGAAGGTGTGTTAGGCATCTGCTCTGTGACAGGACAGATGCTGTCTGTACCCAGACAGTGACACCACCAGGCTCTGTCCTTCTGGAGGTCCAAGAGGGGAACACAGATAGTCCTAGCCAAGAAAAGTTAGGTCTGGGACAAAACTAAAGGCCTCCCTTTGGTTTGTGCTTCCCGTGCAGCTCCTGCTGTCTCCAGAGCGCGAAGGCCCCAGCCTCTCTGGAGAAAATGAGCTGGTGTTTGGGGTGCAGGTGACTTGTCAGGTGAGGCTGCCCCCGCCTCTCATCCACTAGCTACTGTAGCCCTCATCTCTGAATGATGGGCTCTGTTCCCTCTGTCCTGCTTGCCCCCACAGGGCCGCTCCTGGCCAGTTCTGCGAAGCTACGATGATTTCCGCTCCCTGGATGCCCACCTCCACCGGTGTATATTTGACCGGAGATTTTCCTGCCTCCCCGAGCTCCCTCCACCCCCAGAGGGCGCCAGGGCTGCCCAGGTAACCTGCTTGCCTCAAGGTATATCATCAGCCAGTGTGCAGCCAGCAAGGCAGGAAAATAGGCAGGAGCCACCTCTCTAGTCCGGGCGGCATGCCGGGATAAGCCTGTAATCTCAGCACGTGGAAGGCTGCAGTCGGAGTTCCAAGCCAGAGTGTCAGACAGCCTTAAAAATATAACAGGATGTTAGAGGGTCCCTTCAGTTGGGGATCATGGGAAAGTCCAAGGGGGTCCACAGGTCAGCCCAGACGCATGAGTTTCACTCTAGAGCTCAGCTCAGCATGATTAACATTTCAGAGCTTAGGAGCTGAGCCATGCCCAGGCATCCAGGTTGAACCTCAGCCTTGCTGAGCCATGAGCTTGGCACTGTGGGAGGGCGGGGGAGGCTCTGTCTTTATCCGTTCACGGGAGCTCTCCTTGGCAATTTGCTCCCAGGTGCTGGTGCCACTGCTCCTGCAGTACCTGGAGACCCTGTCAGCGCTGGTGGATAGTAACCTCAACTGCGGGCCTGTGCTCACGTGGATGGAGGTGGGTGTGATTCGGGGAGCTGGGAGCTAGGGTCTGGTGAGGTGTCTGAGGCCCGAGAAGCAGCCTAGGAGTGTGTGGGCACAGAAAAGAAGGAAGGCATGGGGAGGAGGCATTGGTATTTTGGCGTCTGTGTGGGTGCATGCCTGCAAGGGAAAGGTACGTGGGTGCTTGTGTAGCTGTGTGGCTATAGAGGTTTATAGGTAATAGAAATGTGTCGCTTGTAATTGACAGCGCATCTGGCTGACAGTGGCTTAAACTCAATGAATTTGGGGTAAAATTCATGTGTATCTTCTGCTAAGAAGGATCAAAGTGTAGGTGTCTTTGGGGATGGGGGACAGGAGAATCTTGGGACAAGCCAGGGGTGGGGAAGAGCAGGAGGAGGAGGAGGAGGAGGAGGAGGAAGAGACATCTTTTTTTCTTGCTGTCGCTGTTACTTCGTTGGCGTCACACTTTTTTATTTTGTGTGTATGCGTGTTTTGTCTGTGCATCCACATACATGCCTGCAGCGGCTGGATGAGAGCATCAGATCCCCTGAAACTAGACTTTCAGATAGTGGGAGATGCATGTGGGTGCTGGGACAGAATCTTCTAGCAAGTGCTCTTAACTACTAAGCCATCTCTCCAGCCTTTTCAAAAGAGGAAATAAGAATCTAATGTTTGGACACTAGTTTGGGGTGACAGAGGCTCTTAGGGACAGGTGGTGGCCTCTCCGGACAGGAGACTGATCTGACTTTGCTAGTCCCTTCTGACCTCCCCTTTACCTCCGTCTCAGCTGGACAACCACGGCCGGCGCCTGCTCCTCAGCGAGGAAGCCTCCCTCAACGTCCCCGCCGTGGCTGCTGCCCACGTGGTCAAGCGGTACACTGCCCAGGCGCCAGATGAGCTGTCCTTTGAGGTGAGGCTTGGCAGGCGTGGACCCTCCCCGAGGTCCCCGCTTCTCCTGCCTCCGCTGAAGCCCCTCCCCCCACTCCCAGGTGGGAGACATCGTCTCAGTGATCGACATGCCGCCCACAGAGGATCGGAGCTGGTGGCGGGGCAAGCGGGGCTTCCAGGTGAGCCGGGTTTGGTGAGCCCGCGAGGTAGGGCCCTATGCCCACCATGGCACTCTGCCCAGCTACTCACTGGGGTCCTTCTTCAGGTTGGTTTCTTCCCCAGCGAGTGTGTGGAACTCTTCACAGAGAGGCCAGGGCCCGGCCTGAAGGCGGGTAAGTCTCAGGGAGGCTGGGCGCCCCTCTCACCCTCTGCCTACCACCTGCTCCCTCTGCCATTGTGCACCCACAGATGCTGACAGTCCCCTGTGCGGCGTCCCAGCTCCCCAGGGCATTTCTTCTCTGACCTCAGGTAACGGAAACAAGGGATCAGGTCTCTGCCCTGCCCCCGGGCCCTGGCACCCCTGTGTCTGAGTGGTCTGCCTTTGCCCCCGCAGCGGTGCCCCGGCCGCGGGGGAAGCTGGCGGGACTCCTCCGCACCTTCATGCGCTCTCGCCCCTCCCGCCAGCGGCTGCGCCAACGGGGAATCCTGCGGCAGAGGGTATTTGGTTGTGACCTTGGAGAGCACCTCAGCAACTCAGGCCAGGATGGTGAGGCCTGGGACCTCCCACCCATGCTGCCTCAGGCGGCTCCGGCCCTGACCCTGCTCCCTCCTCCCAGTGCCCCAGGTGCTGCGCTGCTGCTCTGAGTTTATCGAGGCCCATGGTGTCGTGGATGGAATCTACCGGCTCTCTGGCGTGTCCTCCAACATCCAGAGGCTTCGGTGCGTGCCCTCAGCCTGAATTTATTAGCACCCTCTGTCCCAGCCCTGTGCTAGCTGCTGGGCTCACATTTGTGGACAGTTAGGAAGGCACGGTGCAGTGGCGACTGGAGGCTCCCTCGAGGAGGCGACAGCCAGCTAAGGCTGGAGGGCCAGAGTAAGCGTGGCACCCTCAGAGGGTCAGCTCAGGGACCCCACCACATGCCAAGACTAACTGGGGCTGGGGGTCCACAGCCAATGACACACCTCAGGCCCTAGGGACAAATGAGAAGATGGCTGAAGCTACCGGGTGAAGCGCAGAAAATTAGATTTGGCCTAATGAGGATAGAAATGGTCAGAGAGAGCAAGGAATAGTTGCCATACTAGTAATCCAAGCACTCGGGAGCTAGAGGCAGGAGGATCAGGGATTCAAGGCCATATTTGACTACATAGGGAGTTCTGGGCCAGACTAAGCTGTGTAAGAGACTTTCTCAAAAAACAAACAAACAAACAAACAAACAAAAACAACCCACCACCACCAAAAAGGAAAAGCAGGATGGTGAATTTGTATTCTTGAGTATCCAGGGAAGGAGGAGACCTCATGGGAAGGAGGAGAGAGAGGGGTGTCCTATCAAAAGTGTCCCTGTAGAGGTAGCAACCAGGCAAGGGCAAAGCGGCAGGATGGTCAGCACTGAGGCTGAGCAGGCAGCTCGGGCGGGCGGGGCTCCTTGCACTTTAGTGCAGGAGATAGTGCCGGCTCAGCAGGCACGCCACTGCTGACCAGGCCCCAAGCCATTCCTCACTGGTGCTCTATCAGTGAGCCACACCAGCTCCCTGACAGGGCCACTTTGATGGCTTAGGATGTGGACTTTATTTAAGGGAACCACCAGAAGGTTCTGAACCAAGGAGACATAAAGGCGGGAAGAAATGGGACAAGATAAGGGCCAACAGAGACTGCAGGGCGAGAGCAGGAAAGGTGAGGGCGAGTGACTTGAACGGAATTGCAGAGGGGGAGAGCTTTTACCTGGGAGCAACAGACACCCAGCGGGGCAGTGAGCACTTCACTTCCACGGTGGCTGCCGGAAGCCCAGAGAATGGCTTGGCAGGGGTTACGGCAGGGGCGTAGGTAGACTCTGGAGTCACCCTCAAGTAACTGCAGGTGAGGCATCTTGCCCCTGAGCCTCAGTGCCCCTTGTCTAAAAGTGCGGCTCCCTTGTCTTTGCCCTGCAGGGTCATTGGGGATTCAGTGAGGTTCTCCCTCTGGATCCCTGCGCGGGCCTAGGGAGGATGGTTGTATCCATCTGTGGGACTGTGGGTAGGGGTAGGGGTGGAGAGCATGGCCTATGGCCAGGTTAGCACACCCCCCCTCCCCGACCTGTAATTCTCAGGCATGAGTTTGATAGTGAGAGGATCCCGGAGCTCTCTGGTCCCGCCTTCCTCCAAGACATCCATAGCGTGTCCTCGCTCTGCAAGCTCTACTTCCGGGAACTGCCCAACCCCTTGCTCACCTACCAGCTCTACGGGAAGTTCAGTGTGAGTAAGGGGACTTCCTGGCTGGGCAGCCGGGGCGCAGCCGTGTGTGCCCAGCACTAGCCTGCCTGTCCACCTTGTCAGGAGGCCATGTCCGTGCCCGGAGAGGAAGAGCGCTTGGTGCGCGTGCATGACGTCATCCAGCAGCTGCCCCCGCCACACTACAGGTAAAGGGCAGGGTCAGGAAGGGCGACAGCTGGGGGGCAGAGAGCGGAAGGCGAGCAGTCATGTGCCACTGCTCTGCCCCCAGGACCCTGGAGTACCTGCTGAGGCACCTGGCCCGCATGGCGAGACACAGCGCCAACACCAGCATGCATGCCCGCAACCTGGCCATTGTCTGGGCGCCCAACCTGCTACGGTGAGCTTCCCGAGGTGGGGTAGATCCCTTCAGAAAAGACCTGCGTGGGTCCCACGTGAGCATCTGGGGAGAATCAGACCCGGCAGAAGGAGCAGAGTGCAAGCCTGAGGCAGACGGGCCTGGTGATTTGCAGGGACCCCAGGGCGGCCTGCTGGGCTGCAGCTCAGCGAATGAGCAAGGGCCCAGAGACGCAGCCACAGACTACAGGAGACCAGGGTGATAAGTCAGTGGAGGCTTACTGTGGGTTAGTGGACGCAGGCCTCTAGGCTGGGACAGTCTGACTGACTCAGGGGCCCGGTTCTCCGAGAACACACTGTTGGGGACAGCACAGCATGAAGGGGCTACTATGACATCCACGTGGGAGGAGTGGAGACTGGGCTAGTATGCCAGCTAGCTTTCTGTAACCACAGCACAATGCCATAGCAGTTAGCTCGCACAGAGGAAGGATTTGTTTGGAGCACAGTTTCAGAGATTTCTGTCCACAGTCAGCTGATCCATTGCTTTGGGCTTGTGACAAGGTAACATGGTGGGGGTTTATGGCGGAATAAAACTGCACAGCTCAGGAAGGGCTGGGGGTGCGGCCGGACCCCATGAGCATGCTTCCAGAGACATGAAGACCTCTCCCACCAGGCCCCACCTCCTAAGCCCCCAACTTGAGGACCAAATCTTTGCTCCATGGGCATTTAGGGGATACTTTACCAAATTATACCAAGCAGGATGGGGGCACAAACGGGGGTGTGTGAGGATTTGGGTAGGTTTTCAGAGGCCCAGGTACACTGAGTGTCGCTGTGGATGTGAGGGAAGGAGGGGTCCAGGACAGCCTCGGTGGTCGCTCAGAGCCACTTGAGCAGCACGGAGGTGGAAAGGGGGGAAGGCGGAGAGCCTCTTCTACCAGTTATCACTTTAAGGTCAGAGATTGGTGGGATGGAGAGTGGCCTCTTCCCCTGGCGCCCTCCACTGCCAGCCGGGCTCAAGGTGCATGCCTCACCCTCCACCTCCAGGTCCATGGAGCTGGAGTCAGTGGGGCTGGGCGGGGCGGCCGCCTTCCGAGAGGTCCGGGTGCAGTCGGTGGTGGTGGAGTTCCTGCTCACCCACGTGGAGGTCCTGTTCAGTGACACCTTCACCTCTGCGGGCCTGGACCCTGCAGGTATGCCCGGCCCGTGCCCTCACGTCTGCTAGTGTCCGGGCTGCAGTGGGAGGGCAGGAGGGCTCCTGGCCCCACCCCACTGACTAGACCTCCCCCCCAGCTCCTTGAGGACCCCGCCCCGGCCCATCCCTGCCCGCGCCCCCTCCTTCTCATTTCAGCTCCTACGCCCGGGATCCCCACTTCTTGGCCAGGACGCGGTTCTTCCTTCACCCCTTATAGCTCCTGGGGGCGCGTGGGGCCTTGGGTGCACCTGGGAGGAGGTGGGAGGTCCCCAGACTTGACCCCACCCTGGCCCTGCCCAGACTCCCTGCCCTGCCCCGGACCCCAGCCCAGTCAGGAGTCTGCTCGTCGGAGGGTCCTCTGGCCCGAGGTAACTGACCAGAGCCACTGCCCTTGCTGGCTGCTGGGAGCTGCCTCCTCATCAGCTCGTTCTGCCTCACCCCTCCTTCTTACTGCCTGCTGCCCCCCATTCCCGCCTGACCTACACCGGCCCCTGCCTTGCCAGCCCGGGTGGGCACGCTGCGGGGCCGGGGCTTGGGCTGTGGCGCTTGGCTTTGCCTGTCTTCTCCAGTGGCTCGACGCTTACAGTTTGGTCCCCTTTCTGACCTCTCCAGGCGGCTGCCTCCTTCCCAGACCCAAGTCCCTTGCGGGAAGCAGCCCGTCCACTCGCCTGCTGACGCTGGAAGAAGCCCAGGCCCGAACCCAGGGCCGCCTTGGAACACCTATGGAGCCTACAACTCCCAAGACCCCAGCCTCACCCATGGAAAGGTAGGAATGAGGGGCTGCTGAGGGGAGGATTAGCCTGGAGGCCCTGGTCCCTCAGACTGCCGATTCTCTCTCACCCAAACTCCAGAAGGAAAAGAGAGAGAGGGGAGAAACCGCGCAAACCAGGGGGGAGCAGCTGGAAGACGTTCTTCGCCCTGGGGCGGGGCCCAAGCATACCCCGGAAGAAGCCGCTGCCCTGGCTGGGGGGCAGCCGAGCCCCTCCACAGCCTTCAGGTCTGAAGAGACTGAGGCCTTGCTGGGGGGTGGGGTAGTGGGGTGGCTCTGGTGCTGGAGAGGCAGGTGACTTCTCTTTCACCTCCCCACAGGCAGCAGACCTGACACCGTCACACTGCGATCTGCCAAAAGCGAAGAGTCTCTGTCGTCGCAGGCCAGCGGGGCTGGTGAGCGCAGAGTGGACCCTGTGTGTGCCCACGCTGAGCTAGGGGGACTGAGGCTCTGCTTCACCTCTAAATGCTGCGCTTCACACTGGGGAGAGGGCCTTGGGGTTGGGGGGGGGGGTTGTTATTGCTTTGAGACGAGGTCTTGCTGTGTTGCTCTGGCTGGCCTGGAACTTGCAGTATAGCCCAGGCTGGTCTCACAACTCTTTGCCTTGGGCCTGGGAACTGAGGTTATATGTGTGAGTCACCAGATCCAGCAAGGGACTTAAACTCTGTTTTTGGAGACGGGATTTTTCTATGTAGCCCTGGCAGTCCTGGAAGGCCCTCTGTAGACCAGGCTGACCTCAAACTCAGAGACCCAATTGCCTCTGCCTCCAGAATGCTGAGATTAAAGGCGTGTGCCGCCACCACTCCCTGGTGGGACTTAAGCTTTTAAAACCAAGGCTTTGGGTATAAGCTAGGAAAATTTTAAGCACAATTAGATACAAATTTCGACTGTAGTACACACAGCATTCACTGGTGCAAACAGGGTCTTTGGTTTAGTCCTTCCTTTTGAAAATATTTAAATAATATAATATTATACACTCCCTGGAGGCAATTAAAAGAGCCCCCATCCATTCCTGGGTGCCTTGCCCTCCCTGCGCTGCCCCTGACCAGAGGCATCCTCTGAACGGCCATCGTTCCTCACCGTGAGGGCACGAAGGCCCGTGCGAGTTCCCCGTTGCTCAGGTCCATTGCTTTGAAGCATTTGTGGGCAACATGAGAAGTGAGAGGATTGTTCCATGTCCGGTCACCGCGCAACTACAGACCACCCTCTCTCTCTGTCTCGTGTGCGCGCACGCCAGCATCCCTCCACCCAGTGGAGCTGGTGGTCCTTGTCAGCAATCCCAGCACACTCGCAGCTGTTCTGGAGGGTCCGCCCACAGCCTGACAGGATCAGAAGAGTCAGTGGTCTCCCAAGGCGGTTGTTCCGTCTAGACGCCATGCACAGCGCATGATACCCTCTCATGCCTCACAGGTCATGCGGTCACCAGACCCCGAGCCTGCTCTGGTCTGGACCGGTTCAGGACCCTGCCCTCCCCGTGGTCAGAACGGCTCTTTCTCAGCCGGGCTGGGCATCCTCCAGGGAGCTCTGCTTCGGTTCACTCGGTTTCTGCCAAGCTGTGTGTGACACTGACCCCCCATCCCAACAGGCCTCCAGAGGCTGCACCGGCTGAGACGGCCCCACTCCAGCAGCGATGCCTTCCCCGTGGGCCCTGCACCGGCCGGCTCCTGCGAGAGCCTGTCCTCCTCCTCGTCCTCCTCGTCCTCGTCCTCCTCCTCCTCAGGGTCCTCAGCAGCTGGCCTGGGGCCACTGTCTGGGTCCCCCTCACACCGCACCTCAGCCTGGCTAGACGATGGCGATGAGCTGGACTTCAGTCCACCCCGCTGCCTGGAAGGGCTCCGAGGACTCGACTTTGATCCCCTTACCTTTCGCTGCAGCAGCCCCACCCCCGGGGACCCTGCCCCTCCTGCCAGCCCTGCCCCTCCAGCCTCTGCCTCGGCCTTCCCACCTCGGGCAACCCCACAGCCCCTGTCACCCCATGGACCCGCCAACCCCGCTTCACCCACGGCCCTGGACATCTCAGAGCCCCTGGCTGTGTCAGTGCCGCCAGCCGTCCTGGAGCTGCTGGGCGCTGGAGGGACACCTGCCTCAGTCACCCCAACACCGGCTCTGAGCCCTAACCCAGGCCTGCGCCCCCATCTCATCCCCTTGCTGCTGCGTGGAGCTGAGGCCCAGCTAAGTGACACCTGCCAGCAGGAGATCAGCAGCAAGCTGGCAGCAACGGGTCCTCGGGGAGCTCCTGGCCAGCACAGTGAGTCTTGCTCAATAGACCCCGCTCACCCCCCCTCCCCAAGCCGCCCCAGGACCCAGCCGCAGCCCTTCCCGGTCCTCTCTGTGTTGTAGGTCCTGGCGTGGACTCACCGTTACTGCCGCCACCCCTGTCTCTGCTGCGCCCTGGTGGGGCTCCACCCCCACCCCCCAAGAACCCAGCCCGTCTCATGGCCCTGGCCTTGGCTGAGCGGGCTCAGCAGGTGGCAGAGCAACAGAGCCAACAAGAGCAGGGGGGCACCCCGCCTGCTCCCCACTCGCCCTTCCGACGCTCACTGTCCCTGGAGGTGGGTGGAGAGCCTGTGGGGACTTCAGGGAGTGGGCCACACCCTCCTTCCTTAGCCCACCCAGGCGCCTGGGCTTCAGGCCCTCCACCTTACCTCCCAAGGCAACAAAGCGATGGGAGCCTAGTGAGAAGCCAGCGGCCCCTGGGGACCTCAAGGAGGGGCCCCAGAGGCCCTTCCCAGGTCAGTGCCCAGCTCAGGGCAAGCGGGCCTTACAGGGATGCTCCGGAGATGGCAGCGCAGTCCCCGTGTTCTGCCCCCTCACAGGGCTCCAACCCCAGCTTCTTCTCAACCCCCCGAGAGTGTCTGCCCCCTTTCCTTGGGGTCCCCAAACAAGGCTTGTACTCCCTGGGGACCCCGTCCTTCCCCCCCAGCTCTCCAGCCCCCGTCTGGAGGAACTCGCTGGGTACCCCCTCAGCGCTGGACAGGGGGGAGAATCTGTACTATGAGATCGGGACCGGGGAGGGGACCTCCTACTCTGGTCCCAGCCGGCCCTGGAGTCCCTTTCGCTCCATGCCTCCTGAGAGGCTCAATGCCTCATATGGCATGCTCGGCCAGTCGCCACCACTGCACAGGTCCCCCGACTTCCTGCTCAGCTACCCAGCGCCCTCCTCCTGCTTTCCGCCCGACCACCTCAGCCACTCAGTTTCCCAGCACCTTCCCCGGCGCCCTACCCGGCCTGAGCCCCTCTACGTCAACCTAGCCCTGGGGCCCAGGGGCCCTTCGCCTGCCTCCTCTTCCTCCTCCTCTCCTCCTGCCCACCCCCGAAGCCGGTCAGATCCCGGACCCCCTGTTCCCCGCCTCCCACAGAAGCAGCGGGCTCCTTGGGGTCCCCGTACCCCGCATCGGGTGCCTGGACCCTGGGGCTCTCCTGAGCCTCTCCTGCTCTACAGGGCGGCTCCACCAGCCTATGGGCGGGGAGCCGAGCTCCGAGGATCCTTGTACAGAAATGGAGGACACAGAGGGGAGGGGGCTGGTCCCCCTCCTCCTTACCCCACCCCCAGCTGGTCCCTGCATTCAGAAGGACAGACCCGAAGTTACTGCTGAGCTAGGACCAGGAAAGAACCCTTCCAACCACACTGGATGCTGGGCCAAGGCATCCCTTGTTTTGTATTTTCCTGAGCTCGCCACCCCACCCCACCCCAAGTTTCTAACTTTGTAACTTGCTCTGATGGGGGTCCCTTACCCCCAAATCATTGTCCCTGCCCTGGGTCATAGTGTATGACCAGCCCCATCTCCCTCCTGGGGCCCTTGCACAAATTGGAGTGGGGGACAGGGCTGGAGCCTTGTCCTCCCCCAGGAGCCTCCAGCCTGTCCTGCTCTATGCACAGGGCTGGGGACAGAGCTCCTGCCCACCTCTCCCCATGCCCCCACTAAACCACCTGACAACGTTAATGAATAAAGATGGCAGAAATCTGGCCAGTGAATGATGAAGAGACAGTGGGGGCTTTACCACTTTCTTTGCTTTGAGGCAAACCCTGAGGGTCAGGGTCAGTCCAGGGGGCTCCCAGGGTAAAGTCTGCAGGGAGAGCTGTGGGCACCTAGCTAGGCGTCTGGGCTAAGAGCAGGGCTCAGCCTGCGCGTGTCTTCCAAGTGGCGTTTATTCTGCAGCTCTGCCATGATCTCCTCCAGCAGATCCATCCTGGGCAGCAGGAGGGCAGAGACAGGCCTGAGCTTAGCTCAGGGACGAGGGGCCCGGGCCTCCCACCATGGCACAGCCTGTTAGCTCACTCCTGTAGGCCGGAGAAGAGGCTCCCTTCCCTCAGCTCTCTGTCCTCACTGTCAGGCTTCTGCAGGAGAAAAGGTTGGCGCTGCCACCAGCTGCCCCGGGGGCGCAGAGCCTGGGACTTTTGGGGACTCTACTCATGGCCTTCCCTGGCAGCAGCTCCCTGGGCACTGAGGCCTCTTTGTTGGTCAGCATGCAGGGGTGGACTCCCAGGGTTGGGGTCCAGAACAGCAGCCCTGTGTGTGCCAGCTGCCCGGCAGAGCTTAGATCCTCCTCAGGCTCTGGTCCCCAGCAGGGAAGCTGACTCCAGAAGGCTGGTGTGCAGGGCAGGGCCTTGGGGGGAGCAGGGCCGCTCAGGGAAGCACAGCTCAGGGGAGAGGGAGCCGGGAGACTCCTGGAGGGGTCACAGGTTAGCAGTGGGCCAGGGGGATCCATACTGTTGAGGTGGGCTCCGGGCAGCAGGGTGCGCTGGGGCTGGGGCCTACATGAAGACTGGAGCCGGGGCTGCTGAGGGTCAAGCTACTGCCCGAGTCCCAGTCTGCACTCCACCGGGCCCCACTGTGACCTGTGGTCCCAGGAGTCTGCAGAGCCTGCAGAAAACAATGGCAAGGAACTGACGTGGCTGTCGGGGTCCCCACACCTCCCTTGGTCCCCCAGACCGTCCCCTGCTTCCTACCTGGGAAGGGCCTGGGGAAGGGCCCACGAGCCTGGCCCTGGCCTTGACCCTGGGAGCCCCTTTACAGTACAGGTGCCCTGGGGGTACAGACCAGATTGTTGGAATGTGTCACACACCATCACAGTGGCCCACCATCACCCTTGCCCTCTAACCTGGCAGGGAGCCCAGGGTTACAGGAGACAGAGCTGTCCACTCGACTGGAGAGCTGGCCTTGGGTGCTGAGTCCTGTGGCAAGAAGGCGGGACGTAGTGCCCTGGGCCCTGCCCAGGGTTCCAGAAGTACCCACGCCACTCTGCCCTTCCTGTACCTGGGCCACAGCCTTTCGCAACAGGTACCGAGTGCTCTGCAAGCTGCCCCAGCGGTCGGCAGGCTCTAGGCCCAGCCCAGCTTGAACCAAGGCCTGGTAGGGGGCTGGCAGCAAGGGGTCCAGGCCTGGGCTCTCACCTGCCTCCAGCTTAGCCTTCACCTCAGGCCCCTTTCCCCCAGCCCAGGGCAGCTCTCCTGTGAAGAAGCGCCATGAGGAGAGACACACTAGTGGGGTGTTTCTGGGGATAGGCGTAAGTGCAGGGAGGGTCACTGACCAGTGAGGACCTCCTGGGCCAGGATGCAGAAGCTGTAGAGGTCTGAGGTCACGGCTGGCACGTCGCCACGGATCAGCTCAAGCGGTAGCCATGGGTACAGTTCAGGGGGCGGGGGGAGCCCTGGGCTTGGGTCTCTCTTGGGGGGGTCCTGTTGCAGCCTGGAGAGGCCAAAAGGTCTAGTGAGCTAGTGCGTGCTGGGAGGGACACAGGGCAGACACGGGGACAGGCGCTCACCTGGGCTGCGGCCTGGGCTGATGCAGCGGCCGCCCGTGTTCCAGGTGGCTCACCTTGGCCAGGCCTGGCCGCACAAGGTGCACAGCATGGGAACTGAGGCCACCGTGGGCCCAGCAGCGGGACTGCAGGAACAACAGGGCCTCCAACACCTGTAGCAGCAGCGTGCAGGGCGGCAGGCCTGGCAGGGCTCGGGGACCTTCCTGGTCGGGTCCTGGAGAGTGCAGCAGGAGATACAGGGAGCCCAGGCACACGGGCTCAAAGAGCAGGCTCAGTCTGGACAGGTCCTCCGAGGGGCTCAGTGCCATCAGCAGCAGCAGCCCAGGGTGGTGCAGGATGCTGGGAGGGGACAGAGCAGGCCCTTCACAGCCTGTCCCAGCTGCACAGGGCGAGGGCTGAGCCGGGCTGCCACCTGCCACGGGCCAGGGGAGGGCTGCCTCAGCAGCTGACACTGAGACCCCTGTCACAGCCTAGCCCCAGCCCCACCCTACCGGCCTAAGGTCCCTCCCACCCCTTCGGCCTCTCCCACACAGATCTGGGTACTGCTCGACAGGGAGAAGGGGGTCGCTGTCGCAGGAAGGCTTTGGGCTGGGTGCTAGGACAGAGCTGAAGCCTCACTACAGCTCTGGCTAGTGCCACAGCCCCTCGATTAGGGCCTGCTGGCGTCGGAGGTCAGCTGGGACTGCTAACCTGCAGTGCTGAAGGTCAGCCAACAGCACATCGGGGCGGGTTTCGGGGGTCTTCAGCTGCCGCACGGTAACGGGGTGGCCCTTCCACAGGAGGCTGGGGAACGGGCAGTGGGTGAGTGCCACAGGCAGGGTTTCCTGGTGAGGGAAGCGGGAGGCGGGGGCGCTCTGGGGGCACGGAACAGGCTCTCACTTGGCCATGAGGGTATGAGAACTGCTCTCGTAGGTACGGTCAGGCTCACCCTGGGTTGGTGCCAGCTCCTTGGAGTCTGCCAGCGGGATGCCCATTACCAGTGCCGGCGGCTGGAGGCAGCTCAGCTGAGGGAGGGAAGACAGCAGGGCTTTGACACCGACAGCATGGGGGGGTAGTCCCTGCCCTCCCATCCTCTCCCTCTTACCTGGCCGAACCCCAACGCGGGGGTTTTGGGGGATCTCCTGAGCTGCCCTTGCCTCAGCGCCCTGGGACAGAGGGCAGGCTGAGGGTAAGTATGAGGCCATTGGGTGTGCTGGCCCTGGAGGTTCGAGGGCGTGGACTGTTACCTGTCTGCCTGCACCAGCCTCAGCGAGGGTAGCGAGCCACACAGGCTGTGCCCAGAGCCAGCCTGCAAGTGACTCAGGGACACGGTGGGCGCCAACTGCCCGCTCTGCACCAGCGCTGACATGTGGGAACGGCACCACTGCAACAGCTCCAGCACCTGGGTGGGGCACAGGGTCAGACGGGGTCACAGGCTGGCCCCAGGCCTCCGCCGAGCTCCCGGCGCCGCTCCCCTCCCCACCCCCCACGCTTCCCCACCCCCCATGCCTCCGCCGCCCGCCCCTGCCCCCCCCCCCCCCCCCCCCGCTCACCTCCCAGCTCTGCGTGCTATCACCCCGCTCAGCCCAGTCTCGAGGGGTGCGACCCTGCTGGTCCCGCAGACGCAGGTCGCCTCCTGCCTGCAGCAGGAGCCACAGCACCAACCCTCGGCCGGAGGAGGCAGCCGCGTGCACGGGTGTGCTGCCGTCGAGGCAGCGGCTAGGACAGGAGGCGAGGCGACGGCGGGATGGTCCACCAGGGAGGAGGCAGGCACCAAAGGGAGCGGGGCGGGGCGGGGGCGGGGCGGACGGGAGGCGACCTGGGAAGTGGGTCGCGTGAGGACTCCAGGGGTCAGCGCGGGAGGAAGACGTGCCTGTGAGCTCTGGGAGGCGCCACAGTGACAACAGAGATGAGCTTAACTCAGAGGACGGGGAGAGCGCCGGGGTACCTGTGCGCTGGGAGGGTTGGGGTGCTGGGGCTGTCCACTCACTGGTTGGGGTTGGCGCCAAAGGTCAGCAGGAGGCGCACGGCCGAAGCGTGGCCCAGGAGCGCGGACAGGAAGAGCGCCGTCTGCCCGGCGGAGTTCTCACCGTCTACCTGGACAACTGAGGGACAGAAAGCTTAAGACTGTGTCCGCTCCGGGTTCCCAGCTTGTCTTTCCAGCCACTAGGCAACCCGCAGCTCGTGTGGAACTCAATATGCACCCGAGGCTGACCGTGGACTTCCGCTCCTCCCGTCTCTGAGGGCTGGGCTGGGCTGGGCCTTACAGGTCTACGCCCCCATGACTGGTGTATGTACGGACACTGAACATTATAAACAAACGCGCTTGCAGCCGAGTGACATCCCCGCCCCTAGGCAAATGCTGGTCAACTCTGGCCTCCACTGTCTCTCTTTGGCTTGGTGCCTGCTCCACCTCCTTCTTCATCATCCTGCCATTGCCCTTGGTTCTGTCCTAGCCATGGCCTCCACGGCAGGACAGCTATGCCCTGATCCCAGAATCCATTTCTGTGTCCTCGAACTAGTACCTCAACACACTAGAAGCTCCATGGAGCTAGAACTCGGGGAGATACCCGTCTGCCGTGAAAATATTCATCCTCCCCAGAGCAGAGGTGTCAGCCCAGGGGCCAAATGTGGTTCTCCAGAACGTCTCAGCACATTCTCTGCCTTACATCTTACTCACAGACTCCGCCAAATTCTGCGATGACATCTTAACTGGTTTTGCACTCTCAACCTGTACCCTAAAGGCATCTTCCCAAAACACAGATCTTTGCCAGGATTACATCATCCCAAACAAGCTGTTCCAAAACAAACAAAAAAAAATACACTAAGAGGGCAAGGCTTGTTTTATGAAGCCAGCCTGACCTTAATTCCAAAACTAGATGACAGTTTCCAGAACCAGAAAGTCAAACTATAAATGAATTCCACATATGACACAGGCAAAAACCTAAGGAAACCCGACTTATCCCCAGAAAGCGGGTGTATCAATGTAATGGACTTTAATGAATTAAAGGACAAAAGCTCTATGTCCTGGACAGCTCAGTGGTAGAGCCCCTGCCTAGAATCCCCCAGTGAGGGGCTGGGGTGTGGCTCAGTGGTAGAGCCCCTGCCTAGAATCCCCCAGTGAGGGGCTGGGATGTGGCTCAGTGGTAGAGCCCCTACATAGAATCCCCCAGTGAGGGGCTGGGTGTGGCTCAGTGGTAGACTGCTTGCCTGGTACAAATAAGGCACTGGGTTCTATCCCTAGCACCAGTGGGAAAACTCACATTTTAACTTTGTAGATATATATATATATAGAAGTCGATGTAATGTAATACCTGTGTATAACCAGGGAGAAAAAAAACCTCAGAAAATTTAGATAGGAATTGCTAATTATGATTATAAACTCCAACAGCAAGCATGATGCTTAGTACAAAAACATTTAATAATTTTGTTTTGTTTTGCTTGTTTGTTTTGTTTTTCAAGACAAGGTTTCTCTGTGTACCCTTTAGGCTGTGCTTGAACTCGCAGAGATCAGCCTGCCTCTGCCTCCTGAGTGCTGGATTAAAGGCGTGTGCCACCATGCCCAGACAGACTTAATTTTTAAAAATAAGGGGAAAAAACAAAAAAACATTTTTTGAGACAGGGTCTCATTAACACAGGCTTCTCCCAAACTCTTCATCCTCCAGCCTCAGCTTCCTGAGGAACGGGATGACACGTGCTTCATGATGGACGCTTTCTCTCTCTCTTCAGCAAGCCTTCTCGGCCAGTAAGTAAGTTTCGACAGTGTCCAGACAGAGTCAGCTTGTGAAACTGTCACCTGCTCATCGCAGTGTGCTCGTCCGACTTCCGGAACCAGTGGTTTCTCATCAAACACAACCAAACCCAGCAATGCTCGCCCACCGTCTCAGGCTCTTCATTGTCTGGGTCCAGTACCCTTCAGCGTCAGCTCCCTGTAGCCAGCTACTCATTTACACACCCAGTTCTCTTAGACCCTAGGACCTTCGCCCAGCCCAGCCCAAGAGATTCCTCCCCCTGCTTTCTGCAGAACGGCTTCCCCTTCATATCCCGTCTGACCATAGACGTTGGCGCCCAGCAGGAGTGGCAACCATACAGGACCCTGGCACCCAGTTACGGGCTGGCCAACTGAAGCCGTCCCCTCGTTGCTGGCTCCTGCCCCACACCATCCCAGCAGCGGAGGCTCACCTCCACGCAGGAGCCTGGCCAGGCCCCAGCACGGGCCTCCAGCCATAGCGAGGCGATGCAGACGGCCCACCTGGGCATCTGGCTCCCTCACGAAGCCCAGCTCCACCGGGAAGCGTGAGGCCCGCGAACGCATGTGCGGCGCTTGCAGCCTCAGCCGGCTCCCGAGGGCAGGGCGCAGGTGAAGGGCAACAGGGCCAGCTCAGAGTGGGGGGCAGTCCGGTTGAGAAGGCCACCCGGGAAGGTCTGACGGGGAAGGAGATGTCTGGTGGGCTGGGCCGGGAGCCCTAGAGAGGGGTCAGAGGTGACAGCGGGAATTTTAGGACAGGGGTGGGCATTCCAGGGAAACTCGAGAGCTGCGGGCAGAGTCCAAGGCTGGGTAGGGTTCTGCGGTACGAAGGGGCTAGCGGGCTCTGGAGGGTGCTGGCGGGCCTGTGGGCTGGGGAGGTCTTGGGTTCCCAGGATAGAGATGGGGTCTGGGTGAAAGGGGAGCTGGGCTGGGGCTGGAGGTGGGGAATGAAATGGGTGTGGGGTCCTGAAAGCTCCAAATAGTTCCGGAACTGGAGTCTGGCCCTGACGGCTTGGTACCTACCGTTGGGCGCAAGCGTGACTGTCACGTGATGGTGGTACAGCGATGGCTGGCCTCGCTGGAATCCTAGGCGCGCGTAGGCCTGCGGCTTCCTGCCGTCTTGCACTTGCGCAGTAGCCCACCCTAAAAAGTAACGCCCCCCCACCCCCATCCCATCGCAGGAGAGAACAGAGACGTTGATCCAAGAGGTTCCAGCTAGCTCTCGCTCCTGCCTGCCTGCTCCAGGACTTGGGGTAGCTCGAGTCTCTTATTTTATGTGTATGAATTTTGCTGTGTGTATGTACGTAAATGCACCGCACAGGCTTCTAATGCCCATGGTGCCCCACAGAGGGGACAGGAGCCCCTGGAACTGGAGTTAAAGGGGCTTGTGAACCACCGTGAGGTGCTAAGGCTCGAGGCCCTCTGGAAAAGCAGCCAGTGCTAACAGCTCGGCCATCTCCCCAACTCCCAGCCGCACCCTCTCGGCTCCTCTTAACCTCAGTTCCGTATTCCCGCGCTCAGCCATCTCACGGCTGTTTCCAGCCAATTCCCTGCACCCCATGCCTGAGGGCCCTTTAGGACGCCTTCCTTTAGACGTGGCCTGGACCACGGCTGCTCCTCTCCACCCAGTCTCCACTCTTTCCTAGCTTCTCTAGTCTCTGAAACAGGTAGGGACCTGAGCAAGGAGCCTGAGGGCAGAAGAATTCTGGGTCCTTATCTTGACGCCGCCTTTAACCGAGGTGCGTTTGTTGGTTACCGCCTGCCTCCCGCCCTGTTCCTCTCAACAGCTGCGGCAGAACGCAAGGATATTTACAAAGTAGGAGCCCCTAGACCAACACAGCCTACAACTCCGTCGGGTGTAACACCCTTGACCTGGGCTCATGGTAACAATTGCCTAGGTCACTTTGCAGAAACGTGAGCCAAGTGTTTCCGGCTCATTTCTTTGTTCCCAGAACTCAGGAATCGGAGGCAAGAAAGATTGCCAGGAGCTCAAGTCCAGCTTAGTCTACATAGAATAACCCCGTCTCAGTAAACAAACAAAACAACACTCCCCAAAATGTTTGTAGGCTGCTCTTGCCCACCCCACTTGAGATAATTTCTTACAATGTAGTGTGGGCTGGCCTTGAATTTGCAACCTCTAGTCTCAGTTCCCAGTGCTGGGATTTTAGGCACACTCAGCAAACACTGACTCTCTCGTGGGGGCTGGAGATAACCGAGAGATGAGCGAGGCGGGGTGGGGAGAGGCTTGACACCCCTGCCCTTATGTCCTAGCCTCACCCTCCCACCTTCAACCTTTGAAGGCTGCTACCTACTCAGCGCTGCATGCAGGTCTGTTCTTCTTTGACGGCTGGGCATTCAACACTGTCACACAGGATGAGGTGGGCCCATCGGGTGGGCGCCTGTTTCTGTCACCCGGTCTCTGCGTTTTCCTGAACACCTTCCTGCCCTGTCCTGAACCCAGGACATCCATGCGAGTGGCTCCCGGCTGTAATTCAGAGGCTCCTGGGCAGAGCTGCCCATGCTTTAATCTACCAGGTCGTGTGTATGTGTGTGTGTGAAGGAGAGAGAAAGAGGAAGGGTGGGGGAGGGGAGAAGGTCTCCCAAAACCATAACTCCCTTCACAATCACTCTGACTCCGGGCTCTCACTCCTTCTGTCTCCACCTTCCAACTGCTGGGATCCTTACTCTTTGGAGACAAAACCCACGGCTGACGGACAGTTACGAGACCTCTTCTCCTCCCCCTGCCGAGAGAAGTCAATGAAAGTCTGATGCCCTTGGCGTTCAGAAGGGCGGTTTGGCCTCTAGTCAGGGCTGGCTCCATCGCTTGTAGAAGGCTGTCTCGAACTCTGTGTCTGCACGGGGCAGCGTGACCTAACCTGTTCATTGCTGCGGCTTGGGGTCACTCCTATTGTTTGACACAGGAGATCACTGCCTGGTTTCCTTGCCCTCCTTGGCCCCACCCTCCTCTGCCGGTCGCTCCCATGATTCCTTGTTGTCTCTGGAGCTGCACCATCAGTCCCTATGCACCCCTGTCCTTGTCTCCTCACTCCTTCATCTGAACCTTTTTTTCTGTGTGTTTTTCTTTATGTGGCTCGGTACTCAAGACAGGGTTTCTCTGTGTAGCCCTGGCTGTGCTGGAACTCAGTCTGTAGACCAAGCTGGCCTTGAACTCGGGGATCCACCTGCCTCTGCCTCTCAAGTGCTGGGATTAAAGCTGTACACCATCACCTGGCTCCTTTCCATCTTTGTAACGTTTATGATTATTTTCAGTGCTGGAGATGGAATTCAAGTTCTTGTATATGTTAAGCACAAACTCTACCATTGAGCCATACCCACACCCCAATCCCCTGCTCTACCACTGAGCCACACCCCAGCCCCCTCACTGGGGAATTCTAGGCAGGGGTTCTATCACTGAGCCACACTCCAGCCCCTCACTGGGGAATTCTAGGCAGGGGCTCTACCACTGAGCCACAACCCAGCCCCTCACTGGGGGATTCTAGGCTGATGCTCTGCCAATGATCTGTGTTCTCAGCTATTTGTTTTATTTCGTTTTGTTTTGTTGAGATAGAGTCTTACTTTGTAGTCCAGGCTAGCCTTGAACCTGTAATACTCCTGCCTGTGCTTCTGAGTGCCACATCTTTCTGAGACAGCCCCTCTCACTGGGACGTGGGGCTCACCAGTTGGACTGGGCTGGCTGACCAGGATCTGCCTGTCTCAGCCTATGCCACCATGCTTGGAGTTTATATGGGTGCTGGAGAGTAAACTCAGCTCCTCATGTTTGTGCACCAGACATTTTACCAACAGAGACATCCTGCCAGCCTGCCCATCAATGTTTATTAACCAAAGGAGTCGTCCACCCATCCTGGGCATGTGGCCTTGGCCAAGGCTTTTGTCTTAAGTCATCAGTGTCTGCTCTTCAGCTGTGTGATTTATTGCGATCCTCTGAGATGGGAAGAATTCTTGAATAGATCCCTGACCAACCTCCTTGAAGGATAGATGATCTTCTAAAGACCCAATTCATTCATTCATTCATTCATTCATTTTTTTCTCTCTCTCCTCTCTCCTCCTTCACAGTATGTAGCCCAGGCTGGCTTGGAACTCATGATCCCCTGCCCCAGCCTCCCTCCGTTGTGCTGGGAGGGAGGGAGTGTGTTACCACATAGGACTAACCAGCTCCAGACTTTCGGGCATGCTATCCAAGCTCTGGTGGTGGAGGCAGGAGCAGCCCTTCCACAGGGAGGCAGCTTCAGAGAAGTGCAGACAGGGCCAGGGTCTCAGGACCTTTATTGAGCACACGGCCCCTGGTGGTGCCGATGGAGGGACCCTTAGGCCTTCCTTCCCAGCAGCCTCCGCCACAGTTCCTGGCTGAGCAGAGCCTGTTCTCTGCGGGCACCCTGAAGTACACTCCGGTTCTCCTGAGCTCTCCGGATCAGGTAGGGGATCACCTCCTCCAGGCAGCCATAGGGAATAGACTTATAGACCACATATCCAGCCTGCCCTGTTGGGGAGAGGATTGGGTGTGTGTGGGCTCAGGGAGAGAGCTGTTCCTGGGAATCCGCAACAGCAGTTAACTCCTCTGCTCAGAGGATGGCAGACTGGGTGTTTGAGATATAATTCATTACTAAAAAAACACTCTACCGCAAGCAATTAAAACAAATGATTTTCCTCTTCTCCCTCTGTTCATCCCTCCCTTCCTCCCTTCTGACTGGTTATGAGATTGACATCTATCTATCTATCTATCTATCTATCTATCTATCTATCTATCTATCTATCATCTTTTCTTGAGACAGGGTTTCTCTATGTAGCCTTGGCTGTCCTGGACTTGCTCTGTAGAACAGGCTGGCCTCAAACTCACAGAGATCCACCTGCCTCTGCCTCCCAAGTGCTGGGATTAAAGGCATGCCCCACCACGCCTGGCTACAAACACCTCAGTTGAGAGCAAGGGTCTACTAATTCAGGAATTAAGAAAGTGAAAGCGCAGACACGGGAAGCCAGCCTGTCCCTGAAGGAGAAATTGCTGTTGGATAACCTAGCATGCTATGAGATTCTGTGGAGTTGGGAGCCTGACTAGGCTGGGAGTTATTGGGGCCCTGTCCCACATTAAACTAGAACTCAGAAAAAGCACACCTTCTGAGGGAGAGTCTGTGGGGTGTTCACCCCCCACCCCTCCACACACCTAGAGAACGTGTTAGGGCAAGAAGAAGCCAGAAGTCAGGTTGTGTTGTGAGAAGGGCCTCCTTGCACTGCCTGAAACTGGACGAGTTGGCCTGCAGGCTTCTGGAGCCTCTGCCTCCCACCCCACAGGCGTTCTAGGATGACAGACATTTGCAGCACTGTCTGGCTTTCGCACGGGTTCTGGAGATTTGCACGCTAGGCACTTTACCCACTGGGCATCTTCCCAGCCATAAAGAGCTTTTGTCACCCTTAATGCCCCGCCTAAGGAAAGGAGTCTGGTGTACAGCCCCAGGGACAGTAGTCAGGATGGGCAACATGGCGCCTTAAACAAGACCTGGCACAAACCAGGAAAGAAGACACAGGACACAGCCCTGCAAGGGCCGAGGGTACTGGACCACTGATCTGTCGGGAAGGAACTGGAGGATGAGCCGGGTTTCCTGAGAGAGTGGAGCTAGAGGGTGGCTGGGGACAGCAGGAGGGATCCGGCTGGGAGGGGATGGGAGGCTGGGGGGGGGGGTAGAAATGGAGGGACGGGCCATTCCCCTACCTAGGGCCAGGGAGACGTGGTCACACATGCCCAGAAGTTGTCCAAAACAGACAGGCCCATCCGGAGGAATGCCCAGCTCCCACATGCTGCAGAGGGAGGCACATCATCAGTCCAGACAGTGGCTAGAGCTAGAGAGCAAGTCAGCCATTCCCCACCCAAGAGTTCAAATACGGGTGGGCAGCTGGCCACTGGAGCCACAGTTCCTCACCCACAGCTTCAACCCGGGATCAAGCGCCAGGGTGGGCCGGTCTGTGCTAAAGACCTGCACGGTTTCCCCTGACAGTGTAACTAGTTATGTAGCGTTTACACGATCACTCTAGGCGGTATACATAAGCTTCACGACACCAAGCCCACAGGAAGAGGTCCAGGGGCCACCTGCAAATATTAAAATATCACAGCATCTGACAGGAGGAACTTGAGCATCTGAAGATTGTGGTTTCCATGGAGATTCGTCCTAGAACAAGTTTTCCACAGACGATTCTGAGAAATGACTCTATCCTCAGGCCCAGTGGTAAACAACCACTGCAGGGCTGGAGACACGGCTCAGTGGTTAAAAGCACCGACTGCTCTTCCGGAGGACGTGGGTTCAAATCCCAGCACCCACCTGGCAGTTCACAACTGTCTGTAAGTCCGGTTCCAGGGGATCTGACACCCTCTTCTGGCTTCCCCTGGCACCTGCATTCATGGGTGCACACACACACACACACACACACACACACACACACACATAAAAATCAGATCAAATCAGTAACAACTCCATCAGTTCTGTTGAGTGTCAGCCACTCCCTGGAATCTCTGTCTCCCCTGTGTCTCGGTAAATAAGGGACAATGCCCTGTCACACAAAGGCATAGAAGATTCTTACTAGGTAACCCAAGTTGGCATCAACTTCTTGATTCTCCTGCCTCAGCCTTCTGGGGACTGGGTAGCAGGTGTGTGTCATCATGCAGGGTGGGGTTAAATATTTGCAACGACCTCCCCTCGAGCCTCCTTACTGAACCTCTTCTTGTTCCTCATTCCCCACCCCCTTCCCATCATGGCCAGGCAGGCACAGGAAAGGGGCGGGGCCTCTCAGGGCCCCCGGTCTCCCGTCCCCTAACCTCATACCGCTTAGTCGCCTGGTGAACAGACTCCTCATTGTGGGAAGCCACCATGAGGTGGCACAGGGGGCCGTGGTGGGACACCCGTCGCAGCATCAGCTCCAGACAGCGGCTGTAACTGAAGGAGGGCTCCGCTCAGCTCACGGAGGGGACGAGGACCAAGCTCGGGGACTTGCACTATGGGCACAAGCTCCTCAGAGCTGTCTCTCTCTTCTGTTTTCTGACACTCAGTCTCACTGGGTAGCCCAGGCCCTTGAATTCATGGTCCTCCTGCCTCAGCCTCTCTCGGACAAGGGTGACAAACGTGCTTCTAAAGGCCAGGACTGAATGGTCTCTGACCCGACAGCTGCCTCGGCCATGCCCGAGATGACATTTACCCAGGGTTAGTTTCTGCAGCATGGATGGATTTTGTTTGTTTGTTTTGTTTTCTTGAGACAGGCTTTCTGTGTGTAGCCTTGGCTGAACTGAACTTGCTTTGTAGAACAGGCTGGCCTCAAACGTAGCACTCGGGAGGCAGAGGCAGAGGCAGAGGCAGGTGGATCTCTGTGAGTTCAAGGCCTGCCTGGTCTACAGGGTGAGTTCCAGGACAGCCAGGGCTACACGGAGAAGCCCTGTTTCAAGAAACTACAACCAATCAACCAACAAAGCCTCGATGGGGGAGGCAGGATGAGCCGACACCACCCAGGTCCCTCTGCTTCCTGACTGAGGACTCAGCGTGGCCATGTGTGAGAGCCGCCTCATGCCCACGCTGTCACACCTCAAACCATGAGACAAACAAACCACTTCGTCTTTAACTGGCTTTTGTCAGAGCTCTTGTCACAGCGGTGAGAAGAGTAACATATATGTGCACCGAACATGATTAGTGACAGCCCAAGTGTCCCCAGCAGGGAAGTAGCCTCAGGGGTGATGACTGCAGAGGAAAGCAGCTAAGCTGAGGGTGGCTGTGGAGGGGGCCGGGAAGGACGGAGGAGGAGGTCCTGAGCCCTGCAGGGGCGGTGGACATGGAGACACACACAAGATGTTTGGCTCAGCACTCCATGGAAGGTAATGAGCATGTCATTCCAGCTACTCTGGACGACGAGACAGGAGGATTGCAAGTTCAAAGCCTCGCTGTGCTATAGAGTGAGTTCAAGGTCTCTCTGGGAGCTTAGCAAGAGTGTGTTTTAAATACAAGGCTGGGATGTGGCTCAGTGGTGGAGCCCCTGCCTAGAATCCCCCAGTGAGGGGCTGGGGTGTGGCTCAGTGGTAGAGCCCCTGCCTAGAATTCACCAGTGAGGGGCTGGGGTGTGGCTCAGTGGTAGAGCCCCTGCCTAGAATCCCCAGTGAGGGGGCTGGGGTGTGGCTCAGGGGTAGAGCCCCTGCCTAGAATCCCCCAGTGAGGGGCTGGAGTGTAGCTCAGTGGTAGAGCCCCTGCCTAGAACCTCCCAGTGAGGGGCTGGGGGTGTGGCTCAGTGGTGGAGCCCCTGCCTAGAATCCCCCAGTGAGGGGCTGGGGTGTGGCTCAGTGGTGGAGCCCCTGCCTAGAATCCCCAGTGAGGGGGCTGGGGTGTGGCTCAGTGGTGGAGCCCCTGCCTAGAATCCCCCAGTGAGGGGTTGGGGTGTGGCTCAGTGGTAGAGCCCCTGCCTAGAGTCCCCCAGTGGTTTCTCCCGCGGCCTCTTGGCCTCTCCCTACCTTCGGCTAGTGGCCTCGTAGTCGGGCTGAGTGCAGTCCTCCGTCCCGTGGAGCTGGGCCACAGCCCGCTCCTTGTCCAGATAGGCCCCGCGCACCAACTTCACCCCAAAGGCCAGGCCAGCCTTGTGTGCGGCCTCGGCGTCCCGCTCCAGCCGTTTGTGGGTGTCCTGCGGGGCAGGGGGGCGCACAGGCAGCCTCAGGAGGATGGGGTGCCGGGCCCCACCCACGGCCCCGCAGAGCACAGCACCTACCTTCAGGTAGGCCTGGTAGGTGTTCCACACCCAGGGCCCGCCCTCCCCGGGGCGGTTCCAGCGCGCGGCCAGGGCGGCCGCCAGCAGGGACAGCGCGGGGTTGATGAACGTGTACTCCGCGTCCACCAGGAGCCTCACGTGCTGCGCCCGGGCATGCTGCGGGGGAGGGGACCGAGGTCGGGGACAGCGGCGCCCGGCGGGGCGGGGTCCGGCGGGGCGCGGAGCCCGGCCACGCACGCCTTACCTGCGCCACGCGGTGCAAGCGGCGGAGGGAGGCCTGCAGGTGCCGGTTCTGCTCCGTGCTGAGGCAGGGGAGCTGGACGCCCTAGGGGGCATCAGGGAGTCTGCTCAGCACTGCTGGCTCCTCCGCTCTCCCGCCAGGAAAGGGTGTGTGTGTGTGTGTGTGCTCGTGTCTGTGTGTCTGTGTGAAGAGCGTGTGGGAAACCAGAATTTCTGGGAAAGCATGCCTGTAATCTCACAGTTTGGGAGGTGGAGGCAGCCTGGGCTAGTCTGTCTATAGAGAAAGAAAGGGGCCAGCGAGCTGAACCTGTGGCTGAATGCAGCTGCTGGTAAGGCTCAAGACCCGAGTTCAAGTCCCAGGACCCACGAGGTGGCCGGAGACGCTGAGTCCTCAGAATTGTTCTCTGACCTCCACTCCAAGCTGTGGACGTATACCGGGCAGCCCACACAGGCACGCACGCACGCACGCACGCACAAGCTACATCAAAAAAGATGTAGAAGGAAAAAAAAAAAAAAAAAAAGGAGGGAAGAAAAAAGGGAAGGAGAAAGCCGGGGCGGCAGAGGGGGTCTCCAAAAATAAGCAAAATCACCACATAAGCCAGTCATGGTAGTGTACAGCTGTAGCGTTATCGTTTAGGAGGGGGAGGCGGGAAGGCTGGGAGCGAAAGGCTACCCTGGGCTACGAAGTGAGTGAGAGGCCAGCCTGGGCTATCTGAGATCCAGCCCTAAAAGGAAAAGACAAGATCAAACCCAACCAAAACTCACCCCCAGGCTGATGGGGAGTCCTGGAGCCACAGGAAGGCTCCACGTATGGAAAGGGAGCTGCGTGGTCCTACTGTGTGTTGTGTCCTCAGGCTCATCAAGGGCTATCTCTGCCGTCTACCTGGGACACGCGCCCCAGGCTCACCTAGAATTCACTGTGTGGCCAAGGACGGCCTTTAGCTCCCCCCCACCACCACCACCACCACCACGTGCTGGGTCTCTGGGAGTTTACCATCAACCTGGCTCGGCTGGCAGTTTTCATTAAACATTCGTCTTTAAGTCAGGAGGCAAAACTAGTTTAAACGGTTAGGACGCTCTACCCGGCCAGTCCCCAGCCCCAGGCAGCCGGAGGGGCGCGGACGCCCCCGCCTCCAGGCGGCGCCGCTGGCCTCGCCACCCACAGGGTCTGCGCCTGAGGCCTGGGGAAGGGCCCGGCAGAGCGGCCGCTCGACGGGGGACCCGCGCCCGGGGGAACCGGCGGCTTCCAGGCCTCTGCCGCCCCCGTGTGGCCACCCCGGCAGGCGGCGCGTGCTTCTGGGCGCGGGTCCCGGATCGCGGCGTCCCGCCCCGCGGCCCTGACGTCCCCCCACCGGCGATGGGCGTCCGCACAGGGCGACGCGCGGACCAGCCGGGCTCCCTCAGGTTGCGTTTGTCAGAGGCTTTTAGCGCAGCGACGGGAGGACGCGCAGACAGCTCCTGCCCGGTGCTGCCGAGCGACCGTCCCGTGGCATTCCTACCGCAGTGGGCGTGACAAGCCACCCGGAGAGGATTAAGGGACAAAGGGGGGCGTGCAAACCCACCGTGCCATCTCGTGTGGCGGGCCTGAGGCCTGCACGCATGCTTGAGAACACGCATAAACTCTCGCCCTCACACACACACACACACACACACGCAGAAACAGGGCATTAGAACAATACTGAGGAATGAATGAATGAACGGAAGAATGCGCGAATGAAGAATAAACGCATAAAGGGCTAGGCCTGGTGGCCAGCATTTGTCACTCCAGCGCTGGGAAGGCTGAGAAGGCAGATTGCAAGTTCTAGGCCAGCCTAGGCTACCCGGGAAGAGCCTGTTTCAAAACACAGGCACACAGAGGGGAAGGAAAATCCCTTGTAGCAGGCATAGACTAGTGTAGCTACTGACTGGCAAACAAACAAACACCAAAACCAAACTTATTTTCACAGCAGCGCATGCCTGTGTAGCAGGGTTGGGGACACGGGGGCGGGAACGTGAGGGACATTTTGGCTTTCTTGAAAGCTCACTTATGTAAACATGTTTCCCTTTTAACCCCAAGTGTGGGATTTCAGCTGGGTTTATCACAGCTGATATTCATCTGATGCTGGGCGGGCACGGCCTTTCACAGCTGGTGTGGCCCAGACGGGGCGTGGTCCAGGGCTCTGGGGGTATAAATGTGAGAGCCCAGGAAAAGGTGTGGCCTGGGGTGTGGCGAGTGGCAGTTTGGCGAGGCTAGAGACGTGTGGAGACAGAGGGAGGAGTCAGAGGGAGAGAAACAGCCCAGCCCAGAGACGTGGACCCATCGAGCCCAAACAGCCGGGAGAAGTAAAGGGGTCTGCAGCCCCTCTCCCCACTACCCACGAGCCCTCTCTCCTGCCTGTGTGTTTTTGAGGTAAGTCTCACTGTCCGGCCCAGGCTGACCACAGTGATGTCATCCTCCTGCCTCAGCTTCCCAAGAGCTGGGATTACAGGCATGCAGGGCGGTGCTCAGCGACTGACCAGAAACTCATGTCCTGTCCTCTGTGGAGACCGTGCTGCTGTCTGGATGCCTGCTCCGGGAAGCTCCTCACCCCCTCCCGCCCCTAGGCCCTCAGGAGACCCACATTTGTCCAGGCCGCCCTCGTCCTCGGTGACTCCTTAGTCCTTACCCGGCCCGAGTCCATGGCTTCCGCCAGCCCCTCAGGGCTCAGCTCCGAGGAACCTCCTGGCCTCTGGATCCAAGCCGATAGATCCTTCTGAAATGGGGTGGCGGCTGGCACGGTGAGGGTACCCTGGGGCGGGGGGGGGCGCGGCCACGTCTGGGTCCCCATCCCCGTCCCGCTTGTCACTTACACAAAGCTGGGTGCTGGCCAGCGCCGTCACCTTCAGCTGCATGAGGCTGCTCCGGGCGGGGCCGGGGGCGTCCGCGAGGGCTCGAGACAGGTCCACGCAGCGCAGCATGGCGCGGAGGTTGCCCTCGTACCAGGCCTCGCTGCGCGGCCGGCGAGGTCAGCCTCCCCGGCCGGGAGCCCCCTCCCTGCCATCGCCCCTCCTCCCCGGGACCCCGGCTCGCTCTCTCTCCGCTCACCTGCTCTTGGCAGCGGACTCTGGCTCCTCCTCGGTGGGCACCGCCAGCAGGGGCTGGAGCCCCAGGGCCCGCAGCTGCCGGACACAGCCCTCCACCTCCTCGGCCGTCTCCCCGGCCACGAACTGCCCGTAGACGGATGCTCGGAGGAGCGCGCCCGACAGCCGGGAGCCCAGGACCCTCCGAGACCAGGCCTGGAGCTGGGGGGCAGCGCGGGAGGGCTCAGAGCCGGGTCGGGGCCAGCCCGGGCCGGCCGGCCCCGCGCCCTGCTGCTCACCGCGAGCCCGTGGGCCACCGCGGGGGGCCAGGCGCACAGGCGGAGCACCAGCCAGGCGCGCGCCAGCTCCGCCGTCCCCTTGAGGCGGAAGGCCCCGCCGTCGAAGCGCAGGGGCCGCCGGCCGCCCGCGGAGGGGCGGGAGGGGCCGCAGAGCCGCAGACGGGTCCAGACCATGGTCAGCCTCCGGTCGCCGCCGCACCGGGGGAAGGGGCCGGGCGGACAGCGCGCGCGCGGCAAATGCCCCTTGCCCAGCTTTGGGGGTGGGAGGGGTGGGCGGGGGTGGGGGCGGTGACTGATTAACCGGGCAGATCTTTAGGATGGCAGGCGCTTGGGGTGGGGGGGGGGGGGAATAATTAAAGGGTGGGGGGAGAGGGGAGAAAAAAAAGGGGGGGGGGCCCCCCCCCCCAGTGACAGCCCCCAGTAACCTTCAGCCCGACGGTGCGGCAGACCTCAGGAGCCCAGCTTGCAGCCCCAGCCTCGCCTCTCCCGTGGCCATCGCTGCATCTGCAGGCAGGGGCAGGGCAGGGCCACCGCACGCAGCTCACAGCCCTGTCGCCCGCGGGGAACAGGTAGCCAGCAGAACTTGAACGTGGGCATGGGGGGGGGATGACGTAATGGCCCAGCCCCAGATGAAAACCACCCAAATGTCCACCAAACGGGACTGCATGATGACCACGAGGTGTCCGCATGGGGACACGGGCAGTGGGCTCTTTGTTCGCCACCACGAGTTTGCTTTCCTTTAGGATTGCCCCTTATTTTATAATAAACCCGTGCGTCGCCCGCCATGTCCAAACTCATGCAGTCCCCGCAATGGCCAGGAGAGGGCACCAGACGCCGCCTAAGGTGGTGAGCCGCCATGTGGGTGCTGGGAATTGAACCCTGGTCCAATGGAAGAGCAGCCACTGCTCTTCACCACTGAGCCATCTCTCCAGCCCCTACAGTATTTTTAAGATTTTTTTTTTTTTTTTTTACTATTTTAATTTCATGCGTGCACGTCCGTCTGCGCATGTAAGTGCAGGCGCCCACTGAGAGGCCGCAGGTCCATCGACAGCTGGGGTGCCGGGCAGGTCTGTGTCATTCAGCGTGACCGCCGGGAATGAAACAGGGGTCCTCTGGGAAAGCAGCCAGGGCTCCTAACTGCTGAGCGGGCTCTCAGGAGAGGGAAACAAACAAACAAACAAACACACTGGACTCTCACACCCAGGCTGGCTTTGAAGCCACAGCAATTCTCCTGTCTCAGCGCAGCCTCCCAAGTGGTTGCAGGCATGCGACACCATGCCCAAGACACGCTCGGGCTGGAGAGATGGCTCAGAGGTTAGAGCACTCACTGGCTGCTCTTCCAGAGGTCCTGAGTTCAATTCCCAGCACCCACACAACTGTCTAGAATGACAGCCTGCAGTCATGAAAGCAAGGTCTGGAGGAAGAAGTGTCCTTATGAGCCGGGTGAGGCTCACGGCCGTAATCCCACACGGAGGAGGAGGAGGCAGGAGGATCATCACACACATATATAAACACACACACACCTAAATCAGAGTTGCTGGAGAGATGGCTAGCAACTTTCTATCTAGTCCAGGTCGGTCTGGAACTCACCATTCCTTTGCCCTGTCTCCTGAACAAAGCTTTGTGGGGCGGTCAGGTTTGCCAGAGCCCTCCCACCGGGTGCCGACCGGATCCCAGGGGGACCTTTCCAGACGCCCACGGACAGGCCAGAGCAGGTCTAGCACCTCCCCCTAGTGGAGACTCAGGGAAATGCACGCGCCTCAGCTTGCTCACCAAGAGGCCAACGGGCCACCCCGGCCAAACCCATTTGTTCTATTTAGCTCGTTGGATACCCCACCCCTAAAATGCTATCGTAGTCCGGCGTAGTGGCGCACGCCTAGAACCCCAGCCCTCGGGGGGCAGAGGCAGGTGGATCTCCGTGAGTTCGAGGCCAGCCCGGTTGGTCTACGGAGTGAGTCCAGGACAGCCAGGGCTACATAATGAGAGCCTGTCAGGAAACAAACAAAAGATGCTGTTGTGATGCCCAGACACGGAGTCACGTGCCTGCAGCTCAGTACTAGCAAGACTGCAACAGGAGAGGCCTGGGCTACGCGGTGAGGCCCTGCTTCAGAACAGCAAAGGCGGAGCACGCGCACGCCCCGGGCGCCGCTTAGCAGCACGGAAGAAATCTACTGAGGTAAGAACACGCGCAAGATAAGAACTTGTGACTTAGCCACCTTCAAACATCTTCTGTTCTCGTTAATGCCGTGTCTGTGTGTGGATAGGTGCCCACGCATGCAGCTGACCGGGAGACCAGAAGCCTGAGTCGGGAGCCCCTGGCTCTGGAGCCTCCTAAAGTGGGTGCGGGAATCGAACCCAGGTCCTCTGGAAGAGCAGGCCTCACTCCTAACTGCTGAACCGTCACTCCAGCCCTGAACCGTTTCTTTTCTTTTTAAATTTTGATTATTATTATTTTTGACGTCCTGACCAGAGTTTCCCCTCACCCCTCTCCCCCAGTGCCTCCCCACTGCTTCCCTCTGCCCATGCTCCCCCCACACACACACCGGCATCCGTTTCTCTTCAGAACAGGCAGGCTTCACGTGGACAGAACCAGCCCTGGCACCTGAGGCTGAGGGGGACACCTCCCTCTGTACGGAGGCCGGACCAGGCAACTCAGTGTGAGGAAACGGGTCCCCAAACAGGCAGGAGAGTCAGGGACAGCCACTGCTCCGCCGTTAGGAGTCCCACAAGACGGCCAAGGTAAAGAACATACTGTAACATACATGAAGAGGACCGGGGTGTGTCCTTCACCCTTCTTCCCCATGTGGGATCCAGTTTCCCCGGGCTCAGGCGCTGAAGAGTGTTCACCCCACATCAAGCAGCCTTTGCTCCTTTGTCAAAAAGCACACGTACATATGTGCGGGCCAAACAGTCACATGTGCAAAATAAATGTTTTTAAATGTCTGGCTGTATGTATGAGGGCTTCTTTCTTGGATTTCTATTCTAGTCCATGCAGTATTTTGGAATAAAATAGAGGAATATTGTATATTTTTTGTCGTGCCAGCACCAAAATGTTTTGGATTACTGTTGGTTCGTAGTAGGTTTTGGAGAGAGAGGACATGAACCCTGGGACAGCAAGACGGGCTAGGGGTTAGAGGCGCTTCCTGCCAAGCACCATAGGCCGAGGGAAATAACCGACCCTCACAAGCCACCCTCTGAGGGCTGGGGAGATGGCTCAGAGGCTAAGAACACTGGCTGCTTTTGCAGAGGATCTGAATTCAGCTCCCATCTCCCACAGTGGCTCACAACTGTCCGTGACTCGTTTCCAGGCACCCGACGCCCTCTTCGGGCCTCCACAGGCACTGCATTCGCACAGTAGACACACAGATACCACACACAATTTAAAACTAAAAACAAATCTTTTTAAGAAGGAGTTCTCCTCTGACCACAACTTACACAAACAAGCAAACTAATTAATTAATGTAGATTTTTAATAAAGGAAAGCATGCCAGGCCTAGCAGCACACGCCTGTAACTCCAGCATTGGGGAGGCAGAAGCAGGGTCGTGAGTCCAAGGTCGGCAGGATCTACACAGTGAGCCCCTGTCTCACAAAAAATTATCTGTCACCACACATGAATGGTGGCTTGCCCTGTCAAGCACGGGACACACACACATGCACACACCGCAGTAAAGTTTTTATTCCAAAAAGGGAATCTAGAATGCCACGGCCCGAGGCGACGCCCAGCACGCTCTGCTCGCTCGTCAATGCATCAACACTTTAACTTTTCTCCTGCATTCCTCATATTCCTCCACTGCCCACGTGAGTTTGATCTCCTCCTTTTCCGTCTCTACGATGTGCACCTTTTTGTTTTGAAAGGAAATTGAAGCTACCATGTCCTCTAATCTAAGTATGTGCCCCCTAAGCTTTGCCCACCAATGAACTCACAAGTGTTCATTCCTTCACATTTACATTCTTATGCTAGAATCTGCTCCTGTTCGAGCATCGGTTTACACGTTTCACAAACTGTGGAGAGTAAAACTAAAACAGCCAAGATCTGACAACGGGCTCTAGTTTTGCTTATTACTATGTATTTCAGACTTAACTAAACTCAAAATGAACTGGGGTTTTTGTTTTGCTATGTTGGAGATTGTATTCAGGGCCTTATTCGAAAGAGCTCTACCCTTGAGCCAACCCTAAGCTCTTCACTGGGGGATTCTAGGCAGGGGCTCTACCACTGAGCCACACCCCAGGCCCTCACTGGGGGATTCTAGGCAGGGGCTCCACCACTGAGCCACACCCCAACTCCTCACTGGGGGATTCTAGGCAGGGGCTCTACCACTGAGCCACACTCCAGCCCCTCATTGGGGGATTCTAGGCAGGTGGTCCACCACTGAGCCACACCCCAACCCCTCACTGGGAGATTTTAGGCAGGTGCCCCACCATTGAGTTACCTCCACAGTCTCCCCTCTTTTAATTTTGGAGGTTTTAAAATAATTTTTGTTTTGAGTCAGGGTTTCTCTATGTAGCTTGGAACTCACTAAATAGCCTCAACCTTATAGCCTCCGGCCTCTGCTTCTCAAGTGCTAGGATTAAAGGTGTGGGCTGCCGTGCAGGTTGGATTTATTTTATTTCTATCTGTGTGTGTGTGTGTCTGTCTGTGTGGGTATGTACACGTGAGTGCAGGTACTCATGGAGGTCAGAAGAAAACACCAGATTCCCTAGAGCTGAAGGTACGCGTGACTGGGAGTCACCTGTTCGAGGTGCTGGGAACCAATCTCAGGTCCTCTGCAAGAGCAGTAGCTGCAGTTAGAGCTCTTAACCCCTGAGCCGCCTCTCCAGCCCCTATGGTTTTAGTGGCCCAGGCTGGCTTTGAACTTGCGCTTGTCCTGGCTCAGCCTGCTGCACAGCTGAAATGACAGGGTGGGATGCCATGCCAGCTTTGTACGTGTGTGTGTGTGTGTGTGTGTGTGTGTGTGTGTGTGTGTGTGTAATGCCAGGGCTGGCTGCAACCTGCAGCCCAGAACCTCACACCTACCAAGGCACGCACACTCCCACTGAGCATGGGCAGGATTTTAATAGGTCTTCCCTACTTCTAAAAATTTCACTTTTGGAAAGTATAACGAGCCCTAAAATGGATTTTCATTGTTCAGGTGTCTTTTCCAAACGGCTTTTTTTTTTTTTTTTTGTAGAAGTTTCATTCCTATAAAAGGAGTCTCGCTCGCCGCAGATGTCACCTCGAGTCTTCTTGTCACTCACACGCTTCCCTTCATGTCTTCTCCTGAAAAAGCCCATGTGCTGGTGTCACTCCCTGCTCGCTGAGCCAGCTCAGCAGGAAGGGGAGGCGCAGGCCAGTGGAGCAAGACATACCAAGGCTGTAGGAAAGGCACATCCCGGCGAGTCTCACACCAGGTGCCCCCTCAGCTCAAAGGGCAGAGAGCTCGGTTCCACCGCGCCCAAGTCTGCTGCCACCTCGTCATACAGTGCCCATGGAGCTTCGTACTTGACCTCAGGCCAGCGAAGGTCGTAGGGCCCCTAACAGGCAAGGAGTCAAGTCAGAGCCACAGAGATGTCCCGTGGGACGTCGCTCCAGCTCGGACACACACGCGCACACACACCACTTATGAGCATCCCAAGGAGCAAAAAAGCCTCAGGCCCGGTGAGTCAGCACACTGGCCTGCCATGCACAAGGCCTTATGTGTAATTCCCCGGGTTGTTGACAGCAAAGCAGAACCAAAGAGCTATCACAAACAGTCCCTGTGGCTCACGGTAATTCGAGTGCTCCGGGGCTCTTGCCTTGAGTTTGAGGAAATCTTGGGGTACACAGCAACTTCTAGGCTAGCCAGGGCTACCTAACAAGAACGCACCTCGCCTCAAAAAAAAAAAAAAAACAACTCTGTTGTCTGAAAGTGCAGTTTGAGAGAAGTCAAGGAGGAGTGAGGGCTGAGGTTAGGGAATGAGCAGACAGGAGTTGGTGATGACGGCACGTTATAATCACTCCCTCGTCTACGCCGGTGAGGACTGTTCTGTAATTAAGAATTGAAGCTGGGTATGGTAGCCTATGATGATAATCTTAGCACCCGGCAGTCCGAGGCAGGAGGATTTTGGAATTTGAGTTAAAAGCTTACCTGGCCTCAACATAGGGAGACAAAAGATAAATATATAGATAGATAACACACAGGCAAAATAACTATACCTAAAAACAACAATAATAAAGTAATAAGCTGGGCGCAGTGGCACACACCTGTAATCCTAGCGCTCAGGGAGGCAGAGGCAGGCGGATCTCTGTGAGTTCAAGGCCAGCCTGGTCTACAGAGTGAGCCAAGGACAGCCAAGGCTACACAGAGAAACCCTGTCTCAAAAAACCACAATAATAATAACAACAACATAGTGTAATAACAATAGCTGAGAGCCAGATGTGGTGACTTAAACCTGTAATCTCAGTATTTTTAAATCTGAGGCAGGAGGATTACCATTAGTGAGAAAGACCTGTCTCAACCAACCAACAAACAAACAAACAGCCACCTCATGGTGTCGGCTGTGGCATCTGTAAGGTGCCAGCCTCAATTCTGTCTGTCCCAGGGCTCCCAGCACATTTCCCTATCAAAATGGAGACGGTCTGGTGTGGCGATACACACCTGTGATCCCAGCAGGCTCTGGAGCTGAGGCAGGGGGATTGCGGGTGCAGCAGCCTGGGCTGCATACTGAGACTTAGGGGTAACTGTGGCATGGCTCGGGAAGTCATGACCCTTGCCACCAAGCCTGCCAACCTGCGTTCAACCCCAGGACTCACGCGGTGGGAGGAGAGAACTAATCTTTCCGGGCTGTCTGTCCCCTGAAGCCTCGCCCCCAGCACACACTCTGTGGCCCGGGCACGAAAGCACACAATTAATTAATTTTAAATGGATGAGAGGGCCAAGATCGTTCACAGTGGCCCCTTTCAGAGGTTGCTCTGTTGTAGGACCGGGAGAAAATGGATGTTTCCTTCCGCAAACCATGGCCCGGCATGGGCCCATGAGGCAAATACAGTCTCTCGCTCATCTGCTTCGGTGTTACCGAGAGCTACAGAAGGGTTGGTAATTTTAAAATGTTAGGGAAAAACCGGAGAGGGATAGTAGTATTCGTGCTGCATTAAAAATCGCCTAGAATTCGACTTGCAACAGCAAATATAAAGTCTCTCTGGGACGTAGCCTCGTGAGCGCATGTGTGCATGCGCTGTGACTGCTTCTGCCCTATGCCAGCGAGGAATAGTTTAGGGGAGGGCCATATGTCCCGAAATGCCCAGAGTGCTCGCTCTGGGGACCCTGCAGCAGAGACACCTCGCAGATTCGGCCAGCGTTTTCCAGAGAGCACGCGGTCCAGCACCACGGACAGCGCTCCGGCGGCTGGCCACGGGGTGGGACGGTGGAATCAGGGCCTGGCGCCTCCGGCTAGCATGGTCAGGCCCAGGGAGGGTCGGATTTTCTAGTTTTCACTTTTGAGACGGAGCCAGGCCGTGTAGCCCAGGCTGCCCTTGAACTCCCAGTCCTCCTGCATGCGTGGAAGACAAGCGGGGGCCACCCGTACTCAGTCTGAACGTTGGGCATGTGTGTCATCTCCCCTGGCATGATGAAGTGGGCGGGTGAGAGGTCAAAGGGCCTGCCTGTCACTGTCACCTGCCCGGCCACCGTCCTCGCTTCGTTCTGAGTTCTCTGCCCTCTCCCGTCTACTGAATACTTGCTGGCCTGTAATCTCTGACCCCATGGATGACCCCTGGGAGGTGGAGACAGGACAATCAGGAGTTCAGACATCCTCACCGGCATAGCAACTCTGAGTCCAGTCTCATAAACCCCCAAACCAAATGCCAGCACTGTGCACTGGGAACTACTTGGAAGAGAGACACGCTCTTTCTGACAGGATGGAGGTCTGGGTCTACGGGGAGATGTTCAGGGAGAAACGTTTTTTCGGCCAGGTTGTGCCCCTCGGCAATTTTAGCATGTAACTTTTCGGCAGAGTGGACCAAAAAATTCTCTCTGAGACCAGCAAGATGGCTCAGCCGGTGAAGGCACACACAAAAGCGGAAGAAGGGGAGTCCCACAGAATCGTCCTGACATTCGCAGGGAGATCGGCAAGCGTGCTTATCATGACACACGTGTGACAAGAAACACGCCAGCTTTTGGAAACTCCTTCTCTCTGTCGGCCTAACCGGTGTGGTGGAGGGGCTAGTTAGCTGAGGAAACCCGTTCCCTCCTGACCTGTGCCTGCTGACCCTGGCGGTGGGTGGGCTGGCACAGGACACAGGGGTACCAGGGGAAGACCCGGGTTCTAGTTTAGAAGGACTCCACCCGCACGGCTCCCTTTGTTTGCCCGCTGGAGACAGTCTCACTATGCAGTCCAGGCTGGCTTTGAACTCCCCTCCTCCCTCCTCGCTGCACCGAGACTTATCCACGCTGTCACCGTGGCTTATCCTGACCGAGGCACACAGCAGGAGGTTCCAACCTAGGCAACCCGGCGGTAAGACCCTCCTCACCGTTTGCACCTCATCGTAGACGGGTCCCCAGACCCCACGCGGGCTGTAGGCTCTCTCCACCTCATCATACAGGTGTCCAGGGAAGGCCGCGTCCTCCTCTGCGCCATCTAGGAAGCCTGGCGTTGGTGGACATTAGGGGTGGGATGGGCCAGTCTCTCCCCAAAGGGTGTCTAGGGTGGGGTTAACGTCCACTGCTAGTGGGGAATACTCTGGGAGGTCCTGGAGAGCTCGGTGGCGGGGGGTGTGGGGGGGTGCTTAGCCGGATAGCTTAGGTCACGGGGTATGTCCTGGGAGGGGGGTCTTGCCTCTGGTCCCTTTCCTGCCTGGCTCCCTCTCCTGTCCACCATGAAGGGAGCAGCCCTTCTCTGTCACACACGGGGCCAGGCAGGCAGGGGCAGAACCCCCTGAAGGGAGGCAATGGGAATCTGGGCCCTCAAGCTGTCCTCTGGGGTATTTCGGTGACAGGAATAAAAAAAAAAAAAAAGTGCCTGGCGCAGCTTGGACGCAAAGGCTCTCTGAGGCCCAGACGTGGGGGCTGCTGGAGGTGGGAGCCCTGGCTGGGCCTGACTCACCGTGGCGATAGGACAGCTCTTCCGGCGTTGGCGACAGCCGGGGGCTGAAATCCCTCCTGGAGTAGTACCGCGGCGGCTCCCCGTCTGCTGTGCTCACCTGCCGCGAACACACACACCCACACACACACATATACACGCTCATTCGCCGTGACTGGGGGGGGGGTTCCCGGGGGGCCTCGGCGACTGCCCGAGGCGGAGGCCGGCCGGGCTCACCGTGGAGCTCGTGTCCCGCTCCCCGCTGCGCCGACTCTCCGCGTAGTGGTTCCTGGCCCGGGGGTCCTGCGACCTTCCGGGATGGGGGCGGTGAGAGCCGGGCGCGGCCGCCCCGCCCTCCCGAGCCCCTGCGGCTCGCTTACCCCGCCTCCTCCTGCTCCTCCTCCTCCTCCGAGGCCTCTGGGGGAGACGGGAGGGGCGTCAGCGACCCCTCCCCGGCCCGGCAGGCTGCGCCCTGCGGCGGCCCGGGGTCCCCGCCCTGGGGAAGCCGCCCTCACCCTCGGCGAGCCGCCTCAGTCTTCTCCGCCGGAGGAGCGCCCCGGCGCAGGAGGCCGCGCAGAGCAGCAGCAGGGCGCCGACGGCCGACAGCACGGGCAGCAGGGGCGCCCGCGGGGGTCCTGGGGGCGGGGGGTGCCCGGGTGAACCCCAGCGTCCGGGGGCCGAGGGACCCCTGCCGGCGCCCGAACCACCCGGGAGCCCGGCGCACGTCAGGGCGTGCCAGGCCGGCAGGATGGGTGGGCTGAGGGGAAGGCCGGCCTGCAGGGTGGGCGGCGCCATCCCCCACCCCGGGCTGGGGAAAGAGAAAGCTGGCCTGAGCAGGGCCACCCTCCCCTGGGTTTCCGCCGCGGGGCACCGACACCTCCGAAACCGGGAGCGGAAGCAGATCCTTCCTGCCCCCGTCCCGTCCAGGGATGACGAAAGCTGCGCGCTGGCCCAGCACAGCTCTCCTCCAAGCCCAGAGGTGCACCCAGGCCTGTCTTCCTCTATTGCCCTCTGTCTTGTGTAAATACACCGTAAGGGTGCTGGGAATCGGATCCAGGCCCCCAGGGAGCACAGAGCCATCTCTCCAGCTCCTAACTGCTGAGCACTCTCTCTAACCCTAAAGATGTACTTGGTATTTTTCTTAAGAGATTTACTTACTGACTTTACATATATGAATGCTCTGACTGCCTGCACACCTGCATGCCGGTGGCCTGGGCCACTGCTTCCACGGGACTGGCCAGCCAGCTAGCGTTTGAGGTCCGCCTGTCCCTCTCCCAGGCCCCAGGCTCTTATGAGGTCCCTGGAGATCTGAACCCGGGTCCTCACGCTCGCCCCTTCTTCCCACCCAAGGGCAGGCTGGAAGCCTTCCGTCTCCCCGAGGCCGGGCTATGACTGAGAACTCCCCCTCCGCACGGCTCCATGCTGAGGCATGCTGTCTGTCTACAGTGGGGGAGGGGAGCTCAGCTTTCCTGCTGTCCCTGGACCCCGTGGCTGCCTCCGTGCGAGCACCCTACCCGGATAGGCACCTCCATTGTCCCAACCGTGAGCCAGGTGACTGACTCACAGGTGTGGAGGAAGCCATCTGAGACCAGACCCGGTCTAGTGGTCAGCTGACCATAGAGATGGCGGAAAGCAGCCCAGAACTGTCCCCACCGACACACAGAATCATGAGAAATAACGCGTGTGGCAAACTTGTGATCCTCCTGCCTCAGCCTCTGGAGTGCAGGCAGTATGGGCATGCCCTTGCTAGCAATTCTTTTAGAGTTAAGTCAGGGCTGGGAATATGGCTCTTACTCCTGAGCCATATTCCTGTGCAAGCAGGAAGGCCTGATCTGGAGCTTCAGCAGCCACTTGAAAAACTGGCTATGGTGTGTGTGTGTGTGTGTGTGTGTGTGTGTGTGTGTCAGGACGGAGACAGGAGGCTCTCTGGGGTCTGCTAGCAGCTCAGCCTAGCCAAAAATCAAACGGAAAGAGACTGGAGGGAGAGCCCAGTTTGGTTCCTAGCACCCACATTGCAAGCCTCACAGCTGCCTGTGACTCCAGTTCCAGCGGATCCAAGAGCCTTTTCTGCCCTTTGTGGGGACCCCCACACACCTGCCATTTACACACACATATTCAAACAAATGAATAATTATTATTAAACCTTAAGAAAAAAAAAAAAAAAGCAGAGATCTCTAGATTCACTGACAGACCATGTCTCAGGGAACCAAGCAGAGAGTGACAGAGGACACATAACGTCATCCTTGGGCCTCTGCAAGAGAACACACACACTCACACACACGTACATGCGTGGACATGCTCGAGCACACACACAGAGGTGCATGTGAACACGCAGCATTGAACAAAGCTACCCCAGGCATGGCGGCTCACACGTGTGAATCCAGCACTCGGCAGGCTGCGAGGTAAGATTACTACAAATTCATAGCAAGACCCTGTCTGAAAAAACACAGAGAAAAGAAGTGGGGCTGGGAGTGAACCTCAGAGGCAGAGTGCTTACGTAGCACCCACAAGCAGAGCCCTGGGTTTGAGCCCCAGAACTGCAACAATGAGAGAAAGAGAGAGAGAGAGAGCAGTTTAGGAAAGAGGAAGAGTGGAAGGGCACAGACAGGGTTGGCTGTGGCCTCGGGGAGGGGCCCGGGGAAGGAGCACTTGCCAGGAGGCAGCTCTGTCGGCAGCTGGTGGTCTGTGTCTTCAGGAGCCTGGTCCAGGCCTGCGGGAGAAGGAGATTAACGTTAATCCCAGGACCCGGATAAGCCCGAAGGACCCGAGACTCAAGCGCCTTAGCTGGTTTAAAGATCATGGGACCGCATGTGGCTTCTTAGGGGCGGTTTATCTATTTGTCTTTTTTAAGATTTGGGTTTTTTTTTTCCGTGTACTGATGTGCCTACGTGCAAGTGCTCACCGTGTGCGTGCCGGGTGCCCAGATGGCTGTGGGTCACCGTGTGGGTGCTGGAACCAAACCTACGCCTTCCGCAAGAACGGCAAGCGCTCTTAACCCCGGAGTCCAGGCCCCAGCTCGCTTAGTGACATCTTAAAGATGACAACATATTACAGCAGTTCTGTGCCAATAATAACAGTGGATTATTAATTAGTGTTTTATAGTGTTTATGTTCCTTTAACGCAAACTACCAATTTGTTGAGTTAATGAAAAAGATGCTGGAGTGGGGGAGATGGCCCAGGGGGTGAAGGCCCTTTCCCTAAGCCTGATGACCTGAGTTCAATCCTTGGGGCTGGTGGTGGAGGGGCAGAACTGGCTCCTGCAAGCTGCCCTTTGACCTCCATGGTCACGCTGAGGCACGTTTGCTGTGTATGTGATGGATGCACAATAAACACATAAATATAAAAACACTTAGAATAATTCAGACGTATTTATATAGAGATTATGTAAGAAGCAATAATAAATAAAGGAAAGAGACTATTTGGTTGGAAGGGAGGAGCAAATGATGTTATTCTATTTTAATTAAGAAATGGGACAGTGAGCTGGGCACGGTGGCACACACCTTCAATCCCAGCACTCAGGGAGGCAGAGGCAGGCGGATCTCTGTGAGTTTGAGGCCGGCCTTGTCTACAGAGTGAGTTCCAGGACAGCCAAGATTACACAGAAAAACCTTGTCTTGAAAAACAAAAACAAACAAAACAAAAAAAAAAAAAAAGAAAAGAAAAGAAAAGAAAAATAATATTTTAAAAATAAAAAGCAGAAATGTTTTTAAAAAGAAAAAAATAAATTTAAAAGAATAGTTTAAAGATATTTTTCTCTGTTGGAGTTCCACACCAGAGATACAAATTAGAAAATTAGAGCAAGGGAGGTGGAGCCTACATTGAGTGACAGCAGGGGGTGGGGAGGACAGAATGGAGGCTGCAAGGATGGGAGAGGACCCTGAGATTTCATGCAGAAGGAATCTGCCACCAGAGGAAGGCAGAACAGGAGGCATCCCTAGGCTATGGAAGCAGAAACAGCACGGGGACATTTCCTTTTCATTTAGGCCATAATTCTGCACTGTCGGAAGAGAACACCAGACATGCCTCCTTAATCCTCACAACCATCTGAGAGGAGCCCTCTTTTAGAAACCCAGGCCTTTTCTGGCTGGGATGGTGGAACACACCAGAAACCCCAGCATTCACAAGTGGAGGGCCAGCCTGGACTACACGGTGCATTTCCAGGCCGCCTGGGTTGCAGACTGAGATCCTGCCTCAATAATCAAAAACAAAAAGACAGAACAGAACAGCAACAACAATAAAACAAACCACCCCCTTATTGAAAACAGAAATATTTTGCTTCAGGCTACAAAACTAGGTAGGTAAACTTCAGGCTTCTATAAACCAAGCCCCATAGGGCTAACTCCTTGGCCAGTTGGATCTCAGTGTACTCATTGGTCAGTTTCTTGTGGTGCTGGGGCCATGGGCCTCTTGCTCTGAGACAAGGGCTCCACTGTGCAGCCATGCTCCCAGCCCCTCACTGGAGGATTCTAGGCAGGGGCTCTACCACCGAGCCACACCCCAGCCCCTCACTGGGGCACTCTAGGCAGGGGCTCTACCACCGAGCCACACCCCAGCCCCTTACTGGGGGATTCTAGGCAGGGGCTCTACCACTGAGCCATATGAGCTATATCCCTAATGTCATGGATCATCTTCAAATAATTTGTCTGCGTCTTCATAGTTACTGTGTGGTGTCCTAGATCATCTTTAACATTCCCTTAGAGTCCTCTTTGTGTCTGTGAAGCCAGAGGTCATGGTACCTCTTCATTTCTGGCACTATGAAGTTGTGCTCTCTCCCTCTCTCTCTGTTTTGTTTCCATGTATGTCTGTACACCACATACAAGTCTTGTGCTCCCCAGGCCCTGGATCCCTTGCAACCGGAGTTACAGACTGTTGTGAGCACCATGTGGGTGCTGGGAACCGAATCCTAGTTCTTTGGAGGAGCAGCCAGTGCTCTCAACTTCTTAACTATCTCTCCAGCCCCCTCTTCCTCTTTCTCTTAATCAGTTTTCTTTTTGGGAGGTGCTTTTGTTTGTTTGTTTGGCTTTTTGTTTTTGAGACAGGGTCTCCCTATGTACCCTGGGGAGCCTGGAACTGACCACATAGCCAGAAAGGCCATGACTACTCTGCGGCGATCAGAGGCGCCCACCACACACGGATCGCCTTTGTAAGTTCTCTCCCTCTCTGCCAAAGAGCCAGCTTTTGGCTTCATTGATTTTTCTGGTTGTATTCGCTGCTCTTTCCTTTTCTCTTCCTCCCGCCGTTGGATTAGAGTTTGGCCGATTATTCTCCTGCCGGTTCTCCAGGACGGAAATGGAATGCCCTGCAAGGTGCAGCTGTGGCCTTGTCACGCTCACCCACCAACTGATTCTGTGTGGGTAGGAGCCTCGGAGGCGAGAGGACAAAAGTTCCTGGGTCAGGTCTCTCCTCCATGATACGGATCCTGGGAACTGAACTTCCGCCGTCAGATTTGGCCGCAAGCCCCTTCACCCACGGAGCCATCTCACTGTTCTCCCTTTCTGTTTTTATTTTTCAATCTAATATAAACTATTTATGTTCTTAACTGCCTCCTACACACTGACGCAGCTAGAGTCTCATTTCTTTTTCAAGTTTTAATTTTCACTCAGAATTATGGCTGGGTGTGAGGGTACAGCCTGGTACAGCCTGGGCCAGCCTGGTCTACACAGTGAGCTCTGACCTGGCCAGAGGTCCACAGTCAGTCACTTTCTCAAAAGCCAAACTAGAAATACCCCTATTTTCTCATTTCCCGGTCATCACAGATCTGTGAGTAAAAGCTAGTCCCTAGCGTGTATCTGCCTGAGTTCAAGGCTAGTCTCCAGCTCCTACTAGCTGGGCGACTTTGGTTAATTTGCTTAAATTCTCTGGGCCTGACTTCATTCATCTGTAAGTGGCAGAAATAACAGCGTCTACTTTGCTATATCATCCCAAAAGTTGTCCAAAAAGCAAGCAGACAAACAGACCCCCAAATAACGTCAAGAACAAAACAACCAACCCCAGAAACGACAACAACAACCAAACTCTGCCTCTTCCCACCTCGGGTAGTGACGGAAATGTGGATCCCCTTCTCAGTCAAGCCGCTGTCCCCCAGGGCATTGCTGGCCAGCAGCCAGATCCTGTATCGTGTAGACGGCTGAAGCCCAGCCAGAGTGAAGGTGGTGGCCTGGGCTGGGAGGACGTCCACATAGAAGAACCCCGGCGTCTCCAGGGCCTCGTACCTGCGTGGGGAGAGCAGTCCGTGGGGCCAAGCGTCCCCAAGGTCTGCCCAGCCCCGCCCCTGCCTGGCCTGCCTTGGCGGAGGCCCCACCTGATCTGGAACCTCTGAGGCAGACCCCCGTCGAAGCCCGGCTTCCACTCCAGCCCCACCGAGTGAGGGGTCACGCTCACGACCTTCAGCCCCCATGGGGGGTCAGGCCGGCCTGGGGAGAGAAGGGAGGGAGTCGTCAGGGCACACAAAAGGAGGCTAGAAGTTTCCTTCCGGGGTCTCCTGAGAACGACGACGGTCCGTCCTTTTTATCCCTAGTTGCCATGCGCAGTAAGCTTACCTCGGTGGCTAAGAGCACCGGCTGCTCTTGCAGAGGACCAAGGTTCAATTCCTAGTCCCTGCATGCAGCCCTCCACCACCTGTGGCTCTGCGGGTGCCTGGCACACAAGCACGTATGCACAACACACATTCAGTCATACACACGACATGGAAATGAACAAATGAATAAAACAATGAGAAAAAAATTTTCTTAAGTTCGCTTTGAACACCGAATCTGAAAAGCCCAAGTGCTGCTTTCGGTGATCCACAGGGTGAGGGCAATCCTCAATTTTCTTCCAACATTTTTTGTCCCTTTGAGGCAGGGTCTCTCGCTCTCTGTAGTCTGGCTGGCCGGGAACTCCCGGAGCTCCGCCTGTCTCTCTCTCCCTGGTGGTGGGATCAAAGATGCGTGCCGTGACACCCAGCTACAAACAATTTTTTGTTATTATTTCACTTACTTATTTTTGGGTGTGCATGTGTTTTGGGGCGGTTGGTTGGAGTACAACTTGAGGGGGTTCTTTTTTTTTCCAGCATGACAGTTCCGGGGATGGAGCTCGGGTCCCTGGCCTTGACAACAAACAGCTTTAAGCTCTGAACTCTCTCACTGTGGCCCAACTGATTCTTAAAACTTTTACCTGCCTGTCTGTCAACCTACAGACAAGGGTCTCCATGTAGGCCTCAGGTTAGCCTGGAATGTTTCGGGCCTCTGGCCTTAGCTGCTGAGGTTACAGGTATGCACCCCTAGACTGGTTCTTCCCATACGTTTTTATTGGTTTTTAAACAAGCCACGTCGTTTACTGCGTATTACCAATTTGCTGAAAACGTGGCGAGCAGGAGGCTGAAGATTTTGGCTCAGTTGCTTAGTTAGCGCACACAAACGCCTGGGTTTGATCCCAGCGACGCTGGAGACCAGCATGGTGGCACACATCTGCAATCCCAGTGCCTTGGGAGGAGGCAGGAGGACCAGGAGTTCAAGGCCAGAATCAGGTACAGAGCGAGCGAGCGAGACGGCCTTCGCTCCGACCTGCCCTTCAGCAAAGTTTCCTCAACACAGATAATTCTTCCTTAAGGCGTATCATAACGTTCGCTCTTTTAAACATTTACTTATTTTTAGTTTATGGTGTGGATGTCTGCCCCCACGGGGGGTTGTGTGCCTACTACATGCGCACGGGGCCTGCGGAAACCTGAGGAGGGCGTCAGATCCCTGAATTAGAGTCACAATTGGTCGTCAGCGCCTTGTGGGGGCTGGGATTCGATCCCTGGTCCTCTGCAAGAGCAGCCAGTGCTTTAAACCGGTCAGCCATCTCTCCAGCCCCCACAAATGTCTTGGACTTAGGAACATGACAAGGTATTTTAGCCTTCTGCATGGGGACCATTTTAAATGACCGAAATATCAACAAAATGAAACACAGAACAAAACCCACTTATTTTGGAAAGGACACTTATTTCTGAGTGACCCCGAGGACAGCAAGGCAGAAGGCCAGTGGGTTCACCATCAATCAGACACGCCCACTAATCAACTCACATTCCATCTTTCTGGTACTCGGTTTCCATGACCACATGGCCATGAGTGTGGGCCGTGGAGGCACACATTAATCCAAGCACACGCAAAGCAGAGACAGCCAGGTCTCTGTGAGTGAGTATAGCCTTGACTATATAGTGAGCTCCGGGCCAGCCAAGGGCTACATCTCCATTTCAAAAGATAAGAACAAATGTAACAAGACAGAACCATAGTGCTGATTTAGAAGCCACAGGTGAGTTTTGTGAGTAAGTGAATCTGCAACACGCACACACTCACACGCACGCACGCACGCACCTCACCTTTTCACTTAACCTACGTCTTTGGCAGTTACATCCTGAACAACCTTGCCAACCACACTCCAGCCACATGCTTCTGATGGAAAGGACCTCGCTCCTGGCAGGAGCGACATGTGACTCGGTCTTGTCAATCCGTGTGGGGCTGCAGTGCGGCCGCTAAGGTACAAATCTCACACCTCCACACAGTCATTAGAAGGGAGAGAGCTGTATCCCCGAGTTAAGCTCAGCGACACATGCAAAGCGCTGGATCCGACAGCCTGCAACCCCCACCCCCAATAACCAAGACTCCACCGTCACCCAGCCCTTAGGAGATTAAGGCAGAAGAACACCATTTTGAGGCAGGTTTGGCTACACAGCAAGTCTGAGGTTTGCCTGGGCTACACAGCAAGTCTGAGCTCAACCTGGGTTATAGAACAAGACCTTGTCCAACCAAAACAGAACTCCCTTCCCATGTTCGAACACCGCTCAGACACCAGAAACACTTCCTGGTTCTCGCCAGCCCCCCCATCCTCCCAGCGCTCCCGTCGTACTGATGCTGACGAGCTGGATGTTGGTGTGGTCCGAACCCAGGGCATTGGTGGCTGTGCATGTGAAGAGGGCGTAGTCCTGGGCTGCAGACACGTTCGTGATGGTCAAGAGGCTGCTGTGGACCACGCCCTGGTGGTACCTGTGCTCCGTGTACCTGGAGAGGGGGCGCGGCGGGGCTCAGAACGGAGAACCGGGGCTGCGTGAACAGAGCTGGGGTGACGCCCGGCCCCACGAAGCTTCACCTGGGGTCCTGGAGGTCCAGGGGGACCCCGTTTTTGGTCCAAATGAAGTCGATGTTGGGGACCCCCCGGGCACGGCAGTGGAGCGTGGCTGAGCTGGTGCTGTCCCCAGCGGCAGCCACCTTCGTGAGGGGCGTGGGGTGATCCATCTGGGGAGCAACTAGGACAGAGCGAAGGTCAGGGTGGGGAGGAAGGAAGCAGGCGAGACGGGTGGGCCACAGGGGCACCCTGAAGTTACCCACATCTGACGACAAGCCGGACCAGCCCCCTGGCCGCGGGAGCCACCCCGTTGTCCACCACGCACTGGTAAGCACCGGCCTGCGCCAGCTTGGCCTGGCGAATCCGCAGCCGGCCCGTGGGTCCCTTGGCTACCGCCTCCACGTCGTCCAGGCTTAGATCCTCCTCCTCTTCCCCCTGGCACCCCAAGACCAAGGAGCTCGTCCGAAGTCTGTCCTCAGAGCCTCCCTCAAACTGTCCCCCTGTAGCGCCTCCAGCCACACCCCACTGTCTATCCATCGGCAGACTCGGGGTGCAGCGCACTGGTAAAGCCCTTCCTTGCCTAGCACGCCCAAAGCCCTGGACCCAGACTCAAGCACTAAAAGGCAAGCTGACCAGACTGCGTAACTGTTCACACACGCACTTGAGAGGAAGAGGCAAGAGGATTCCGAGTTCAGAGCCAGCCTGGGCTGCAGAGCCAGTTCCGGCCAACCTAGGCTACACGGCAAGACCGCGTCTCAAATATCCTGTGCTCTGATGATAACACAGGCCTGTCATCCCAGCACCCCTCAGGAGCATGCTTGAGCCAGCCATGGGCGGCACACCTCTGTAATCCCAGCCCTGTGGGAGGCAGAGGCAGGTGGATGCCTGTGAGTTCAAAGCCAGCCTGCTCTACGAAGTGAGCCCGGGACAGCCAGGGTTGCGCAGAGAAAGCCTGTCTCGAAAAACAACAAACCAAAACAAACCAGCAAACCAAGAGCACGCTTGAGGCTAGCGTGGGTTACGTCACCAGAGGTTCTCGGCCTGCGGGTCACGACCACTGTGAGGAGGGTCAAAGGACCTTTTCACAGGGCCACAGATCAGATACTCTGCGCACACACGCACACACACGCACGCACGCACGCACGCACTCACCCCTTCACCTCCATAAAATCGGTTCCCGCAAGCGCCCTGAGCTTAGAGTCGCACGGCCTTGCCCGCAGGCTCGCGCGCGCACACACGTGATCCACTCACTCCCGGCGCTCACCAGCCTCTCCCAGCTGAACATCTCCGGGAGGATGGGGTTGGCGTCCACGGTGCAGACGATGTCCACGGAACCCCCCACATTCACCTCGGTAGGGTCCCGGAGCGCACGGATGGTGGGGGCATCTAGTGGGAGACGGGGGCTTGGAGAAGGCGCCTAGGCCCTGACGGGGCCTGCGGAGGGGGGGTCCAGGGGGAGGGGTGCGGCCTGCCCTTTATGGGGGGAATTCTCAGCGTGAGGAGCCGATTTCCACCCTTGTTGTGGGCCTCTGTGGCTGGCGCCTGGTGTGTGTGTGTGTGTGTGTGTGTGTGTGTGTGCGCGCGCGTGCGCGCGTGCTCCCGAGGTGAGGGGTCCCCTTTCTGGGCAGATTCCACCCGGGGGTCTCCCTAGCCGAGGGGCAGGTGGTTCTGGGGCTTCTCCACCAGGAGGCCCCAGGTGGGCGACCCCCCCCAGCGGGCGTGTCCTCCGGGTCTCCCGGGCTTCCGGGGGGCGGGGCCTCACAGTGCACGTCGAGCCTCAGCAGCGCCTCGGCGGTGCCCTCGGAGTTCTGGCAGTGCAGCTGGTAGAGGCCGTCGTCCGCCCGGGTCACGTTCCACAGCTGCAGGGCGCCCCCGGGCAGGATGCGATGCCGGGGCCCGCCCCCTGCGGACGGCGGGGTGAGGGGCCCCGAAGGCCGGCTCAGCCCCCCACCCCGCATGCACACGCTCCCCGGCCCCCGCATCCCCCCGAAGGCCGGCTCAGCCCCCCACCCCCGCGTGCGCGCGCCCCCCCGGCCCCCGCACCCCACCTGGGCTGAGGCGGTAGCCTCGGAAGGTCCAGTTGAAGGCCTCCGGCGCGGGGTTGGCCGACACCGACACGGGCAGCAGCGCCTGGCCCTGCTCCACCGCCGTCACCGCCTGCACCTGCTCCCCCAGGAACTCCGGGGGGTCTTAAGTCAAGCGTGTCGGTGAGGCTGGGGTCCCGAGTTCAAGGGCTCAGCTTAGGGCCGAGGCTGGGCTCCGGTGGTGGGCAGGGCGACTGTCAGAGCTGAGCTCTGGGTGGAAGCTGAAACCTGGGGCCCTTAAGCTGCCGACCCCCTCCCCCACCCCCCCTGCACACCTGAGGGAGCACACACACAGGCCTGAGGGAGCACACACACAATAATCCAATGTAATTAAAAAAGGAAAAAACCCAAGCGGGCCGTGGCACATGGGAGACAGAGACAGGCCAGTCTGTCTGAGTTCCAGGCCGGCCCGAGTTCCACCATCAGGCACTGTCCAAAAAAACCGGGTTAGCGATAGGCAGAGCCTGAGGCAGGAGGATGGGTGCAAGTCCCTGGCCTTCCGACTCCACAGAGAGAGTTCCAGGCCAGCCAGGACGACGTAGAAAGACATTCAAAACCTTCTAAAATTTAAAAGTCGAAGCCCGGCAAGGTGGCGCACACCTTTAACCCCAGCATTTGGGGAGGCAGAGTTAGGCGGGGCTCTGTGAGTTCGAGGCCAGCCTGGTCTACAGAGCGAGTCCAGGACAGCCAGAGATACACAGAGAAACCCTGTCTCGAAAAACAAAAACCACACAAACAACAAAATTTAAAAACGGAGAAGCCAAGCTGAAGCCGGGCTGGAGCTTGGTCCAGGGTCAGGGGTCAGGGTGAAAGCTGGGAAGGTGATGAACTCTGGAGAGAGGTCAAGGCGAGGCCCGGGGTCTGCGGGGGCGGGAGGGGGGCGGGGGAGGGCGCTTACACAGCACGTGCAGGCGGTAGAAGGAGCTCACTGTTTCGAGGAGCGCCGCGCTGTGGGCCCGGCAGGTGACCCGCTGGCCGTGGTCCCGGGACGACACCCGAAGGAAAACACTCGTGGCCGCGGCGGAGCCTTTGAAGGGCGCGCTCAGGGGTCCCGCGGCCACGTCTTCCAGCCTGGGAAGGGAGGGCCGGGGCTGGGAACCGAACCCTTGCCGGGGAGCTGAGGGCACGTGGACGCGGTGGGCCTCCTGGACACCCACCTCTCTCCCTCCTTGTCCCAAGACAAGTTGACCGGGGGGTTGCTGCTGACGCTCACGCAGGTCAAGTTCAAGGCGTCGCCAGGGCGCAGCGCCGACGAGTTGGCCAGGATGGTCAGGTTGGTGGGGGGGACTGGGCGGGGCAGAGGGTCACGGGTCGGGAGCCTGGGCGGCCGGTTCGGGGTCCAGGCCCCTCCCTCTCCGCCCCCCCCCCCCCGCCCCCGGGCCCCCCCCCCCCCCCCCCCCCCCCCAGCCGCGGGGCCCGCGCGCTCACACTGCACCACCAGCTGCGTGGACGCGCTCAGCTGACCCGCCTTGCACGAGAACTTGGCCCGGTTGTCCGAGGGGCCTGCGATGAGCACCAGCTCGCGGGAGAAGGTGCTGCCCGACTTCTCCACGCTGCCCAGCTGCACTCGCCGGGGCTGCTGCGGCGGCCGGGGCTCGCTCACGGTGCGCGAGTCCTGCGCGCACAGACGGGCGCGCTCAGCGGCGGTGCCCGCAGGGGCGGGCAGGGGCCGGAATGGAGACCCCGGCTCCAGCCTCTCCTGCCTGCCTTGGGAGTCTTGGGACCCCGCGTGCGCGCGTGGACACACACACACACACACACACACACACACACACACACGCGCCGACCTCACCAGCCCTCTGCCAGCTGCGCGCACCACACACACAAGCCATAGCTGGGATGTTTACAGAACGCTGTGTGCCAGGAAACTCCCTTGAAATTCCCAGACCCCAGATGGGATTCTTGCGTCTTCTTGGCCTCCGCAGATCTCATGTAACCAGAGTTGGCCTCAAAGTGAGTCCTTTCTGTAGCCGAGGATGGCTTTGGACGCCTGGTCCCCCTGCCTTCACCTCCCAAGGGGTGGGATGACAAGCGAGCCACCTCTCCCCGCCAGCTATGTCAGCTCTTCAGCTGGAGAGATGGCTGGCGGTCAAGAGCGCTGGCTGCTCTACCAGAGGACCCGGGTTCGATTCCCAAGCCCCACGTGGCAGCTCGCAACCATCTGTAACTGTAGGGGATCTGATGCCCTCTTCTGACCTCCTCGAGGCACCAGGCATGAGTGTGGTTTACAGACAGAATAAAATACACATTAAAATTAAAAAAAAACTTAAAAATTTCAAAACCTGTCTACTTTCCCTGTTTCTCTGACCTTTTCCCTAATTCCGATATTATCCCTCAGCTATGCCTCTCTCTCTCTCTGTCTCTTTCTTCTTGTCTCTCTCCATCTCTGTCTCTTTTCCTTCCCTCCTTCCTTCTTCTTCTTTTTTTTCCTTAACATTAATTTTAATGTGAATGCTTTATCTCTAGAATTTCCTATCTTGATCTAAAGTTCCTTTTTTTTTTAATCCTGGAATTATTTTTCCAGATTTTCCTGAACTTTCCTAGGGTTTCATTATTTCTCATGGCATTTGTATCTTTTCAGAATCTCTAAAAGTTTGCCAAGAAATACGGGTTTCTCCACGTCCAGGGGGGTGGAGGGGACAAGAGGATCAAAGGGCAGGTCAGGGTTTAATCCAGGAAGAGGTAGCCAGAGCTCTGTGAGCTTGAGGCCAGCCTGGTTTACATAGTGAGACCCTGTCTGGAAAGAAAAAAATTTCAAGGCCAGCCTGGATTGCGTAATATCTTGTTTTAGGAGAGAAAATAGGGGCTGAGAAGGTGGCTCATTCAGTAACGTGTGTGTGCTTGCTGTCGCTCACATCCATGTGCACGTGTGTGCGCGCACACACACACACACACACACACACACATGAGCAGATAAATAGAAAAAAAAAGACAGGAGGAAGGAAAGGAGGGAGAAAGGAAGGGGCTGTTACCTTAAACCAGGTAAGAGAGGGGTCTGGGTTGCCTCCAATGGCCAGGCACACCAGCCTCACCCGAGTCCCAACCCGGAGGTCCTGGCCCTCTGGGGGTCCCTCAATCCACAGCTTCTGGGCAGGGTCTGGTGAGAGCCGGGGAAAGAGGGACATTTTCTTTCGTCTGGGCTGGGGGCTCAGGGCGAGGCCTGTGAAGCCCGAGTCCTCTCTGGGCTCGAGGAGGACTCACATTTCACATTCAGGGTGAGCGACCTCTTGAAGGTCTCCTTGCTGAAGGCCTCGCTGAAGGCCTCGCAGGTGAGGGGCAGGCCGTTGTCCTCTCTCCGCATCAAGAGCGTCAGGTTGGACATGGAGATGTAGCCGCCATGCAGGCCCTGGCGGGGAGCGGGCTTCAGATCTGGGGGACTGAGAAGCCCGCACCCACGGGAGCAGAGGCCCGAGTCCGGCAGACCCCAGCAGGGACACGCGCACTTCCCGCCTTCACACCCAGGAGCTGGGGCCTCGGTCTGTGCTCCTTGGGACCCAGGGCCTCCAGGGCCGTCGAGCCATCCCCACCCACATCCTCACATCCATGACGGTCTCATCCGTGGGCAGCAGCTGCCGTCCCCCCAGCCACCATCGCAGCAGGACCCGTGGGCGGCTGGACTTCGTGAGGCAGCAGAGGGTCGCGTTCTTGTTCTCAGACTGTGACACAGAGCCCAGGATGGTAACAGCGCTGGGGGGGACTGAAGGACAGCCGTATCAGGAGAGCTGGGAGTCCAGCTGGGGGTCTTTAACCCGGGCAGATGGGGATGGGGGGCTGACGGTGAGGTCTGTGCCATCAGAGGGGCCTGGCGTGGACGGAGAGGGAGGGGGCTGGACGCACAGGTGACCTGCAGTGTGACGCTCCGTTCCTGGGTCCCTGACACGCTGTTGTAGGACTGGCAGCTGAGCCGAACTCCGTGGTCCTCCGGCCGCACGGCCATCACCAGCACGCTGCGCGCCACCGCCTGCGCGTGCTCCGTGCCCCAAGCTGTGGACACTGGCTTGCCGTCCTGGACACGGAAGCAAGCCTCGTTATCGCCACGCCGGCTCCTGGTCCCCCGCCCCCCACGTCAGCCTCGACCCTCACCTTCAGCCACTGTAGCGTGGCAGGTGGATTTCCGCCTCGGGCTGTGCAGGGCACCTCCAGGCTCTCCCCTGCCCGGATGTGCCCCTCCTCCAGGCCTGGCCATTCAATGACAGGAGGGCCCGGGGGGACTGGAGAGCAGAGTGCATCAGGGGACCTGGGAATCCCTCCTGTTCTTTCCGGGCCCCATGACCTGCTTTAAATCTCCTTGTGTGGGGATGGGAGGTGGCTCAGGAGGGGAGGGTGGTTGCCGACAGGCCCAACAACCCGACTTCAAGTCCTACGTGGCAGAAGGAGAAACCTAACTCCTGAAGGATGTTCTCTGACTTCTCCAGTTGGTGTGTGTGCATGCACTCAGGCATGAATGCACATACTTTAGCCTCCTCCTCCTCCTCCTCCTCCTCCTCCTCCTCCTCCTCCTCCTCC
>NW_026596158.1:2589406-2611329 GCF_907164565.1 Psammomys obesus | reverse complement strand
CCTCCTCCTCCTCCTCCTCCTCCTCCTCCTCCTCCTCCTCCTCCTCCTCCTCCTCCAATCTCAAATTTCCCTGGAATGTTTGCTTTTTGTTTCCAGGGCTGGGTTTGAGATCTGGGCCCATGCACACCCTACACTGGATTCTGGCGTGCTGCTCCGTAGCCCCGCCCTCAGCAGCCCCAGCTGGCCTTTCTGCTCTGCCCCCGCCTCCCAAATGAGGGGTTACCAGCACACAACCAACACCACGGCTGGTGACGATGCCTGGACTTTTTGCCATTCTTGAATCTCCCAGTGCTCCCAAGTCCTCCACACCCACAACCCCCGCCCCCCCCCCCCCCCACTTACACAGAACATTCATGGTGAATGAAGCCTTGATGGGAGTGTCCAAAGCCGGGCTGGACCCCTCACAGACCAGTAACTGTCCGTTATCCGAGCTCTGCGGTGTCACCCTGGTGTGGGAAAATAGAGGTTCCTGGAGTCAGTCGTCATCTGGAATTTGGGGGGCCAGGATGAAGAGGTGGCCATCCCAGCCCCCATGCTGAATGATCCTAAGATTTGGAATCCCGGGGGAGAGATTTGAAGGTTCAACAGTGAGAACCCGGGGTGCCTAAGGTCCTCCCTCACCTGGCCTAAATCTTTTCCCTTCATACCTACAACCTGGGGGTGTCCCCGGGGAGTTCTGAGAGTCGGGGGAAAGGGCTGGGTCCAGGTATTCCTACAACTCAGAACCCACACTTGTGTTATCGGGTTCTGAAACACTTGCGGGACCCCCTGGAGGTCAGGGCACAGGGAGGGCCCCCAGCTTGCGCACCTGGCTTCGGCCTCTGTGGTGAAGAGCTTCTCCTTGGACCCCTCGTTCTCGGTAGAGGACACTTCGGATACAGCTCGTCCACCTTGGGGCAGAAGAAAGCTGCATTTTCTCTGAGGCAGACCCAGGAGCGTGCCCTGGACGCCCTCGGGGTGAGCACAGCACCCCCTCTCACTGGCTCTGGGGGACAGGAAGCTGGGGTGCCAGTTCTGTCCTCCCACTTTCGGGGTCCTGTGAAGTTCTAGGGTTGTCAGGGCGGCGGCGTGGGCCTCTCCTTCCTCCTCTGTCCCGCAGCTGCGGCTTTGATCTCCCGCACTGCCGCTGGCACCCGCAGCTCACCTGCGTGCTGACGCCTCTCCCTACCCCAGACCAGCCGCCCTGCAGTCTCCCGGCTGTCTCCCCACAGGCCCCTTTCTTACCCAGCACATCCCACGTTGGCCTCATTGCCCCGGTGGTACCCAGGAAAGACACTTGGCCAGCGGTTCTGGGCCGTCCCTCCCGATCCCCCCACACTCACTCTGGAAGAAGGTGATGTCAGGTGCTGGTTTGGCATCCCCAGACACACAGGTGACCACATACTCCTGACCAGCTACCCAGGTAACCGTGCTTCCTGCCTCCGGGGTCAACCGAACCTCCCTGGGGGGAACTGACGAGAAAGGCTCTGAGGTAAACCACTGCTGGACGGAAGCGAAGGGCTGGGGGCTCGGGAGCTCGGACTCCCGGGTCTGAGGAAGAGGGCTGGGGCGCAGACTGGTCCCAGAGGGGCGTGCTCGCCCGTACCCAGGATGGAGAGGATTACTTTGGGAGACACGAAGGCAGGCCCCACGGCCGAGCGGCTGACTTGGCATTCGTACTCCGCGTCGTCACTGAGGTCGCAGGCTTCGATGAGCAGGTGGAATTCACCTGGAGATGGCGCCCCCAAGGTCAGTACCATGGCCTCCGCTGGTGGCCGGGGGCCCAGGCCCTGCTCGCTCACCTTTGGCAGGATCTCCTTCCATGCTGTACCTTGGGAAACCTGGGATCCTGGGGTTCGGGCCCAGCAGCAGCCCGTCCTTAGCCCACTGCACCACACTGCCGGGGGCCCTGACCCCACACCTCAGCCTAACTGTTGTCCCTTCCACGGCCGTCAGGTTTTCAGACAGATCCCAGAAGCCTCGGGGAGCGGAGGTAGGGACTGGTGATGGGGCCAGGCCTGGGGACACAAGGAGATTGACGGTAGGAGACAAAGGTGGCACATGAGGGCCGTGTGGCACTTCGGGGCCAGCTTCCACTCACCTGCCGTCAGCATTCCCAGGAGCAGCAGGGGAATCAAGCGGGAAGTTCCGTGTGTTGGGGTGACCCCAGGACCGCGGGCCCTGGCTGCCTTAGCATCCATCACCGGCCCTTGGTTTGCTGCTGTCTTCCCTGCGTCTCTGTATGTCTCCTGCTTTTCTTTCGAGCTCTCTTTTTCTGACTTATCCGTCCTTCCTTTCTTCTCTTCCTAGACTGCTAGCATTGTCTCTGACTGTCCCAGTCGTTCTGTCTGGGAGTCTTTTTTTTTTCTGTCTCCCCCACCCCCCGTTAAAGGTTCTTTCTGAGTTCCAACCCCAAGTGCTCAAAAACGCACACGTTCTCTCTCTTTCTTCTCTCTGTTCCTCTGTCTTATCTATTGCCACCCCCTTTCACCCACTCAGCACTCATAGAGGACCAGCTGCTCGGGGCCCAGCAGGTTCATGAACCCGGGAAGCCATCAGCCAAAGCATGGAGCTGTTTCTTGGCCCAGTGTGTGTTCACACTGCTGTTTCCCTCAAGTCCTTCCCGAGTCTGCCCAGCCGAGCAATGAAATCCCCTGTCAGCACATGCCAGGGACATTCTCTGGTGCCTCCCCAGCCCGGGTGACCCCACGGTCCTGGGAGAGCATTTCTGACTGGGGCCATCTCCCAGCTCAGATGGAGCCCAGAGCAGGACCTGTGTGGGTGGGAGGGCACCACACACACAGACACACACACACACACACGCATGCTCACACACACGCATGCTCACACACACGCACACACACACGCTCACACACGCACACACGGCGTCATCCATGCTCTTTGTATCCAGACAGTGGCAAGTCCCTTCCCTCTCTCAGTGGCATCAGGCACCTCTGCTGGCGAAGGTGCAAAGGTGTGGTTTTAAACCAGGGGAGTGTGGGAGAGAGGGACACCAACTGTGTGCATGTGGGTGTGAGAGTGTTCTCGTTCCGGGGGTGAGAGTGGATTTCCACCTGTGAACGCATCTGGAGTGTCTGGCTGTGTGCGCAGAGAGCACCGGGACAGTCAGGAAGCACCGTGTCCACAGGCCTCAGCGTGTGCAAACCTGGTGAGCTCAGACACAGGCAAACAGAGGGCACGGGCCTCTGGAAACCGCAACACCTGAAGCCCGAGGCCCTGTGAGAGGCCTCCTGTTTTCCTGAACTCCGCCATCTCTCCTCTCTCTCTCCGAGTCTCCAGCCAGGATGATTTATCTTTTCATTCTTCCCTGCATCTTTGATTCCGTCTCCCACCTCCTCCTCCCCCTCCCCTTCTCGTTTCTGTCACTGTCGCTGTCCTCCTCCGCTGTCACTCAGCAACAGGAACTCGTTATATGCTTGTTCTCAGTCGGCCTGCCCCTGTGCCTTCCTCGCTCGGTTTCCCTGGCTCCGAGGCCTGATTCTGATCCTTGGATCTTAGAAGCATATGCTGGCTGGCCTGCACCCAGCCTGGGTGCACAGATGCATTCGCTGGGGGACAGGCCCCTGCCGTCTGCTCATCTCCTTCAGGAATTGCAACTGTTCGCTTTTGCCCCATACCCCCTACAAACCTCCCACCCCACCGCTGCCGTTGCTCCCAGAGGCAGTCTGGGCATCTGGCCTGAGTCCCTCCCCCACAGCTGTCTACAAGGATGCACCCCCTGGACTCCCCCCCCCATTTCTTTCTCTGACCCCATCACCACCTCCGGGGAAACGGATTGCGAGCGTACAGACCTAACCAGGAAGGCTGTGTCAGGGGGCCTTTACCAGATGGTATCCCCGGGGGTCAAAGTGCAGAGCTGGAACCTTTAATTAACTCAGCTTTACTGTGTTCCTTCTCTGAACGCTCCGGGGGCCCCAAGCTCTCCGTTTTTCCATGCCGGGAGCCCCAGAGGGCCAGGAAAGGGAAGCTGTGTCAGGTGTCTGGAAAAACAGCCTCGTCACCCGACTTCCTCCCCAGGACCCAGGAGCCCTGGTCTCAAGCCTGTCCTGTTTTACAGCACAGAAGCCAGGAGTTCAGGTCTAGGTGTGGGGGGGCCCCCAGGAATCTTTTCCAGCCCGCCAGCCCTCAATCCCTCAACGCTTCTGGAAGACTCAGCACAGATGTCCAATCTGTTGGTTTTCCAATCCTCCCTGGCCAGTGGGGGTGAGTGAGAATGAGATCGCTTGTCAAATCCGGTAGCTTTAAGACTTAAAGACCAGATTTTCCGAACTTGGCCCAACTGCACCATTCTGAAGGCTGCAAGGCTTCTCGGCCAGCAGAGGTCTGAACCAGCCCCTCCCTGCACGTCTAACCCTGGTTTAGAAGGACCAGGCCGAGCCTTGGGTGCCGCTTGGTCACGATAGGCCCGGGAATGTCAGGCCGGGGGTCCCAGCCCCCCAAGCCCCGTCAGTAGGCTCAGGGTCCCTCCCACCTGCTCTGCCAGCTGCGCAGCGTGGGAACGCCCCAGCTGGGCTGCACCGGAGCTGTCAGGACAAGCTGTGCGGTTCCCAGCCTCCCGGCCTGCCGGAGCCAGGGCACTGCCGCCTCCCAGCCGTCGCCCGGCAACCGCTCGGATGGGCCCGGGGCCGCTGGGTGGGGAGAGGGGACGGGTGGGTACTGCGGGGTCCTGGGAAAGCAGGAGGTTGGGGGGGGGGGGGGGGGGGGTGGATTCCTGGATCTTAGGGTATGTCATGGCTTGCAGCGATGACAAGGCGGCAGGGAGGTATTTTGGGAAACGGGCAGCTTGAACCTCTCTTTTCTCAGGGCTCCCAAGTGGTCCTCCAGCACCTGGGTGTCCTCTCCCCGACCCGCAGGCTCACGGGAGCCCGCGCCCCGCCTCCCCAGGGCTCGGAAACCGGCGAGCCCCCAGGGCTTCCCATTTATAGCTTGGTTTCCACTCAGCTAAGTCCCTCGTGGGCCCGGGATGAGCAAGTTTCTTCCACGCTCTCTCTAGTCTCCTCCTCGTCCCCGCCCCCCCTTCAGCCTCAGCAGGGCGCAGGTGGCCAACCCGAGCAAGCCCCCCTCCCTGGACTCAGATGTTCCGGCTCCCAGACCCCCGATAAGGCGGGGGCGCCCCTCGCCGTCCGCGGGCGAGCCGCGGCGGTTTCTCAATGGGAAGAGGGCGGGTCTCCAGGGGGCGGCGCCAATAGGATCCCGCCCTCCCCGCGGGTCCCTCGCAGACCCGGGGTTGGCACCCGGGAGCGGCACGGAGGCTGCGGAGGAGCCACGTTTCGGGGGGCTCTAGGCCAGACGGAGACTCTCCCAGCCTGGAGGGAAGACTGGAGCGCAGAGAGCGGTTCCAGGCCCGCGTGGTGGTGAGAGGCGTGCTATCGAGGAAGAAGTTGGAGGGGGACCAGTGTAACCCTAAGTCTGCGGGATCTTGGGGTGCACACACTCGGGATGCTGGCCGCCGCCCTCCTCGTTTTCCTCTGCTGCTTCAGGGGACGTGCAGGTACCCCGGGAGGGCGGGGAGAGAGAGAACTCCGGAAGCCGGAGCTTCTTCTGAGTGGGAGGAAGGAGGGTTCTGGGGTCTGGGCGCCCTGGGTCAGCTGTACTGTCCCTCTTCTCCTAGGCCCATCGCCCCATTTCCTGCAACAGCCCGAGGACATGGTGGTGCTGCTGGGGGAGGAAGCCCGGCTGCCCTGCGCTCTGGGCGCATACAGGGGGCTGGTGCAGTGGACTAAGGATGGGCTGGCCCTAGGGGGCGAAAGAGACCTTCCAGGTGAGCTGGTCCCCACTTCGGGGTCCCGGGGCTGCGGGGGGCGGGGGCTGCATACGGCGGCGGTTTCAGTCTTGGAGACTGAGGGGCTCCCGAGAATATTTGGGAATCTTGAATTTTAAAATAAGTGGGGTTTTGTTGGTGGTGGTGGAGTTTTGTTTTTCGGGACAGGGTTTTTCTCTGTGTAGCTCTGGCTATCCTGGAAATCTCTCTGTAGATTAGGCTGGCCTCGAACTCACAGAGATTTTCCTGCTAGGATTAAAGGCGTGGGCCACCATCGCCCGGCTGAAATAACTGTTTCTGAACAGAGGTGATTCCTTGTGTTTGGGGATTACCATAATATAAATGCATGGACACTTTGCCAATAATTATAGAGTCGTGTAATTAATGCTCAGGTTAATGTGAGCGCCCCAGAAGCCCCGCCCCCTTTTACTATCCTCTCTGGTAGGTGACCGGTACTCTTGGTGTTGTTTTTCGAGACACTTAGCACACCAGGCTGGCCTTGCACTCACGGAGATCCTCCTGCCTCTGCCTCCTGAGTGCTGGGATCACAGGCGTGCCCCCACCTAGCCCAACCTAACTTTAACGGGAATTGTTTCCTTGTGTTCCCTTTTGACTTTCTCACTTCCAAATCTGTGGCGACTATAAACTGGCAGGAGGCTTAGAACCTCTCTGGACCCAGCACACACTTTTCCCCCCTCTGTCGTTGTTTTGGTTTGGCTCTCACTGTGTACCCCTGGCCAGCCTCAACTCCCTGTGTAGAACAGGCTGGCCTCACACTCATAGAGGTCTGCCTGCCTCGTACTCCCGAATGCTGGGATTAAAGGCTTGCACCGCCAAGCCCTGCCCCAGGACATGCTTTTAAAGGTGTTTCAGCACTGAGTGTGCGGCTCTTCAGCCCCCTCCTCCCCTCCCCCACGCTCCCTGGTGCGGGATGCCTGCGGATGAAGACCTGAAGCCGGGCGCTCAGAGTCATGCATGATCTCTGCTATCTCCAGGGTGGTCCCGCTACTGGATATCGGGGAATGCTGCCAGTGGCCGGCATGATCTCCACATCAAGCCCGTGGAGATGGAGGACCAAGCTTCCTACGAGTGCCAGGCTTCGCAAGCAGGTCTCCGGTCTCGACCAGCCCAACTGCACGTGATGGGTGAGGACCCCCCCAGTTTGGGCTGGGGGCCGGAGTGGGGCAGTCAGGACCACCTGGGAGCAGCAGAGTCTAGGGACCCCGGGGAGGGGTGGGGTGGAGCTGAGAGGCCCAGAGGCTCTGCTTCCAGGATTCAGTCCTGACCCCCAGATCTCCCACTGCAGTTCCCCCAGAACCCCCCCTGGTACTGGGCGGGCCCTCTGTGTCTCTGGTCGCTGGAGTTCCGGGAAATCTGACCTGCCGGAGTCGTGGGGATGGCCGACCTGCCCCTGAGCTGCTGTGGTTCCGAGATGGGATCCGGCTGGATGGGACCACCTTCCGCCAGGTCGGGTCTACACTTCACCAGCAGGCTCATCTGGGGGGGGGATGGCATCCATTCAGGTCAAGAGCCAGACTTCCGGGCTCAATCCTTTGCTAATTTCTTACTTTTGCATATGACCTTTGACCTCTCGGTCCCTCAGTTTCCTTATCTGCACAATGGGAAAAACAGTAGCATTACGTCACAGGATAATATAGAGAATTAAATAAAACACGAGAGTGTCTAAAAGTGCCCAGCACACAGTAAGCACTACTTACGTATTGGGGGTGTGGTGACACACACCTATAACCCCAGCGCTTGGGAGGCTAAGGCAGGTGGGTCAGGAGTTCAAGGCTAGCCTCTGCTTCCTGACCAAAAAAAAAAAAAAAAAGAACGAATTGTTGTGTATCACTTCTAGACCACGCTGAAGGACAAGACCACTGGGATAGTGGAGAACACCTTATTCCTGACCCCTTCCAGTCACGACGATGGAGCCACCTTGATCTGCAGAGCCCGCAGCCAGGCCCTGCCCACAGGGAGGGACACGGCTGTCACACTGAGCCTGCAGTGTGAGTGCAGTCGGGCCTGGAGAGGCCAGGGTGGGCCTGACCTCCGGGGTCCGCCCCAAGCGGAAGAGGGGAACCGTGGGGCCTGGGACCTGAAAACCCAGCCTCAGAGGGGAGATAAGTCCCACCTTGTCCTCACAGATCCCCCGGAGGTGACCCTGTCTGCTGAGCCCCAGACTGTGCAGGAGGGAGAGATGGTGACTTTCCTGTGTCGCGCCACGGCGCAGCCTCCGGTCACCGGCTACAGGTGAAGAGCCAGGCCCCTGGTCTGCAGCGGGGACGGGAGCTGGAGGAGAGCTGGGACGACGGGAGTGCCGTCCCTGTCCCCGCAGGTGGGCGAAGGGGGGCTCCGCGGTGCTCGGGGCACGCGGGCCGAGGCTGGAGGTCGCGGCCGACGCCACGTTCCTGACGGAGCCGGTGTCCTGCGAGGTCAGCAACGCGGTGGGGAGCGCCAACCGCAGCACCGCGCTGGAAGTGCTGTGTGAGCAGGGGCGTGGCCGCGCGGGGGGGGTGGGGCCTGGTGGGCGTGGCCTGCCCGGGAGGCGGGGCTAGGGCGGGTCTGCAACCTGCGGTCTCCGGATGGAGAGCTGAGCGGGGGCGGGGCGGGGCGGGGCGGGGCGGGGCGGGGCGGGGCGGGGCGGGGCGGTGGGCGGGGACACGTCCAACCTGAGCCGTCTAGGGTTTCGCAGAAGCTCGTCCTGGCTCGGGGGGGCTCACTCCACCCCACTCCGCCCTCCCCCAGACGGACCTGTGCTGCAGGCAAAACCCAAACCGGTGTCGGTGGACGTGGGGAAGGACGCGTCCTTCAGCTGCGCGTGGCGCGGGAACCCGCTCCCACGGGTAACCTGGACGCGCCTCGGGGGCTCTCAGGTGAAGCCCCATCTGTGACGGCGGCCGGAAGTGGGCCGGACTCCCTCCGGGAGGAGCCTCTGATGCCCCTTCCCCGTGCCAGGTGCTGAGCTCCGGGCCCACGCTGCGCCTTCCGTCCGTGGCGCTGGAGGATGCGGGCGACTACGTGTGCAGGGCCGAGCCGAGGCGCTCGGGTCTGGGAGGCGGCGCCGCGCAGGCCCGGCTGACGGTGAACGGTGAGAGAAGCCGGAGGGGGAGGGGAGGGCAGAGACCACGGTGACCACCGGCCCCGACCTCACTTTATTCAGAGCTGGTCTGGGAGAGGTTGAAGCCTCCGCCTAACGCTGCACAGTGTCCATTGCAGCTCCCCCCGTGGTGACGGCCCCGCACCCTGCTCCGGCCTTCCTGAGGGGCCCTGCCCGCCTCCAGTGTGTGGTGTTTGCCTCCCCTGCCCCGGACTCCGTGGTAAGGACATGCCTCCATGACACACCAGCGCCGTCCCACACCGGACACTGACGTCATCACCAGCCCCTCTGCCCCCCTTAGGCTGCTGAGTTGATCTCCCCTCTTCCCCCCGCCCCCCCTTAGGTCTGGTCTTGGGATGAAGGCTTCCTGGAGGCAGGCTCACTAGGCAGGTTCCTGGTAGAGGCCTTCCCAGCCCCGGAAGTGGAGGGGGGACAGGGCCCGGGCCTTATTTCCGTGCTACACATTTCTGGAACCCAGGAGTCCGACTTCACCAGGGGCTTCAACTGCAGCGCCCGGAACCGGCTAGGTGAGGGACGAGCCCAGGTCCACCTGGTCCGTAGAGGTGAGTTATTGACCCGAAGACCCCGGACCCCGGATCCTGGGGATTCCGAACCCCACCAACACCGTGGTCCCCAAGATGGAAGCTGCCAAACTATAAGGCTGAAAATGCAGAGGCTGCCCAAACCTAGCCAATCTCAAAACTAGGGCAGCGAGAAGGCTCAGCAGTAGTAAAGGCACTTACCACCCAGCCCGCTGACACAGTTCAGCCCCCGGAACCCACGTGGTAGGGAAGAACCGATACCCAAGACTGTTCTCTGAGCTCCGTTCATGCATTCACGATAGCATGCGCCCAGAGCCCTAAATGGAAAATACTAGGAAGCTACGAACACGGGAAATGGTGAAATTAAAGGACTCTCGCGTTCTAAGCATTCCTAAAGGGGGTGCCTGTTACCATTTATTTATTTGTTTGTTTGTTTGTGTATGGGCATGTTCCTGCCACTATGTGGGAGTCAGTTCTTTCTCTCCGTTATGTGGGTTCCCAGGTCAAGTCTAGGCCATTAGGCTTGGTAGTAAGTGCCTTTACCCATTGGGCCATCTCGCCAGCCCAGTCTGTTTGTTTATCATTGGAGTTTTGTTTTTGTTTTTCTGAGACAGGGTCTCAGATAGACTAGGGTGCTCTTGAACTCCTGGCAGTCCTCCCGCATTATCCCAAGTGCTGTGTTTGCATCCCAAGGGATGTTAAATTCACACACTCAAACCGTGGATCCCCAAATCCAGGGGTCCTCAGACACCCATCAGAGCATGCTACAAATCTGGGGAAATCTCCAACTTGGCAGTCCTTTGAACCCCGGGACCCCAAACGCGAGCCCTGAGCCCGTGTTTCCCTGCTACCCCATCTTCAGCTCGGCCCCCTCAAGACACCTTCCCCGCCCCTTGCAGACTTGCTGCCCACCGTACGGATCGTGGCCGGAGCGGCCTCTGGAGTCACCTCCCTCCTCATGCTCGTCGCCGGGGCGGCCCTCTACTGCTGCCGCCACGGCAAGTACCCGTGCCTCGAATGCCTCATCCTCAGCACCCCTCCTCTCCAACCCCCGGACTGCCAGCCTAGGGGCCTGGCTCCTTTCCTGGTTCTCTGAGGCTGCACAGGTTCCAGTTCCTTCCCGGGCCCTACCTCAGTTCCCTCGGGTCACCCCACCTCCGTTCCATCTCCCTCAGGCTGGAGTTCCCCAGCCTTCCTAGCCCACTTTGCCCAGTCAGCTCTGTTCCCAAGTATTGGCCTTCACCAACTGTGACCTCACCTGCCCCCTACCTCTGCCTCTCGACATCCCAGGCTCTTTCTCTAAGCAAAAGAACTTGGTCCGCATCCCAGGAAGCAGCGAAGGCTCCAGTTCACATGGCCCCGAGGAGGAGACAGGCAGCAGTGAGGAACGGGTAAGATACTGGGTCCCCACATTCCGCTGTGCTTCCAGACCCACATAATAACCCAGTCCAACCCGCCCTCAACCTCAAGCATGGCCCTAGCCTTTTTGCTGTTTTGTTTTCCAAGACAGGGTTTCTCTGTATAGCCCTGACTGCCGTGGAACTGTGTACGTAGACCAGGCTGGCCTTCAAATCAGTGATCCTCCGACCTCTGCCTCCTGAGTGCTGAGATTAGGGGCGTGTGCCGCTGCACCCAGTTTGCCCCGCTCTTGAATGTAATGACTCTGGACCTGCAGTACCCTCAGACTGCAGATACCCCCCCCCCCCGCCCAGTTATCCTTTCTGCTCAGTATGTCCTCACAGCCTTATTCATTGCTCTAAGTCTAGACTCAGCCCTCTCCTTCAGCCTGGGCTCCAAACGATGGCTGTGAAAGCCATCGGGACCCTATGTGAGATAGGACAATCTTCTTCTTTTTTTTTTTTTTTTAAGATTTATTTCTTTATTATGTATATGTAACTCTGCCTGCATGACCACCTGCGCACCAGAAGAGGGCGCCAGATCTCATTATAGATGGTTTATGAGCCACAAAGTGGTTTCTGGGAATTGAACTCAGGACCTCTGGAAGAGCACTCAGTGCTCTTAACCTCTGAGCCATCTCTCCAGCCCAGGACAGTCTTCTGATCTCTTCCTGTCATGTCATTCTTTCTCCTGCTTCAGGGTCCCATTGTGCACACAGACCACAGTGACTCGGTTCTTGATGAAAAAGAGGCTCTGGAGGCAAAGGTGAGTATTGGGGAAGGAGCTCGCTCTCAGCCGCTGAGCCTGTAGCTCTCCCCACTTAAATTAAAAACAACAACAAAAATCTTTATGGAGACAGGGTCTCTCACTGGCTTTGACTCAGCACAGTCTTTCTCCTGTAGAACTTCAGACCTGGACACTACATTTGGCTCCTTCCTTGCTTCTGTCTCCTTTTGATTCTCTCACCTTAAGACCTACCTTTGTGTGTGGTGGCACACACCTTTAATCCCAGCACTTGGGAGGCAGAGGCAGGAGGAGCTCTGTGAGCTCAAAGCCAGGCTGGTCTACAGAGTGGGTTCCAGGATAGCCAGGGGTTGTTACTCAGAAAACCCTGTCTCACAAAATCAAACCAAGAGAGAAAAGAAGGAAGGAAAAGTGCAAACAAAGGAGGATCATCAGGTAAAGGAACTTGCCAAACCTTTTGACCCTTGAGTTCAGTCCCAGAGACTGACAAGATGGAAGGAGAAAACCAACTCCCTCTCTGTTCTCTGACGGCCACATATGTCAACAGAGTGAGTTCCAGGACAGCCAAGGCTGTCCTAACCCTAATCCTAACCCTTACCCTAACCCCAATGAAGAAACCCTGTCTTGAACAACCCCCCCCCCCCAAAAAAAAAAAAAAAAGACCTTCCTTTAACTCCACTCTCAACTCCTGGGCCAGCTCATCAGCTTTATTTGGCTGCTCTCTTCCAGCTAGGCGTCTTCCTCTCACTAGGTCCCACCCTAGCCTCACATTCCCCAGAGACATCCCTGCTTTGGAATTCTATCTTTTTAAAAATAATTCATTTAGCTGGAGAGATGGCTTGGAGGTTAAGAACACTGGCTGCTCTTCTAAAGGTCCTGAGTTCAATTCCCAGCAACCACATGGTGGCTCACAACCATCTATAATGAGATCTGGTGTCCTGTCATGCAGATAGAACATTGTATACATAATAAATAAAAAAAAAATAATTCATTTAATTTTATCCTATGTGTGTTAGTGTGAAGGCGTCAGATCCCTTGGAATTGACATTACAGACAGTGTGAGCTGCCATGTGGGTGCTGGGAATTGAACCCGGGTCCATTTGGAAGAGCAGACAGTACTCTTAACCCCTGAGCCCCTGGAGTTCTATCTTAGGGTAGACACATTGATTCTGGCCCAAGCTCGAATTGGAAAGCCGCCGCCCTGACTGTTCTTTCAGACGGTCTCACATATCCCAGGCTGGCCTCACACTGAGGATGTAGCCAAGGATGACCTCGAACCCCCATTAAAGGCATGTGCCAAACACTGACTTTATGTAGTGCTGGGAACCAAATCGTGGGCCTTGAGCATGCTCTACTGACGTCCCTAGCCCCAGTTAAAGCCTTCTTGTCTATACTTGTGCTTTCATCTTGTCCTGAAACCCACCCTCCCTCCTCCACCTTCTCCCCCCTCCCAGACCCCCTTCCTCTCGCCTTCAGCCAGACCTTGCTTGTTTAGGAAGCCAGCACACACACATACTTACAGACTCCATCCATCTCTGCTGGTCTATATACCTAGCTCTCTCTGTCTGGGAGTCTCTGCTTCTGCTCCTTCTGCCTTTGTGCCTCTCTCTAGGTCCTGCCGTAGCTCAGCGTGTCTCTGCCCCCATGATCCTTGCCTTCCTGTACCCTCACATTCCTCACCAAAGTCTCATTGGTTCCTCAGGATCCAACCAACGGCTACTACAAGGTTCGAGGGGTCAGTGTGAGCCTCAGCCTTGGGGAAGTTCCGGGAGGAGGGCTCTTCCTGCCCCCGCCCACTCCGGCCGGACTGCCAGGGACTCCTACTTACTATGACTTCAAGCCACACCTGGACTTAGTACCCCCCTGCAGACTGTACCGAGCACGGGCAGGTTACCTCACCACACCGCACCCCCGTGCGTTCGCCAGCTACGTGAAACCCACATCCTTTGGAGCCCCAGATTTGAGCTCTGGGACTCCGCCCTTCCCCTATGCTACCTTGTCTCCTCCCGGCCACCAGCGCCTCCAGACTCATGTGTGAAGACCTCTCTCCAACTGAAGGGTCTCAGGACCTTCAACCTGCCATAGAGGGTGTTGCCCAGATTTCTAAGGAAGCAGAGCACGTTGATGACCTACGCCTCCAAAACCGAACACCGAAGGAGGGGAAGAGCATTTCAGCCATCGGGACCATTGATGCATAGCTCAGCCAAAGGGGAGTCTCCAAGTGGGAGCAATGTGGCCACTGTCCCCGCTTATTCTCCCGTGAGAAAGACATTCAAGATGGTCACCAAACGCTTTGCATGGGGACGACGTCAGGAGGTGATGGGAATTAGGGACATGGATGGAGGGCCAGTAGAGAAGATATTTGAAAATGACCATGTACATCAAAAATAATGATAGGGTAAAGCAAATCAAGATGAGAGAAATCATTCCCCCAGCCCACTCCGTCCTGGCTTGCCCAAGGAGGGGAACTTTGGCCAATACTAGTATAGCCAATATGGCTGTCCATTCTCTGGGAACCCAAAATGGCCTCTATCTTGATTCCTTCCTTAAAGACACAGAGAAAACTGAATCCAAGGAGTGAGGCTGGGATGAGAATAAAGGAGATAAGGGGGATTTGGGCTAAGAATATTTATGTTTAATTTAAAAATGCAAAGAGGCGAATGTGCTGGTGTTTTCCATCAGTGAAGGGGTCCAGAGTTTGTGCTGTATATTGGCCTTCCTCTCCCCTGGCCCAGGGGCGGCCAGCAGCAGGAATAAAACCCTATGTCCTTTCTTAGCCCCCCTACCTGCTTACTACTGTAGTCTCTTCTTGTTCTGTTTTAAGCTTTATTATTTTATGTGTGTGGGTGTTTTGCCTGCATGTATGTCTGTGCACCACATATGTGCCTGGTCCCTGAGGCCAGAAGAGGACGGTGGATCCCCTGAAACTGGAGTTACAGACTGCGTGGGTGCTGGGAACCGAACCCAGGTCTTCTGGAAGAGCAGCCAGTGTTTTTAACCACTAAGCCTTCTCTCAGCAGGGTTTAAGCCTGGAACTCTTGATCTTCCCGCCTCAGCGCCCCTGGGATTACAGGTGTACAGCCCACTTTAGGCTCTTTTAATAACACACCCGGGTTCACCCCACCCACGCCCACAAAGACGAAAACAGACGGGCAGGTTCAAGCAGAGGCATACACACAGCCGGGCTGCCCTCGGTTGACCCGGGAAAACAGAACAGTCCGTATTCACGCGAGGAGATAAAACAGTGAACCCTTTAGGCGGAAGACTTGAGGTGGTCCTCAGCGTGGGTGAGGCCGGTCCTCAGGTCTTTGAAGGTTACAGAGTCCAGCAGCTAACCTGAGTCGTCTTTAAAGAAAGGGGCTTTGGCCATGGAGTTTTGAAGGGCCAGACATCTTGGCAATCAGGGCAGGAAGACTGAATTCCCAGGTCTGAGGAAGAAAGGGTGGGAGGCCAGAGGAGGCCTGGAGGGCAGCAGGTCTTGAGGCGCTGCTGTGTTTTGTCTTTTGAGGCTGGGTCTCGGGCGGGTGGGCTAGCCTCACACTCCTATCTTCCTGTCCCACCTCTCAGCTGCTGGGGCCAAGGGCATGTTTATCACACTCCCTATGTTCTTGACTGGGGAAATTTTGGAGGTCTCTGTTCCTGGGACCTCAAGAGAGGAATTTATGGAGGAGACCCCACCCCGACTCCGTGGATTCGGGCATCCTTGGAGGACAAAGCTGAGGGTGGGTGCCTGCTTTGTCCAGGAGAGAAGGCCGAGGGCGAAAGGCTGAGAGACTTTTCGTGGGGTGTGCCACCTGGAATCCCGAGGGGCCGGGGCTTGGCGCAGGCTCCCTCCCGGGGTTCCGGAGCCTCTGTGTGCGCAGAGCAGCCACGCTATTGTCCTGGCTGGGAAGGCGGGGCCGGCGCGGGGCGGGGCTGGCGGCGCCGGCGCAGCCCGGGGGCGGCGGGAGGAGGAGGCGGCGGCGGCGGCGGCGGTGGTGGCGCTGGGAGCTCCTGTCACCGCTGGGGCCGGGCCGGGCCGGGCGGGAGCGCAGGGGACGTGAGGGCGCGAGGCCCGGACATGGGGCCCGCCAGCCCCGCAGCTCGCGGTCGGGGCCGCCGCCGGGGCCCGCCGCCGCTGCCGCTGTTGCTGCCGCTGTCGCTGCTGCTTCTGCGCGCGCAGCTCGCCGTCGGGAGCCTGGCTGGTGGGAGCCCCAGCGCGGCCGAGGTGAGGCTCGGCCGGGTCCTGGGGATGGGGGAAGGGGCGGGACCGGGTCCCTGGACCTGGACGCAGCGTGGCCACCGCGGAGAGCGCAGTCCTTTTAGCCAGGGGGCCTGCCCCACTCGCTCCCCATTCTCGGGCTCCCCCCATCGCCTGACGTCCCTGCCCCCTCCCGCCCGCATCGTCGGACCTGGCTCTCCCGGAGCCCCTGGTCCTAGAAATCTAGCGCACCCCTAGACGACAAAGCCCCAAGCCCTGCCCACCTGCACGTAGGACCCATCAGGCAGCGGGCGCTTGGATCTAAGCATCCAGCTCCCTTGTGTCCTCTGGACCCGCATGAGGCCCCCAGCCCCGAACCATTCAGGGGTCCAGGCCTCCACCCACTTCTCAATCCAGATATAGCTCCCCTAGTCCTTCCAAGAGCTGATGTGCAGGCCTGCAAGGAAGCCCGGCCCTGTCGTCTTTGCACCCCCTCAATGGGAACCTGAACTGGGGATGGAGGAGGAGGGGCCAGAATGCCTGGGTTCCCCCCTACCTCCCCCCCCCCCCGCGCGCCCCACGATTCAAGTTTAACTCCTTCGGGCTCCGGATTCAAGCTGCTGGGGCGGGGGCGGAGCCTGTCTTCTCAGCTCCCAGGCCGCGAGAAACCCGGAGTGTGTGAGGGGGGGAGATCCTCGTCACCATAGCAACGGGAGAGCTAGGGCGCTCTCGCCCCGCGGGATCTGTTTCCCGGGGAACGGCCCCTCCACCCAGGAGTTGCTCAGAAGGAGCTGGTGCTAGGTGCAGGGGTCCTATCTGGGATTGAGGGAGCAAAGGACCAGACAACCCCGAAGCCAGCATTCCGCGGCCCCTCACCGCCCCTCTGCTTCCACTCCTAGGCTCCGGGGTCGGCCCAAGTGGCTGGGCTATGTGGGCGTGTAACCCTTCACCGGGACCTGCGCACCGGTCGCTGGGAACCGGACCCACAGCGCTCGCGGCGCTGTCTCCTGGACCCGCAGCGCGTGCTGGAGTACTGCAGACAGGTGGGCGGGACCCACGGGAGAGGCGTGGTCAGTGGGGAGGTGGGCCCAAGCTGGGACGGGGTCGCCCTTGAGGAAGCTAGCCTTGGGAAGGACGGAGGTTCGGGGAGAGGAGAGGGTCTGGAGAGCCGGGGCAGGTTTGGGGTCTGTGACCGGCGGAGGGGGGGGGCAGGGCTAGGGCAGACTCTGTGTTGGGGCATGAGGGGGGGGGGGGGGGGGAAAAAAGAAAGTCGACCGAGCAAGAGCGCCCGAAGAGTGGCGGGGCCTGGGAATCTGGAGCCTTGTTAGAAAGAGTGGGCGTGGGAAGTGGGCGTGGTCAGCGGAGGAGGCGGGGCTTAGATACAGCGCGCAGAGGGCTCCGACCTGAAGCCGACGAGATCCGGGAAGCGAGGGAGTCCCTTGAGAGCGGGAGCCTCGGAGGCGTGCAATGAAAAGGCGGGGCTCGTACGGAGAGCCCCGTTCCTTAGAAGCCACCCGGAGAAAGGCGAGGCGAGAAGGAGGGCGAGACACTTTGAGAAAGAAACCCGATTCCCGGGCCGCGTTGCCCTGAAATACAGACTTCATGAACAGGCCTCGGGGACCCTTCACCAAGACCTCCTGAGAGTGGTGACCTTAGCCACCAGGGGGCATAAGCAATGGGCACCCTCGGCTTAGCCACCTGGTCCGTCTAGACACAGAGACGGGCGAGAAAGGCCCGGGGGATGTCCTGAGGAGCGCTAGGGATTGACCACGCTGACCATGCTGGCATGGGCCCGTAACCCCAGCCGTCGGAGAGGCTGAGGGAGAAAGGCAGCAAACGGAAGGGCCGCGTAGGCTACGGAATGAGCTCGAGGTCAGCTTAGGATACGTAAGGAGACCTGGTCTCCAAATAAAACCTGAAAAAGAGGGCCGGGCATGTAAGCTCAGTGGCAGAGCACTGGCTTTGGCATGCCTGAGGCCTTGGCTTCGCTCCCCCCTCCCCCCCCCCCCCGCCCCCCCCCCCAGGGCGGGGGGGGGGGCCGGGCGCTGCGCCCCCCCCCCCCCCGCTGTTTCCCGCAGATGTACCCAGAGCTGCACATCGCCCGCGTGGAGCAGGCTGCGCAGGCCATCCCGATGGAGCGCTGGTGTGGGGGCAGCCGAAGCGGCAGATGCGCCCACCCGCACCATGAGGTTGTGCCCTTCCATTGCCTGCGTGAGTCACCTGCTGGGGGGGGGGCGCTGAGGTGAAGTGGGGGTGTCCCGGAGGGGGACGTTTGGAGCGCCGCTCCAGTCTGGGTGCTGGGCTGAGAACGCTCTGCGGAGACCGATGCCCGGACTCTGAGGGTTCTGGTGTCTCCCATTCCCCAGCTGGCGAATTCGTGAGCGAGGCCCTGCTGGTGCCCGAAGGCTGTCGGTTCTTGCACCAGGAGCGAATGGACCAGTGTGAGAGCTCAACCCGGAGGCATGAGGAGGCTCAGGAGGTCAGGAGCTTGTCCCGCCTACCTCCTAACTGAGGACTGGGAGGCCAAGTCCTGACTTCCTCCCAGAGGCCAAGGGTCCTAACCCTCAGCCGCCTCTCCTGGACCCAGCATCGGGCGCCACCCTCCAACCAGGTCCTTTTGGCCTCCGGCCTCCTCTCCCTGCAGGCCTGCAGCTCCCAGGAGCTCATCCTGCACGGCTCTGGCATGCTTTTGCCCTGTGGCTCTGATCGGTTCCGGGGTGTGGAGTATGTGTGCTGCCCCCCTCCAGCAACGCCCAACCCGTCCCGGATGGCAGTTGGGTGAGTGACAGAGACTCCCTATGCCCTCCCCAAGAGGGGTGTTGGGGGTAGGAGGGGGGAAGGATGGAAGCCTGGGAGCCCATCGGGGGATCTTACCACCTGAGTCTTCTGCTTCTTCAGCGACCCCTCTACCCGGTCCTGGCCCCTGGGGGACAGAGCAGAGGGAGGTGAGGATGAGGCAGAGGCGGAGCCCTTCCCTCAGCCAGTGGACGACTACTTTGTGGAGCCTCCCCAGGCTGAAGAAGAGGAGGAGGAGCAGGAAAGGGCCCCACCTCCCAGCTCACACACCCCTGTCATGATCAGCAGAGGTGAGGCAGTATCCTCTCCCACCCCCGCCTCTCTTCACCATTTGTGGTTTGGGGGAGCACAGTGGAGCAAAACTGGGGAAAGGGAAGAGATGGAAATGGCTTTGGATATGGGTAGATGAGTCTGTGAAGAATGAAGAGGGAGAGGCCCTCCACAAGGGGGCGCTTGGAAGAGGGGGAGTCATTTGCTAGGCGCCCCCAGGATCATGTTGACAATGACCTGAAAATGTATGAGGGGTTCCCGAGTTTTGCAAACACAAGGTCAGGCCTGGAACCTTGATGTCAGACAACAACCGTCCCTAAACCGGACACAGGCTGCTCTCCAGTGCATCCTGGGAAAGGGGCTTCTCAGGAATGAGGGACCTGCCTGCCTGACCCCTTCTCTTGCAGTCACTCCTACCCCGAGGCCCACTGACGGTGTGGATGTTTACTTCGGCATGCCTGGGGAGATCAGCGAGCATGAGGGGTTCCTGAGGGCCAAGATGGACCTGGAGGAACGCAGGATGCGCCAGATCAATGAGGTGATGATACAGGGAAACCGGCACCACTGCAGGGGAATTCTTCATTGACCCTGCCCCTAAAGAGTAACCTAGCATCCTGCTACCAGAGCCCATGCCACCCTGTAATACGGCAACAGACTAGTGTCCCGCCTTGCAGACCACCGAAATGCCACCATAGATAGACACTCCAGCCTGTTGCACAATCCACTTAAATTCCTTTGGAGCTGGTTGGGCGTAATAACAAATGCCTTCTTCCTGACACGTGAGAGGCTAAAGCAAGAGGATCAGAAGTTCAGGGCTAGCCTCGAATACATAATGGCTTTGAGACTATCCTGGGCTACTTGAGAACCTGTCTACAAACAAACAAACAAACAAACAAACAAACTGTCTTGGGAACAGGAAGTCCAGTGGCACTTTGTGATCCTACTCATTCTATTAAGCTTGGAGATGGGTGGGGGACCCCGGTATAGACTGGGTGGATCCTGGGACCCTGAAGTGCCCCTCCCCCCCAGGTGATGCGTGAGTGGGCCGTGGCCGACAGCCAGTCTAAGAACCTGCCGAAGGCCGACAGGCAGGCCCTGAATGAGGTAGGACACCATCCTCTGAGCCTCACCACTGAGACTCTCACCGTCCTCTGAGTCTGCCCACCCCTAGGGCCCAGTCCACCCCTTTCAGCTCCTTCCTACTCTCCCCTCCCAGCCCCAGCCTCGCATCTGGCTGGGAATGCAGCCCAGGACCAGGTGCCCGCTGCTGTCCAGCACTGCCCTTTGAGGCTGGCTTTGGAATCCTCCCTCTGGTCTCATTTTCCCCCTCGGTCCCCCTCTAACAAACCCAGCTTCCTAATACTTGTCCCCGCATCCCTACCCACCCCTCCCGATCAGCCTCCAGTCTCGGGCCTCACCCCATCCGTGTGTGGAAGGCCTGAGCCTGCCTTCCGTTATACCTTACACTGACAGTTCTGATTTCTGTCTGTTCCCGCCCGACCTTACAGCCTGCACCCTCAAACCAATTCCCAGTAGGCGAGCCCCGCCCCAACTCCCCCTGACCCTGCACCCCACCCCTTCCACTGAGCCTCCCGCCCCTAGGCTGGTTCTGTCAGGAGACCTCCCCAAGCCCACCCTCCTTGCCTAGACTCATGTTTACTCAGATTTTCACACCCACCCACCCGCCTCTGCACCCCTTGCCAGCATTTCCAGTCCATTCTGCAGACCCTGGAGGAGCAAGTGTCTGGCGAACGGCAGCGCCTGGTGGAGATCCATGCCACCAGGGTCATCGCCCTGATCAACGACCAGCGCCGAGCCGCCCTGGAAGGCTTCCTGGCGGCTTTGCAGGGTGATCCGCCTCAGGTAGGGCAGGTGGGGAGGTAGGGGTTGGGGGCAAGCAGTAGGCAGAAGGTCAGGATCGGCCCGGACAGCCTCCGTCCCGCCCGCAGGCTGATGGAGTCCTGACGGCCCTGAGGCGATACCTGCGTGCCGAGCAGAAGGAGCAGAGGCACACGCTGAGGCACTACCAGCACGTGGCCGCTGTGGATCCCGAGAAGGCCCAGCAGATGCGCCTTCAGGTACACAGGCGCCTCCCGTCCCCAGATGCCAACCACGCTCATCTCTCTGTCTTTAAAAAGTGTTGTGGGGGCTGGGTAGTAGTGGTGCACACTGGCTTTAATCCCAGCACGGGGAGGCAGAATGGGCTGTGAGTTCAAGGCCAGCCTGGTCTCCAGAGTGAGTTCTAGGACAGCCAAGGCATCTGGTCCGTGGGGAGGCCAGAAGAGGGTGTTGATCCTCCCGGAACTGGACTTACAGATGGTTGAGAGCCACCATGTGGGTGCTGGGAATTGAACCTGGGCCCTGTAGAAGAGCAGCAAGTGTTCGTTCCCGCCGAGCCATCTCTCCAGCCCCAGATCCTTCTCTTGACCCTCACTTTCCGTTTAGAACCCTTCATTAAATCGGAACTTCCTTTTTGTATCTCCAAACACGTCCTGGCCCTTCCATTCTTTCATCTCAAATTCCAACTTCATGATGCTGGAACACTGCTCCCAACACACACACACACACACACACACACACACACACACACACACACACACACAGGAACGCCCACGTGAACCCACTCACCCACCAGCCACTCATGCACGATTACACACTTGTCATACTGTGCTTTTAACTCCCTTCCTGCCCCCAGAATTCCTACTTCCTGTCCTTCGGGATCCTATTTCTTGTCTCTTAGATTCCTGCTCCTGCTTCCAATCCCTTGGACTTTGCTTCCTCCCCCAGAATCGCTGAGCTTGGAGCTCGGCCTTCCACCTCCTTCCCTAGGCCCGCTTGCTTTCCCTAGAACCCCTGTTGTATGCTCTAGGAGTCTCATTCTGGTTTCTTGGACATTCTCTTCTGGTCCACAGATACTCTCCTCCATGCTCTTGAATGCCAAGCCTTGCCCTTGAACCACTGTCATTCCTGTATGAATCCTCTGTACCAATACCTGTCTACCCACAGTCCCCTCACCTGCCCCTCCAGCCGTTCCTTCTCCCTCTGACCCACGCATCTACTTCCTCTATCTGTACCCCGCCACTCACTGTGCAATAGCCCTCTCTGCCTAACCTGGAGATTGCTATGTAGATC